>NC_087316.1:13175471-13493018 GCF_037043105.1 Vanessa tameamea | reverse complement strand
GACAAGAATATTATATTATTATGCTATTTTTTATAAATAGAAAAATATTCATACAACCGTCGTACGTTTTTAATTTATTTAAAAAGTACGGAAGTATAACTTATATCATTCGAAAGGTTTTACATTATTAAAATTACCTATTGTTTAAATTTTTAATAAAAAGTCAACAGGACAAATTTAAAATGTAAAACCACAGATGAAAATTGACTTCAGCTATTTTTTTGCACATATATTTATTATTATTAGTAACCGATCCAGTGATCATATCTATATATTGCATCATAAAGGCCATACCAACAGCATGTTAATATGTAAACAATATGTCACTGTAAAATGATCGTTATACGCAGATGATTAGGTCGAATTTTGTAAACACGAAGCTGAGCCGTCCAAGTAAACGTGACCAGCTGTAGTTAGCGAAGTGGAAGATGGACAGGATGTTATACGGTCACATTAGCGAGGGAGTAATTGACTCAGCTATTTTCTGATTCCCCTCAAATTCAGACCATCTTTTTTTATTAAGATAATACTCCAGGTAGTTTGATGACGACCTTAGGGTAAAATAGAAATGTCTGTCGTCGGCCTCAATAATATCGAAATCATTGTTTGTGTTGCACATTAAAATATTTGATTTAGTCACTCACAACACTTTTTACAATACTCTGTCTGAATCTGCAGTACGAGTGGTTTCACTTCACAGTACTTAGCAATGGATATCTTTAGTTATCTCATAGTATCGTAATACATTTATTTTTTGCAAATATTTCGAAGAGATTACATTTTTAGTATACATATAGGTACAACGAACATGTCAAGTTTATTGATAAAGTAGAACTGGTTTGTTATTATCATGCAGGATTTGACCCAAACGTACGGGTGAACTTTTACAAAACATTGCGAATTTGCTCATCCCTCACCTAATAGTCGACCTCAATTCAATCGAAAAATAAAGAATTTTATTTGTGCCCAATTCTAATCATATGGTTTATCTTATTAATTATTATTTATTATATAAGAGTTTAAAAAATGTATTTTATTTCTTATTTTTAATTACTATGCTTATGTTTAATTCATATTTTCAATAATTACATTGTGTAATATGATAATGCATGGTGAGACTACCTGTAAGTAGGAGGACTTTTGCCTTGATCATTTTGAAATGTTTTTTATTTTTTATTTTGGATGTGATATTGTATCTACTGTTGGTTGTCCTAATGAAAATAAAATAAAATAATACCCAGATCAAGAGAGAGTCCAGATGTAAATACTGGCAACAACATATATTTATTCTAAAGAATAGTTGTAATGCCCCCAATAAAAGAAATAACTAATATTCGTATTTATTTATTGAAGGGTTACTCCAATTAACTTGACTTGCGTGGGGACGACAATAGCCCACGGGGTCAAGATCGAACCAGCTACTTTTTACAGCGCTAGTAGGCCCTTAAAACATTGCGCCTTTGGCACTTAAAACTCCTGTGAGATCTAGATTAGAATACTAAGAAGACCCTGGCGTGTGTCCAAGGAAAAACTATCGGACAAGATATGACAAACACGAGCACGCCTCATATGTTACTTACATAACTCTTGATAAAATATACAGAATTAAACAACCATTAGATTTAAAAGGATAAAATCAACTGCCTATATCGCCTAAGTCTTAAAAGATTAATAGCGGACTTTCACCGTAAGTTCCCAAGCTTAGCTTTATCGAGGGATACCAAAATAAACAATATTTTAACGGAAACATCAAAACAAATAAACCTTTCTCTGGCTATATCAAGTGGTACTTGTCTTTAATTCGCTAAATTCACTTAAGTTTTTTACAGATACTTCTAACCGCTTGAAACGTGTCTATAAAAAAATATGATAACTTTACTCATAATTTAATCTTGCAAATGACAACTACAAAGCCCTTGTAAATGCCTATTTGAGTATACCGATAGATATTATTGATTTTGATTTCGAAAAAATTTAACATTATAAAACCAACCTCGCAAATACCTAGACATAAATAGAGTAAAACGACTCTTTTTCTTTTGCTTTAAATCAACCGCAAGCCGCCTTTACATTACTGTATACTAGAAAGACAAACAATGATTCACTCGTATTATTTCCCAGTTACGCTTGCAGCTTACAAAGCGATGACATAAGGATGTTGTAACAATATCAACATTCTTCGATACTGGTCGAAAAAAAAATACTCAAAATCGCTTAAAGAATAAATATATTTTATTAAAACTCATACGAAGAAAATTAATATAATAATAAAAGTTAGGTATTATCTATGAAAATACAGACACGCTTTAAGTATATTTTGCATATTTGTGTATGGAGGCCTGACATGGAAAATGTTAAAGGCGTACGTTTATAATACACAAATATACAATACATGAATACTTATAAACGTTTTCAATCAGATTTTATAAACAATTTAAGTAGTGCTAAATTTAACTCCGAACTCGAGCAAGCGGTTAGATCTCGAGAGAAATCTTTCGAGGAAGGGTCAAAAGTTTTCAACCCCCTTCAAACGATAAGATGGTATTGATCTAATAAATGTTTCAGATATAGGACTCTCCGAGATACATTGATTTTGTGTTATTCAGCGAGCAGTCGATCAAGGTTTAAACATTTGCTTTAGTAAGCTCTTTGCGTTGCTTGAAGCCCTTCTTTAACTTTATGCTTAGCAATTAATTCCCGTCAGTTTTATTGGTAGGTATTCATTTTGTTGCTGGAAGTTAAGTTTAATAATCAAAACACATCTAAAAACTTCATTTATCGGTTAATTCAGCATAATGGCGACATAACTAGGTTAAGAAATTTAGGTGAATTTTAATAATTAGAAATTTATTGTATATGGAAAATAAGTCAATAAAGTTTATTGTATAGGTGAAACTATCTTGTTATGCGGTACTTGAAACTATTATATCTATTGTTTACTAAAGCCCATATTTCCACATCGAGTGATCGGATTGTGAATGTGTCGAAGTTACTGGAACCTGTTGAGGATGAGTAATTCGGTTCAGGGTTAAGCTATAATGTATTCATCAGTTCTCGAGACATAAATCGTTTATACACTCACGATATTACGTCAGACAGTTGTCTTCTTAATTCCGAAGCTCGCGTTTGAGATATGCTTTGTGCACACTTGAATCTGTGTTATTAGTGTCATTAAAGTTTACCTTGATTAACGACAAATTTTCCTTATTATATTTATACTATATATGTATGTAGAAACGAGATGGCCCAGTGGTTAGAACGCGTGCATCTTAACCGATGATTTCGGGTTCAAACCCAGGCAGGCACCACTGAATTCTCATGTTCTTAATTTGTGTTTATAATTCATCTCGTGCTCGGCGGTGAAGGAAAACATCGTGAGGAAACCTACATGTGTCTAATTTCAACGAAATTCTGCCATATGTGTATTCCACCAACCCGCATTGGAGCAGCATAGTGGAATATGCTCCAAACTTTCTCCTCAAAGGGAGAGGAGGCCTTAGCCCAGCAGTGGGAAATTTACAGGCTGCTAATGTAAAATGTAATATGTATGTAATTTATATGTATATTTCCAGTTTCAATTAAAAACTTTATATGTCCAATACTAATCGAATGCTTTCGCCTTGGGTCTGTACTGAACCCAACACAAAAATAAAAATCAAAATGTTAGAAAGGTTTTTATACAAAAAGTTATATCCGAAAATATAATTAAATATAGAGAAGCTGAGGGATTTCGAATAACTTTACTATTGCTGTACAAATATAAACATCTGAAACTATGTTATTACTGGTTTCTATAGTACCAATATTCTGTTCACGACATTTAGCTAGCAAATAAAAATGTAACAATAAACTGTTAAGACATTTTTATATCCATTGCTTGCGAAACCTTTGATGTTAATCGAACAGCTCATATCGAAACAGCGATGAATAATCGACATGGCGATAGCGTTCGATATGTGAAAGGACATCAGGGAGGTCCTAGATACAGGCTGTCACGCCCGATCGATACGACCCTCCGCCCCTCTGAGTCCGTCTTCGAATACAGTATAGTACGTATATTTTTGTAGCTTTTACGCTTGTTCCATGTCTTTCGTTCGCTTTGTTTGTAGATAGCGCTCTTTGGGTTAATTTAGTAAACGATATATTCGATAAGGGAAAGAGGTGCACATGTGAACTAAGTGCGCCTTTTAATTTTAATTTAAGCCAAATAACTGGCCAGGACTGTCTCAGAACCTGGAAATGCTTTGGAAGACTAGCGGTTAATATGGTATGGTATATTAAAACGTGACGGGGAGGGTTCCGGTTATTTTAAGTGGCTAATCTAGTAATCTTGGTCTTGGTCCTGTCCAGCGCGAGTAACGGCTATTTAAGTGGGTTACATTGGTAGAATGCTTAAAAGTATTTTCAACGACAATTATTTTTCTGTAAACATTACATGACATCCTCCTTGGAGAAAAAAATCTCTTACCTTTGCCAGATAAAGTGATGGTGACGAGTTGTGATCATTTACTCTTATATATAAAATACATAGACAATATCAAACTATTACAAACCGTAATGTACTGTTATACATACATACAGACGAGTCTCGATCTTGATGCAGTTAGAGTGATACTAAGTATTTAATGACCGATAGAATATTTTAGTGTTTGATAAAAGTAAAACAGCAAAACGATTAAAAAAAATATCTAACAAATTTTGATACATTAGAATGACAATACATTCAAATAACTACACAAAACAAATATAATATTTATTGTAATATGCGCAGAAAAATAAATAAAGAACTTAAAATCTCAAACATCACTTAGTTAAACGTAAAACGTATTTTACATATTTAAAGTTCTCTGTTCTCTTCACAATCAAAGATAGAGCTGAACTCGCGGAAGACATTAGGCGTCGTAACACATAACACCCGATACATTTCCCTGCAATAACCGAAGCCTGTTTTTGCTTCACTTTCCTTAATATATCATTCTGAATGAAGTATGTCTCGCAGTCAAAATACAAGTTTTTATCCCTGGCGTAGAAATTACGAACTCTAGATTTAACAGTAAATATTAAAGCCTCTCTTACCTTAAACGCATTTGTCTCCTAAAGGCATTTACTGATAGAAAGATCCCCATAATACACCATCAATAGGAAAGTAGAGTAATTAGCTATCCTTTAAATATTTAGTTACTTTTCTAACAATAATATAAAAGTCTATATATTAACAATAATCAAGGAACGAACGATTTGTATACTCTTATCTCGCTGTTATGATTGTCGTTCACGTAACAGCTTAAACTGAAGCCGGCAGACGCGATAGCTCGGACAGACAAAATTCACGTTCCTCCCATACACTCACTGTTGAGTCTTGACATACTTGCGACTGTCACAAAGAAACTGCTTGAAGTGGCGTTATCTAAAGGAAATGTTGAGTCGTTTCTCAGTTCCTTTCATTCAAGAATAATTTCTTTCAATTCTATGTTTAAAAAATCTTTCAATATTAAAATCCCACGTCAAGATTAGAATCTTCAGTGTGTTTTAATCTTTTGAAAAACTATATTTAAATAATTATTTATATTAACTTTATAACTTAGACATTTTAAATAATGTCATTATATTTCTAGTATTCTAATAAGGCATTGGTAGACATTATGTATTATGGAAAACTACGTTCAATTTAGCTGTAAAAAGATTTAAGCGCTGTTTGAAATAAGTCATTGTATTCAGATAATAGGATTACATAAAACATCGAAGCAAAATACGTGTAATTTTCATAAATAGCAACTGTAATATTGCTTTAGGTTTTGATGATTCATATTCGTACCATTTGTAAGCTGTAGTTAGCTACTTAAGGAAACCATTACGAATTTAAAATAAACAGTTGTTAATACATACTTGACATTATCATTCTCTCGTTATAATTTATTATCGTGTATGATAAAATATATATAGGTAATAAAAGTAAAAAAAGGATGTTTTTTACGACAGCTGTTTGTAAAACAATGGCTAGAAGACATTTTCATGATACTATGTAATATATCTAGAAGTTCCAGTTGATAAAACGTAAGGATTTTAATCGAAGTTTACGGATACAAACCCGACCCGACCTCAATCAGTCGACGAAGTCTCAGTTCAGCGGTGAAAGAAAATAAACAGTGAGGTACGCTTGCGTCGGGTTATAAATGAAATCTACGTTTATAATATTTTTGTATAATCACCATGAATATATATACGAAACAACATTTTATAGAACCGAATATTCTTCTTTAATTATTTTAGTCATACAAACACACACATGGGTAGGGGATCGTATGTCAACTTCGTATATAGATACGGACCCTAAAAATTTAAACGGCTACTTTCATCATCAATGCGCCGCCGACTAAGGGTGACATATTCGACCCTTGTCAATTGTGCTGAATCTCACTCACCGTTGAAACCAAAACACACCAATAGAAAGTACCTATTTCTGCTTGGGAAGTAAGTAGTACCCACCAGTCAAAGCGGCAAGGCTTATATTTCGATGGAATATACAATGAAAATATTACATATAACTCTTATACTGTATATGTATATTATTCAAATGTTTTCCTTAATCAGTACTAACGCTAATTACACGAGTCGAAGGAAAGCTAATATTAGCTGACAGTACTGGTAATTAAACCCGTTTGTACCTGCTCTTTAGGGCCCATAAAATATCCTTAATTAAAGATATACTCAGGAGAAGTTATAAATGCAGCTACGATACGGTCTACTCTGGTCGTTACTTTTAACGATTGGTTTAAAAAAAAAGGAATTTCTTTATGAATATTATATTTTGAAGGCAATTATGTTAAGCGAATAATTTAATATTAATATTTTAATGAAATTAAAGTGTGTTTATCAAAAATAGTAGTTTGTATAAAAAAAATTAACAGTATATAATATAGCAATGTAGCATATATATAATATAGAACCTCCATCGTAATTAACTCACGTCTTATGTCCGTAGCTGGTCCGAAGCGTTTTAGACCACTGCAAGAAAAGTTTGCAAAAACCTTGCCGCCAGCCGTCAACTTGACATCAAACCACAATGGAAATGGTTTGGTTGGTGGTTTTCCGCCTCGACAGATTACCACCTAACACAATTTATATCATATCTTTCTCTTTAATCGACTTTCACCACACGGCCACACCAACGGTTTCTAAGGGTGGCTTCTATAATCAACGGAAAACCACCGATAAGATTACACATCAATTTAATTCGAATGTTTATCACGTCGAAAATAAACAAAGGCACCAACACACTGCGATTGACAAATAGCTAGTGTCGGCTACACGTGTACCCAACACTAGTGACAAGATATAGATCAATCGCAGTCGACCGTTGAACAATAAATATGAAATGAATGAATTGACTTGAAAGCGATTTTATTGTTACAACATTCTCCCTGAAAATGTACAACACAGACGACCGTACGACCTTCACGGTAAATAAATTAGCACGTCCTTGTTTATAGCACTACAAGTGAACTGGAAGTGGTGCTGCCGGCACAATTTTGATCAAGACATTCCAGACGGATAGCGAGATGTGCGCGGTCATTACGAGCCGCGGACGCAACATGGTATGTATAGGACAGAATCATTTAAAAACTCGCCTTCGTGTACATCATATATTTTAATATAAATTGAATCTATTCCGATACTCATAAATACTAAATATTTAATTCAAATTGCTTTAATGCAAAATACTAGTTTCATAAAAATCAACACAAATAATTTAATAGATATATACTCATCTCGTCAAGTAAACACGGCAACTCGGTAACTACATTTTAACATCAACGTTCGTTAATATCTACTGCATATAGTGAAGGGCACGTGTAGCGGCAATAACTTCGGTAAAATTTACCGACAATTACCGTACTTACCGGTGTTGTAGCGATTATCCACACAAGCCTCTGCCGTAAACATTTATCAAGTGTAAATGTTACAAAACAAACGAAATTTATGTGAGTTCTTCCAACGTTGAAATTATCTATTCTATTAAAATATTACATATTTAAATATATTAGCATTTTTTTATATAATAATACCACTTAAATCAGATATTTTACAGTATTTTCTGTTTAAATTTTGAAACACGACAATCCAAATGTAGGTATCATAGGAGGATTTCATTAATATTCTCATGACTTAACCTTTACGGCGGGCCGCCGCTTTTAGTGACAAATAAGTAGATCTGCTGACAGTATTTACTTTATGTAAAGTCTGATAATGATGACCCATACACGGGCTGCGTGCGGGTCATCTCGCTACATACCGCGTCGCCCTCTGAGCCACGCGCGGAATGCCGCCCGGCCGGCCGCAAGCCCGCGCCGCGCCGTCCTCTGTCTAGTAAGCATGGGAATCGCATGCCACGGCTCACGCTTCACGAATCATGATTCCCACACTAATTACTATGGCACACAATCATCAGGCGATGATTCATAATTCACGTTAGATAACATTTATAAAGATTAATTATTCATCTATATTTTCATCTCGTTCGCAATAGATCAGCTGTGAATCGATTAACAAAATGGTTTACGTATAATTATCAATTATTTATACGATTATTAACAACATTGTCTTTATACGTTATTGTATATTATCTTTTCATACAATATTCTATTCATATTGTGTATACATGTCGGTTCATAAAATGCTTTTAAATGGTTGTGGGTAAACGATACGTTCAGACATAACTTAAAGAATCCCCATCGTCCTTTCGTGAACAGATGTTCACATCGGATAAATTATTTCGTAATCAACCAATCAACAAAACGTTTTTTAACCATCTGGTTAAAAAAGGTTTTATCCCAGCCGGACAGCCCGTGCTTAATATAATTCAATTAATATTAATATAAGCTAACTGCTTTATTATTACATATGTTTACAACTATAATTTATCCTCTATGAAAATATATGCCAGCCGCTTTATTTTTTTAGAAAGTAAACAGGAAAATTCTGATCCTACAATCGACGTCAAGTGTACGAGGAAGTCGCTACTACGCAACACGTAAAATGTCATCTTTGTTTGGATGAGGTCGAATGACGATTGACGGCTCAATTCCTCAACCGAGGAAACCAGACAACCTTGACCCATGTCAGATGTCCGGCGTCGTCAGTCAGGCCCACG
Organism: Vanessa tameamea; assembly: GCF_037043105.1. Taxonomy (NCBI): domain Eukaryota; kingdom Metazoa; phylum Arthropoda; class Insecta; order Lepidoptera; family Nymphalidae; genus Vanessa; species Vanessa tameamea. Next base: position 13,483,867 of record NC_087316.1, on the reverse strand, counting down.
CCACTCCCACAGTGCGCTAATCTTCGGAATAACAGTCGTTCTTGTTATGTCACGAATTCCTTTGCTGAACACGGATCGTAGATGTCATATGTAGCGTATATATTATATTTCAAATTCGAAACAAACTTACAAGTTGTTTTTGAAATGTTGATCTGAATTGGATTGCCTTATTATATAATACGTGCCGGTATTCATCTCACAGTTTCTAATTACGAGAAGTAATCATTTAAATATACGCTAACGATTGGGTTGGGGCAGTTGAATATGAGCGTGTGTTCTTATTTTATTATTTATGTCATTAATATTGTTTCAGTAATAAATAAATGTCATTTTCTTCATTGTAATACAATAAAAGCTCTTCATAAATTTTATAAGCGTTGAAGTATTATTTAATTAATTTATCTTGAACGTTGATCATTTGAAAGTAAAATTTAAGAACAGGATTTTTTATTAGTACGAGAACATAATAATACACATTTTAATTCAAAATCAAATACTCCAAGTGTCTTTTGATTTGAAACGCTTAAAATTTTCAAATTTAGATAACTGTCTCCTTCAAACTGAGGCGGGCAGATACACTATTTGAATATTGGAATATGAACTCACCTGCAATACACGAGCTGAAGTAAAACGCAGCTAGTATCAGAATCAAATGTCCAGGCGACGCCATGTCGCCTTTCGACCTGAAACAATGAACAACATTCTTGAGATAAAGCAATAGATGTTTATTATTACCTTCGAGTTGAATACAAACATTAAAAGAATAATAAAAGTTAAAATTGCAAGTATTATTGCAAAATCTAATTACTCAATCAATAAGTCAGTACGTGGGTATGTAATAATAAAACAACATTGCAATTCTAGACGTAATCGCTTCGAGATAAACTGGATTCGAAAGGATGCATCGCAAAAAAAGGCTAACGAGATGCGCAGGCGCAGGCAAGGGCGGGGTCGCTGACCCCCGACTGACCGCCTAGATCAGCCTATCCTGACGTAACGCGCTCCTGTGCCAGGCACGTCTATAACGCCACGTAATGATTGCTTTGTACTCGACTAACATTGTAAGCCAAGACACAGATAAGTATCGTACCTCCGAGGAGCGCGCAAGCGAACGACAAGTTCTTACTTAAAAACGTTTACGTTTTATGCGAAAAGTGTTACAAAATAACAAATCTTCTGGTTCGAAATTAATTTCTAATTTAAAAGAATGTAACAAACCAGAGCTAATACCAATCCAAGTAAAACTAAAACTCCGAAATTGAAGAATACTCTACAAAATTCGTATAATATTTTATAATAAAAAAAATCGCTACACAGTAGCCGATGGGACAATACGCAGTGAGTGTCTGCGGGTGAAGGCACCTCGACTCGGGTTTTAGAACAACACATTTCATAACTGTCTTATCTAGACTCAGATCTCCACTTACATTTTTATTTACTTTTACGTATTCTATTTCGAGACCTAAATTTCAGAAGATACGACTCTGTCTGCGATAAAAATAATGATATCTAATAAATACGATCGCAAAACAAAATAGCTTTCAAACACTATATCCGGCTGCAGTCCGAGAACTAGTCACACGGATTATAACAGATTGTTGAGTCCGTTTAATCGAGATCATAGAACTGTCACTGTTCTTGTTATGACACAGCTCATTATACACGAGTAATTATTACATAGTTTATATGGTTAAACACGCTAATCTCAAAATCTTAGAATTGAAGCAAGTTTTAGTGTTCCGTAGATTATTATTTTTTGGCTTAAATTTTATAAATCTTAGGAACGGATATGTACGAATGTATAATATGACAAACCGTATATAATAGGCAAATATGAATCATCAATCAATTTTATGCTTTGTCAGGTTCCTATGTATGTACGTAGACAAGAAGATTTTAATTTTATTTTATTAGATTTAATTAAATTCAAAATAAACACCGGCTCGTAACGTAGATTCTAGGGAGATAAACCGCAAAAAAACCCAGTGAATACTCTAACACGCGCCACCTAATTGAACACCAATTAATTACAATACTTGTGTTGATTAAATATAAATAGACTATTTGTTAACGATATGTATATAATATAATCTAAGATAAATTCGTATTTACCAAATCAGACGCTGATGAAATCGAGAGACACCGCACCGCTACTTTGTACAGTACTGACGCAAAAATCTGAATTATTATATCATGTTACAGAAAGTTTCTTCCAATAAGCCACTAAAATGATTTAAAGGTTAAATCCTCGGGTGCATATCGTTGATGTTCTTATATCTAATGAGGGTGTTGTCTCTGAGCAACTAATAGTGTATGAACTCACTTGTGGATGAGGAGGGTTTTTGAGCCTGACTGGATCGGCACCACCACTCACCAATAACAAAGCAATATTTAAGTCATGCGGCAGAACGTGACATAAATATTACTTTGTTACGTTAAAAAGGAAGAGTCAGCCGGTATTATAACAGACACAGTGGATATAGCATCTTAGATATTCTTGGTAGAAGTTCTCGTTTATACTTCTTATAAACCGCTGTACTCATGCGGCCATTTGATTTCCTACTGGGTACCATTAATAAATATAATTTAGCAAAGAACATTACAGGCGATTGAACAAAAATCCAAAACTAGCTAAAACTATTTATAAGCTTCGTATATTGATATTAATCATGATGGACAGCAACCCCGTCGACGCGTTCACGACACGTTCCGATACACGATATTAGAAAGTACATTTATCAAAAAAAGTCAACTGACAGTTACATCCGTCATTCCACTTTCATCAATTCGCCGGCCAGACGTTCGAATGAAGAGTGACACTCATCAGCCTCGTTCCGATCGATCCCATGTCCCACATATCTGATGAAAACAAATCGATCACAATGAGGGAACCGTGTTACGCGGAAGAAGCCTGTTCTCCACGGTTGAGATATTATAAGCGATGCAAAAACTATCATCAACTGTGTGGCATTAATTGTAAATGACTTCATATTTAATAACAAATATTAACATATCAACAGATACAAAAACCCAGACCTAAAAAATAACAATTTTTATTTCATACTTGCCGTCAATGCTCCAGACTGATAGTATTATAATTATTGTGCGTAATAAATAAAATACCTCAATGAATGGACTAAAATAACGCAAAGCGATGTCGGAGTACTCAGGATCGGTAGATTTAATGATTTCATAAATAGCGAATAAATTATATTTAAAAGGATTCACATTAGTTTGGTAACGCCTGCTTAGCCAACAGTGCGGGTCGCGCGGGTCACTTAAAATTTAAGACTTTTTTCAAATCTACATACATGAATGGACATATTAGTCTTGATAAACCTAACCCACTTGTACCCACATCAATCAATAACACAATTGCTATACGCAATTATTTCGTTGTCTGTGAGCGATGGGTATTCTTGTCTAGTAAGTAAGTTGTATATAATGACCGAGGTCTGCCTTCTACAAACTATGTTGACCAGACTTTAGCTCTCGGAGAACGTTACTTCGGAAAATATATGAAAATCAGTGGTGACGGGACGCCGCGCCGATAAGGATGCATGTCGAGTGTTTTTTACAACGATGAGGAGTTGTTAACCTCTATTAAGAATATTTTTATATATCTGGTAATCGCATATGTTTCAGTGTGTGCACGGCGCGCGCTGACCGCGGGTGTCCGACCGGTTGTCATTTTCCAATCTACAATGCGCGCTCCCAATTGAATAATCGCAGCTAACACTCACTATCGGCCTTCCGTGTGAAAGTTCAGGAGATTTGCTTTTTCAACTGTCACATCTCTACCTAAAAATCTTAAATTAAGATGTAAAAAAACCAGATGCATATTTAACAGTAAATTAATCTCAATTTGTTTAATTATTACTGAAAATTGTTTGAATAGTGCTTGAACAAACACTTGTTTGAAATTCTTTTATTCTTTTTGTACACGTGAAGAGTAGGTACACTTTGTAAATGTAATAAATATGGCATGGATAATGAATAGTACCACAAACAAATATTATAGAAAATCTGAAATCGATTATTCAGCTGACGAATCATTGATTTACATTTGGAATATACACGAATAATTCAACATTTATTTTATATGTTAGTGAGTTGAACATTCTATTAACAATTAGGTGATCCTATCTATATTTATTAGTCACCATTAGGTCACCGTTGGGTCACCAAGAGGTCACCATTATGTGACAATCAAATGTAATAATTGAGAATAGATAAAGAAATTGCTTACAAAGGTGTAAAGGTGTAGGTGTGTTTACAAATTTTACAAGAAGTTATTACAAAAACAGCCGCTAAATTTTCCACTGCTGGGTAAAATCTAACTTGAGGAAATTTTGACTCAATTTAGTGGCAGAAGAATCAACTTCATAAGACATTTGTAGAGTTTACAATACAATTCAATTGAATACGGATTAGTACAAGAAGCAAATTTTCCTTTTCAAATTTCATGTCAAATGATAAAACTTCATCTACAAAATGGCACATGAGATTCCTAAGCCTCTATGTTATTAGACAACACGAAAGCCTTCGTCGGTTATTGTATGAACACAAAACAACAATTACATTTAATCAACTTGCCCTGCCTAGTCATTCTAAAGAGCAGGCAGCTAGGAAATGTATTGAATAGAGGAGAAATCCGAATGATTGAAAGGCCCTTCAATGAGACACAATGACTGACGACGGAATATAAATAAACACATTTACTTAGTTTGTTTTAGTAAAGGAAATTGCTATTATTGTCTCTCTGCTGTATGTCATAGATCTGTTATCATACATTGCTTTGTTTACATTACAGATCGCTGATAGATTTACGAGTTATTATTTCAAATCACATTGTATACAAATACAGGTTGACGATAATTAAAAGTATAATTATATTATTCAACTCTATTATGACGACAATTAATTCAGCTTCAGCGTAATTCGAATTATTATTTTATTCAAACAGGATGTATTTAAAATTCAGGTGATTCGGAAAGCACGTCGGACCGTTATCCTGACCCTTTTCTTGTCTTCTATTGCCATATATGCCAGTGCCAATCGAGTGTGAGTAATATAAACATGTCGAGAGTTAATGCGTTGGCACACATCTCCTACGTGGATGACTAGTCTTAGAGAGTCAGTCAAGAGAATATTAGTATTATTAAGGAATTAAGAAATCAAAATAATAAAAAAATATCAAAATTATTTATAAAATTCGACTCTTACTATCACTTTGAAAAAAAAAAACATTAATGTATACAAATTATATCTTAAATAAAAACTAAAATTCAGATTCGGAATGATAACGAAAGGTACCGTACATTATATCGTACCTGTTTTCGAGAGACCGTTTATTTATTTTTTTAAAACCGGAAAATTTGCGATACACATTCCGAGATTGTCGCCGCTTTCGGCGATCATTGACCCAATAAAGTGTGAAAAAAAATTAATAACGACGCAGAGCTAGCGGTTAGCGGTTTTGGCGCCACCGTGAAATCGAAAAAGAATTGAGCGCGCGACCAATGGCCATCATGATATTTTTTCAGGACTTGATTAGAAATTGCGGTCTCGGTTTTTGCAGACTCGTTTGGACATCCTGTGACAATAGCGAAAAGTCTTTTTTGATATTTTCCAATTACAATGCAATAATGACATTTTATCAGATCTGTAATTAGTTTTACATCCAATAATTCACGCGCTTTAAATAAACTCAGAGTAAAAAAACAGCAACCACTACATTTATTTATAATATCCATTATATTTTGATAGGTATGCTTAGCTTTTACATCGCAAATTAGAATTCAGATTTCTAGGCTATTGAAGCATTAGACTTAGTCGTTGTAAAAACTACTACCGATTCGAACGTGAAACTACCACGACCTCACGAAACACACATCAATCAAAAACACACGTCAAGAAAAAGGTTTGATTAATACTTTCATCTTTTTACACCAGAATATATTTTGTTGATTTTCATTAATTCATGTAATAAAACTTCAGCCTAACAAAGTTTTCAAAAACTTTTAAAATTAAAATTGTGGTGATCGCTGTAATTCTTATATTGGTTCTGCATGATTCGGCACCAAATATTGACAGTTCTGAAGTTTAACCGGCAAATATAGAAGATCAAAGATAATATTCCAAACAAACAAATCGTATTTAATCTGTGGAATTACCGCAAAACGAATATCTAAGTCTGCACACAAAAGATGTTAAGAATAATGACACATTTTGCTATTGTTTAATGTGCTAATACTTTAATACTGTTTGTTTTTCTTGACACATAAATATACTTTACATTTACGACAATGTTGTACACGAAGTGTTTATGTATTTTAATATTTATGAATTTATGACCGCATGAATTGCGATAATCAGTATGTACAGCTCTGAAAGTTATAATGAACACCTGATACTAATCGTCAACGTTGAGCGGGAAAACTTTGTAACCGATATTTGGTTACACAGTTGAAGTATTGAGATTATATTATTATATGCTTACAACTTAAATATTGTAAGCGTCTGTATCGGTCCCCTAAATAAGGAGCGTTTTAAATTAATAGGTATCTGTGTATTTATCGTAAGGACATCTTAACAATCGACAATATTAATCACTTTTGTACTATACAAGAAGAAACTAACAGTTGCATTCGGTGTTGCCTGGTTACCATAACGTTAGATAGTATAAACTAATTACAGCGACGAACGAAGATAGAGAGTATTGCGTTACTTTAATATTGGGCTATTTATTGCAATTATTTTGCAAATAAATCGAGGCTTTAAACATTAAAAACTAAAACCCAACTGCGGAAAAAAGACGAAACAAGAAAATATTCTCAATATATTTGTCAATCTTAGACATGTACTAACGTCTACCTAAACGACACTTACGGCGAACATATTATTTGTCAATCCTAAGCAAGTTGTGCTAAAGTCTACGCAAACGATACTTACGGCGAACTTCACTTGAGCTTTAAATGGTTTATTCGACAATATCTTGACACCGATATATCCTGGCTTTCAGCTTAAACGTAAGCAAACAGCCGTGTGTCATGTAGTGAAATTATGTAGGAGCTTAGCATAAGTACCAGCTAACAGATCACTTCCTGTTTAAACAAGATTATATAATTTATTTGCAGTTACAGTTTCCTCGATTTTATTTTTTCTCTTTATAATACTTATTTACATTCGTTGACCTAGTTTTTAATTCGTATATTATTGTTATAAATCTACCCATGTCCATGAAATATATATTTGCGCGTAATGAGTAAACTTGTGTCTTTGATCACATTGAAGCCTTTTTAAGCAATTCATATTCTGTAATGTGTCATATTGGCTTCCCGGTAAATAATATAAAAGTAAGACTAGAGTAACCTTATTATTTCCTACTTCTTCTGATTAGTATACTACAGTATACTACACTACAGCTTATAAGCTGAAGTGGCAGTGGAGTAGACGTGAGGACCGCCCTCCAACTAGGTGGTGTGGCGTGCAATCGGAGACACCTAAGTTCAGCAGTGGACGAGAATGCGATGATGATTTTTATTTCCTGTTATTCCTGTAATTTTTTAATATCAGTTTTCATTATATCCTCTTCTTAATAATTACTAATGAAATTTGGTAAACTATTTTGTATAATTTATTTCATACAAATCTATCAAATGGACCGGGAAGATATTCGATGAAGTAGTATATCAATAGAGTCTGATAAAGCTTCAACTTCCTTCTCCAACGCTCATCAGCTCAACTCAAATCAACTTCCTATAAATACCGAACATACACAATCTACTCTATAATAATCCTTCTCAAAATAATCTACATTCCAAACCTGTGATTGAATCTGGTATTTTGTATCTTGAGCCTATTTGAACAAAGTATATTTTGATTGATCGATCGAATATGGAATTTCTTCTATACTAGTCGTCTAGCTAATAATAATAAGATTCTAGAAGGTAATATTGTTTTTGCAAGGCATTGCTCATCTCGATGACGTCACGGCACATTACCTGCGTTACGTCTACGGACGGACGACGGACTACTGACTACCGTTTTTATTATTGGTTTATTTATAATTGAGACACGTTCGACTGGTTCCGAGATGATTCTATCCTTAGATTGTACGATACATGACAAGTGTCTGTTTATTTTCGTACTCTTGTAATATATGGAAACTAAAGAGATCCCGTTTAGTTATATATCGCCTTAAGGTATTTGTGAGTACTTACGACTTTGTGCGTACCTCTGCACCATCGTTTCGTCCCTTTGTCCTTATTTAGATATTTGCAAGAATTCGTCCAGGACTATGTTGAGGAAACTTTATCATATTCCGGAATAAATCAAAATATATTTTTTAAATATGCTCATATATCTGTATTGAATAAAGCGATCCGAAACTACCCCCGGGCATTGTAGATTCTCCCAGCAGGACATTCAGTTATTACTCTTTTTCTTAAGTGAAATCCATAAAAACATACCCTTGAATTTAATGAAAATTTAATTAATTTAATTTTAATAATTTTTATTTTTATGTCCAGTATGAAAATCAACTAATGCTAATGCCACGTTTGTTTACGATATATGTAGTTATTTTTCATTTCCTATAAATCTTATTCATTGTCAAATTAAAAACTACTTTACATATAGAACAATGATATTAGATAAACATAACATTTCATTATAATCTATGTTATTGAAAACAATTATAGGTAGCCTACATTAGAAAGGAAAAGACTGAAAATATTATTATAGAAAAATGTTATATCTATATGTATATAGGTACTTCTCTTGATGATAATAACAATCAAAACGTGTTTAAAATTAGATCAAATGTCGTGACTGGCACCGTTCTTCATTTGAGTTAACCTACATTTTGTATAATATAAGTTTAGTTCCATACATTTCGTCAATATATAATATTTAATGTATGTAATGTTCAATGTTTTAACTACAGCCTTCCCTGTTGAGAGCGAAAAGGTTTACTCGTCGCGGTAGGTTTTGGAACTGCAACTCAATTAGAAAACCCTCCAACTAATTCTTGACACAATTCCACGCGTCATGATTAGTGTAGGAAATTATTTTAATTAACAAGATTCAATTTAATTAAATATTCGAAAAAAAAAAAACAAGGAATTTAAAACGTTTTAAATTTATCATTGAATCAATGATGTTGATTTTAAACTAAATGAATTGAATTTAAACTAAATAAAAATATAAAAACGTTAGGTATGCATTCCTTTAAACGAATAAATTTAACAGATATTATAAATACCTACCTAACATATTTTTTTTATTTTTTATGCACGGCGATTACGCATCTCCATCGTGAAGACCGTCTGACTCATCTCATGATCGCAACGGGTTTTTTTAGCTCTTTTTTGCAACAGGTTGAACTAGCTCCGAGGTATTTGCACGTATCCATACTTGAAACTATTTTTTAACGAGGATTGTTGTAACGATATTTACGGATTCGTACCCATTCGACCTAATTGTTTATATCAAATATATATTACTTGCTGGTAGGGCTTTGTGCGACTGAGTGGCTAAGGACATATTCTAAGGCATGATAGCCATACTATTTTCGTGTTTTGGTTTGGTTTGGTTTGGTATTTACACTGACTCACCAGTGAGTCAGTGTAAATACAGGCGCAAAGGACATCTTGGTTCCCAGGGTTTGTGTCGCATAAGCGATTTGAGGGAAGGGTTATATTTCTTACAGTGCCTGGTGTCTGCGAGCTATGATGAGTACTTACCATCAGATAATTTGTCCGTCGACAATATATTTTTATCATTGAATATATGTTTATACATGTAAATATTAGATGATAATGTACGAAAATATGAGCCGAGATGGCCCAGTGGTTAGAACGCGTGCATCTTAACCGATGATTTCGGGTTCAAACCCAGGCAGGCACCACTGAATTTTCATGTGCTTAATTTGTGTTTATAATTCATCTCGTGCTCGGCGGTGAAGGAAAACATCGTGAGGAAACCTGCATGTGTCTAATTTCAACGAAATCACATGTGTATTCCACCAACCCGCATTGGAGCAGCGTGGTGGAATATGCTCCATACCTTCTCCTCAACGGGAGAGGAGGCCTTAGCCAAGCAGTGGGAAATTTACAAGCTGATTATGTTTATGTATATGTACGAAAATAAAAAGTGACACATTGTAAATCAGTAAAACTCTTCTTCCAACGCGTAGAAGGTTTATGACTATTGTGTTACTTTTGAAACGTGATTTCAAAAAGATTATAAATGTAAAACGACTATCGGTAAATAAGCATCATATAATGGTCGAGTGGGGAATGAACTACAATCTGGAATATAACGACGACTGACCTGAAGCATATTACTTGTTAAATTGCGTAATATTTCACATTCTTACATCAGATGAATTAATTTTGGTAAAAAGAAAAACATTATTTTATAGATAAGGTGCGTCAATAGATTATAAATATTACCCATTTCTTATAATTAAATCTAAATATATAAGGTACATTATCAGCATTGTTTAATATTTTTGTGACCAATGATGTCAGAATCTTTAATTAATTTTTGTCGAGAATTTGTAAATAAACATACCGACTCACTTTCCGAGCACTTCACTCCACTTGACACACAACACCTCTAGCCAGCGCTTTCGCCACACTCGGACAAACTCGACACAACCTAAAATGAGAACTTCCCAACTGAAGATTCTTCACACCTGACCAAACAAAATACGTAAAGCAAATACTTCTGCAACATTTAATTGTGACGTCGGGTGACGATTACTCAGAACTGGGACAATTCGAGAAGTTTCATCTTGTTTAGTTGTATGACCCTTAGGCCTGATTTTGTGTAATTACTTTATTATAAACGTATCGTAACATTCATAAATTAATTATAGATTTAGGCGAATGTAACAAACTAATACGTACGTGTTTCATTTTTTGTTAAATATAAAATACGTAAATGATTGAAATTATCGTTGTACAAAACTAATAAATCATATACCTGTACTGCTGAACTGCACCACTTCCACAATGCCCTCAGCTCTGTGAAACGTCAACAGTATCGAATTTGCTACCCGCGCAGAAACAATACTTATTGTCTTCCATTCTGTTAATCGCATTGTGAATCGTTCGCTTTATTTCGTATTTACTTCGTATGGTTTAGGCCTCACAACTAAAAGCATGACACTCGTTCCGACACCTTGTGCGAAGTGTAAACAAAGCTACACTGATTAAGAGTATTATGACCGAGTGTTTTTAATTTACAACACCTTTGTTATGCACCCATATCCCATTAAACTTAATTAAACTCATACTGCTCGCATTTAGTACAAATGTATATCTAATGATCTTTTATGCTTCACTTATCAGTAAATCTAAATTAATAATAAATCAAACTATTATGACAAAAGAACTAACCTTGAACCTATTTCTTTAAGTGCAACGTTCGTACGTAATTGAATACGCGGAAATTTTGTAAAATAGCCAAAAACCTCGTACTCGTATTTTAATAAACCGTAATAAATGAAACAATGCGCTTAATTGAACAATAATCACGATGAATGTCGAAGGCATCCTCGAAAGGCAAAAACTTTATGAAACGTGATTTTTTATGTGTTAAAAATAAACCGAGGAAGTTGAACACAGCTCGCCGCATCGACAGAATTCAAACTAGATGTTTGTTGTTAACTAGGGTTCAGTTAGGTTCATCAAATTTACACTAAAACAAAAGAGGCAAATGTTTTCCATTACATTGCTCACTAATCTCAATTCTGGAGCGAAATTACGCAATGAAGGTCACAGTTACAATCCTGACAAAGTCAATTGTCAAATTTATTTCAAGGTATCATTTTAAATATTTCGAATTCAAATTCGTTATATATAAAGGTAAGATATAAAAATACTACTGTGACTTTAAATATTTGGATTCTTATCCAGGAAGCACGTCACGGCACTCACTATGTCCCTTCGCTTGCAATTTCGGTATCGTCACAAACGCAGGTTTAACGTACGCTGCAACGTTGTCAATGACCCAGTTAGGATGTTATTATTGCCAGCATGAACCCCGAGCGCATTGACAATCCAAGCTATAATAATCCAAGCCATTCTCATCCTTTTTTAAAATACAACAGAGTATAATTTCTCGTGTACGATTTTGATAGTCGCAATATCCTGCACCTAACCGTAGTCTGTCAACCGTGCTTTATAATAATATGATCCGTTAAAAGTGCAAGGCATTACCAGCTTTGGTACGTATTCTGATGGGTCAGATTTGCTTGCCAGTTTTTGACAATAACTGTCGTTGCGATTAGGCTAATTTAACACCTGCTAATTGCGAGGCTCCGTAAAGTTTAAGCGCTTCAAGCACTTAACAATGTATTAGTTAATAACATTATTATTCTTGAATCGCTGTTATATTAGTGTGTTAAAATTTGTAATTGAAGAAGGTTTAGCCTTACGACCTTTTCTTAGTCTCAAGGCTTTTAATTAGTACCTTCTCAACGCCACTTTAAGAATTAATTAACTTTGATAAGTATTATAGAATTAAATAGCAATAACTTCATTCAAAATAAACACAATTAAATTATCATAAATTATAAAAAAATACATTGTAACCAATATACCTCCTCGTTCCATTTAATTTAATTCAAACAACATTTTAAAAAGAGTATTTTTTACATTTTGGTTTCTCATTTATCGAAATAAAGGCCAGATAGTTTGATGTGTCAAAATTAATCGAGCATCTATCGAACAAGTTGAAGTATATTAATAAAGTACGGAACCACGTACAAAAATAATTGTTGTAACTGCTCCTCCTCGCCAGTTTTTTGTAGATGCGTTAAAACATTCCAATCAACTAATTAAATATATTAAAAAAATACGGAGCAATTTTCATCCATCACTGTTTATGGTCAATTAACATTTTTAATATTTTTTTGTTAAAAAAATATCTAAATAATTATTTGATGGAATATCACTTCGAGTTTCATCATCAGCGTTACAGTAACCCAGAAATCATCAACCAATCAAACCAACGAAAACTTTTCGCGTAATTACAGACAACTTATAACTATTACTATACGTAACAAACAAACAAACAAGAAAACTCGCTTTCACATTTATATATTATTAGTTATTATGTATAATACATGCACGGTGGCAGATTGGTTTTGAAAATACTTTCTATCTTTTTTCAACGCCATAAATTAGAAAAAGATATCCTACCTATTGCCTATTCCAATGGAAGTAGGAAAAAAGAAAGAAAAACCTTAGATTTACGCATTTCATGCGATTTTCTAATAACTATGCTATGTTGTGCACTCTTAAGAGTTTATGATTAATATATCTTTATTTATAATACAACACTATTGCACTTAACCACTTATTTCTACTTTAATTTTACTTCCAAAGTTCCGATAACAGTTTCGTCGACGTTCAAAACGCCATTTTTATAAAAATCCGTAGTGAATATCATAGATTAATCAAGCTGTTTGCAATTTGCTGTTAAATGTTGTTTATTTGGCTTTTTTCCTGTTCTGGTTGGAATAGAGTATACAATTTTAGTCCTGTTAATTTTTGTCTGTGAAGCAACCTTGCCACGGTGTAGTAACGTTTTTATCGCGTAATCTTTTTTTTTAAGTATTTTTGAATTAAATATCTGTTAACAAAGAATTAAACAATCGTTACTTAAATACGTGTTAATATATAATAGTTAATTTTTGTTCGTGGCAGTTAGCTTAATTAGGCTAAGTGATTATTGGGAATTAAAAAAAAACTAAATTATCAAAGTGAACGTCAAAATCTCTATTCGTCTATTTAATATGGAAGTGCTACAGTTGTCTATTGATTTTGAAAAATCTATCATCCGTTGGGAAAGTAGTACCTACAAAATTAAATTAAATTAAAAGCTTTCATCTGTGCAATAACTATGTAGATTCAATTGAAAATAACCAGTTCAAAATGAAGTTCGGTAGTTACTTTTTATCACTTAAATTATAAAAGTATTTCAAACATCGCTAATTTCTATGGGTAGCAGTGACCACGTGGTCCGTCCGTCCGCCAAAGTATGCCATAAAAACACATGCGAAGTAGTGCTATATAGCTAGTATGATCCTAATCATCTCTAGGTTATCATCAATATGTGTTCCCAATAAAACTTATTGGGAACAGCCTCAGGTAAAAGTAATAGCAATACAATAAAATTATTTTACAACGAACAATATCCAAGTGAAAGTGAATCAAATCAAAATTAGCACGAGAGTAACAGATTTGTTATCTCTTTCATTCGAAGACCTCGCGAACAGTATGTTATTAAAGCTAGACAGACATTGTAACTGTAATACTCACAATAGCGAAACACAAAATAAATACTAATCGTATTCAACATTCACGCCACACCAACGCCATTTCAGTTATCTCTGTATGACGTCATGCCCAATGTCATCGCACTGTTTAATGTGACGTAGAAATGATTGCGGTATTTCGCGCCTTTCTACACAGCTGAGGTGTCCGAGTGGTTAAGGAGTTGGACTTGAAATCCAATGGGTTCTACCCGCGCAGGTTCGAATCCTGTCCTCAGCGGAACATTAATTTTTTTTTTTTATAAATATTAAAAATTCGCCTGAATAATTATTTTTCGATAAATTAATTTTATTGACAATGAATCATCCACCACACCAAGACACCGAAGAAACTATTCCATAAGTATTAAATATCTTCATGTAATAGGTATGATATATTTATAATTTTCAAATATTTCAATAAAGATAACTCAACACGTGAATGAGCACGCGTTGCTTAACAATGACATATCTGGACTTTAACAACAATCGCAAGATTAATTACACGAGTAATGGCTCCCACGATTAATTAATATAATGAATACTTTTTACTTCGGCCGAATGTGTTGTTTTTTGACGACAACGTTATCGTCAATATAACGTTGTTAGTTTGGGTTCAGGGAAAGGATATTTTTTATCACCCTAATTGTGTGTTACATTCTATAAATTTTGTACGGGAAGTTCAGTTAGTCATGAATTATCGCACCCTATACGCTGAGTACCATACAGGACATAATAATAAATTCAATTTTAATTGTAAATTACTATTAAAATTGAGAAAAAGAGTTCGAGGCGGTTTTTCTTGGTACAATAAGCATATACATATTTTGATGGTAGCTCTATATCCATTTACCTAATCAGGATTAATTAATTAAACATGACGATCCAAATTCTTTTGAATAATATAATGATTCTTAAATATATTCTTAAATAATATATTTTGAATAATATATAAATATTATTCAAAAAAGTTTTTAATCGAATTCGAAATCAAAAAAGTATTTAGGTAATTTGCAAAATAACGCTTCAAAACAAAACTGACAAAAGCATGGCAAAGATTTGGTCCTGACCTATACTTAGGCTAAGTACTAAATTTAATGTTAATAATAGATTATTGTCACACAATTATATGCAATGAATTCATAAAGATACTTTCACATGCTGAGTATTCTCTGAACAAGTCCAAGTGCGTTTTGACCCTAACACCTAAGCAATCTTAGTGCGGTCTAACAAGGAATTACGCAGCTTATAATTTGATTTAACTACGAGTGCCTACATTGTTTAATAGTTCCCACAATTTAGACATATTATAACATTTCCTGAATTCATTTTAACTTCAGTATCACTATTTATGTCATACTTATATGTTATTTTTATTAAGAATCCGTATATATGTATATATAAACGAAACACTGACATATATTTCGGGTAATAGTAAAGCAGATCTACTATGTCTTAAATTATGCTCAGTTCAGTTTGCAGATAAATTTTGCGTGATGCCAAATTGGTGCTTGGCCGGGTTTGAATTTTAGATAACAAGCCACTACATTCCTCTATTACATCATATGCCATGATTAATGACACAAATATCGAAGAAATCTTATTATTAATGAAACGTCGTTGATGTATTTATAGCTGGGCCAACAGCCTTAGTTACGACGCAGACGAAGCTGGATTCTTAAGCGATATCAGTGGTATTTCTATAAACAATGTCAATTGTAACAGCGTCACGTGGCCGCGCCGGTGTGCCAACGAGTCTGCTACAGCGTGAATCATGGCGGCCTTTCGTCGTTTACGTCGGTGTGCTTATAATTTTAAATATCCTTCCTATATCACACTGCTAACAATCCTTAAATTACACTGATCTTTTTATTATTTCTGGTGTCTTAATAGGTTAACCTACGGCCTAACGGTATTTAATTTCTAGAACTTGCGTCATCGTTAATGGTTTTTGAATACTTCCCCCTAAACTAAACTAAACGTTCATTATTTTTATTTAGTGGGAGTAATGTTCCCAGCCTGGGTGTGACTAACGACCGCTTTATCACTGAGTAATTTTGCTACCAAAAAAAACAATATTTTACTTTTAATTATGAATGATCTACTTGCTTTATTTATATTGAAAAATTATGATGCAAAGAATACAATATCATTCAAATGTTTTAAAAAATATAGAAAGGCATTACTATAGGTTTTATTAATAAAACGACCCAAAACTAAGTCCTGTGGAACGCTTATTAGAATTTGCTTATAATTTATCATATTTTTCAAATGTTTTGTAATACATGAGTTATTGATAATCAAAATCCTTTACAACAATCAGACCTAATCTGATGTTC
Source organism: Vanessa tameamea (assembly GCF_037043105.1). NCBI lineage: Eukaryota > Metazoa > Arthropoda > Insecta > Lepidoptera > Nymphalidae > Vanessa > Vanessa tameamea. The sequence continues at coordinate 13,467,196 of NC_087316.1, read as the reverse complement.
GATAAAGCTGTAGCCTATAAACTTATCGTTAGTTACATAACGATATTGAAACAAATCAATGAAGCTGGTCAGAGGTGTTGGACGTAAATAGTAACCTTGTGTGTGTATGTGTGTTGTACATATGACCAAATGTATTTGATAACTTAGAATATAAATATTGAAAAAAATTCTATATATTTATTTAAAAGAAATATAATTCTCAGATCCATCCAAAAACAACTTTAGTATAATGTCAATTATAAGAGAACGCAGAACACACGACTAGAATACACCAAAAAGTACCATTAAATAGATTGTATATAATTAGTACATATCTCACACCCTTTTTGAACAGTATGCCGTGTATCTCCTCGTCTCGACCTTCAGCGGCGCGAATAAGGAATATACAATTAACCGAAATTACGCATTAGGTTTTTCCTATTGCACATACCGCACAAACACACTGGTGTCATCAACAAATATCAATCAGAGCCGTATTTGCATTTGCAAATTATAACATTAATAGCTTATATTAAAAACCATTCATAAAATAGAGACGTCTACTGCTCCTACGGCATTAAACCTGGAGTTATGCAGCCGATATCAATACGATATTTGCCCTGGAGAAGATCGCAATTCGCGCAATTTATAATGGGGCCCATACTGATTAGAAAGTAAATAATATTGACTATTACTTGTATTATTGTAGAAATGATAAGATTTTGTAGAAATTATGACGCACGAATTATTAACACAAGTACCCAATACCTTAAGTTGTAACCGCTGTTCTCACAAGGTAGCACAGGGTTAATAACTTGTACATGGGATAGAACAAACGTTTTGATACGTTAACGAACGTTGATGTGCTAAAATAACAAATAAAACATCGCCTTCAAACCATTGGAAATAAAAAAGAGTTAAAAATCAGATTTTGATTAAAAGAAAACGTAAAATCGAACAACAATAAGAATGTAAATGATTGCTCAAAACAACAAAGAAGTATGACCAAAAAGATTGCAGTAAAAGTCGTGACTGCGACTTACGGTTATTCTCAAAAGCTAATTGACCGATATTGATGGCATCAAAGTAGAGCAAATTCCAGACGACTAAATCTACAAGATGCAGATAGTACGAGTAGAACGGCATTTTATCACCAGAGAACTGAGTTATTTGTAGTATTACTGGTTCCATTTCTATTTGCCTAGAATTTGGTAGAATTTTGGTGCCTTTTGAATATAATATGAATGTAAAAAAAGTCTAATTATAATAGTAATCACAATCTACGTCACGATATTAAATTAAGCGGATATCAAATCACTGGTGAAAATATTTAATAAACATACGTCAGTAACTCTTAATGGACGATATGTTTTACACAACATAATATGTAAATTGTATGAGTATATATCAGTCATACACGAAATATGTTATTGGAAAATATAATAAAAATTACATTAAACAAATGTACAAGTTAAAACTTCGAAATAAACGTCATATTATTTCTTTTGGTAACTTGTTATTATAAAAACACGTACATTGAATATTGTTAAAAGTATCGTAAAATACAGTACAGTGATAAGTTTTTAACAATAAACAACGTATCACTAAGTGAACTTCCTGAGATGAATCTTCCGCATAGCTCTTACCTGAGCCTGCTTTGCCTTTTAACAAGAACTGCATTACAATGTGAAGAATTACAGAATTATAATGCCCGTAGGCCCTTGTTGTTTGTAAAGAGCAAAAGTAAGACTTCGGAGACAGAAGAGTTAAATTGTGTCTGTATGTCTATTTATTAAATGGAAACGCAATTATAGTCTGTTAAAAATGAAGTATATGTAATAATACATACGCTACGTGAGCACGATATTTAGTAATCGTTATTAATGGTCACATGTGAATTAAGTAAAAAAGTTACAGCTTCTAAATGACCCACAGCCGGGCTGGTCCTGTCCGGTCCTATACGGGTTTGTGGGTTGGATACACAAGCGGCAGATTTTCATCCAACATATGTCGGTTTCCGCGTAATGTTTTTATCGCCGTGTCTAGTACGACGATTCACTCGTCTGCCTTCTTAAAATATATTTAAAAAGAGTACGTCCTACGTATTATACACATACGTCCTTAATTTATGTGTTTATGTGCTCCATAGATGCTTCACATTGTTTCAGAATATTGTGCGTCTCTTTAAAATACATTTAAAAAACGCACCAGGGCTGATATTAAACGAAGATAAAACTTCGCTAGTTTTATTATACGTGCTTAGATTGGCATTCGAAATTCATTTCAATATAGATATGTTTGCGTGTTTTCCACTAATCATAACCATGAGTGAAGGCTCCGTCAAGGCGAATTTATTTAGTATGATATACATTAAAATAAGATTTAAAATTGATATGTATTGAGGTTGAACGCTAATTGTGAGGAAAACCCAGCGTTAGTCACAGTTTCCTGAAAACGTTCTAACGGGACGCTCCTAAACATACTAATTGGACGTCGGAGGTTGATTGTCATCTTGTTAGAAAAATAAACCACATTGACGAGTCGGAGCGTGCGGTGTTTGTTCCTGCTTGTGACGAGTCTTCGCTTAAACCTTGATTCGTAATTTATTTAACATATTGATGTGTAACTTCTAGTTGACATTTTTCTCTCGTTTATATAAATCGTATGGAATTCTGCAATGATCACGGTTAAAATTATCTGGTAGGTATATTTCATCAACAGATTTTGTACTGAAAACCTCAATCATATTTAAAACTTAAGTAGACTTTTGATAAATATAATATTTTTAGTCTAAAAATTTAGTCTAAAACTTCCATCGATATCATCGGAGAATCGGACAGGAACTGTGCAATTAGAATAATTATTTTTACTTAAGATATGACATTTAATACGAAAGATTATTAATTGATGCTACAGCGCCAAGGAACTAGCACAAACGAAAACCAATCTGTCAAATCGATGGAGAATACTCGTCATGAGTCAAATCATGAATCAAAGATAATATTATGATGAGTTTCTAAGGTTGGTTGCGCATTGTTGTCGTAAGGGTATGGTTAAAATTTCTTACGGCGTCAATATCTGTGGACAGTGGTGACCACTTATTACCAAGCTGATTATATTATTTACAAATTTATTATAAAAACTATTTATTGTTATCGGTTTATTATCCAAAACAAATTAACAATATGATATATAAATAACGCATATTTGAACAAGGTTAACATTCATATGTAATAGCAATTCTGTATATTACTAAGTTTAATTAAGTTATTAGATTACTGTTTTAAATTAATTAATTTAAACAAAGACGGCGTCGGAGATTAAAACATTTAAGATTATTGTTATTGTCAAAATAAACTCATAAATCTGAATCTAGGATGAAATATAAAACACATAAATTATTTCGGTTATTAGTTCAGCGGCATGGAGACAAGGTCACGGCAGGGTGGCGGACGGCGCGGCTGCGGCGGCGCGGGCGCAGCGAGACGCGAAAGTGTCGCACTTTCACACGCCAGCGCAGCTCGAGGCCCGCGAGTGCCCGTAACGGTACTCTGATGCATTGATTGAAAGCTCTCGTAAAGACCTACGTAACGGTTTTAAATTAAAACCACGGCCAGCAAATCTCTGACATTGAAAATTATTTGATATATTTACTAGATATGGCACAATAACTTCGACATAGAAACAATATTTTGAATTACATATTATAAAAGATATCCTTATACACTTATCCCGAAGGCATGTCCACTTTAAAGATAAACCCTAAAACTATATTTTCAATACGAATGCTATTTAATGACCATGATGCCTTAGAAAGGAAAGATTATAACATACCGAGCGTAAAAGTAATATTACATTTTAAATTATGGGAATAAATTAGGAAAATAACAAATCGTACTACGCGTGGAATGAGCAAACATTGTTTAAGGACAAAACAATGGCAGTATTCTATAAATACGTAACTGTTACGTGTAAGCCGACAGTTTACGTTACTAATATTAATGAGTATCTATTGTGTATATAATAGCTTTAGCAATAGAATATATACGAAAGATTAAAAGACAGACTACGAGGGTAGTTTCACGCTGGACTCGACTCGAGTACGACCATTGCTGTTTTGAAACGTCATTATGAAACAAATTTTCAATAAACTTTTATATTCCTACTGAGTTATAAATGCCGCCCACAAAGTTTAATATAAAACGTTTAAATAAAAAGAGGCTCTTTTTATGATGATTATAAAATGTTTCATGTCGAAACGCACTACATTTATAACAAGCTCTTCTAAAGTTTAATTTTAAAAATATATTTTAAATGGATATTAAACGAAGCGATATCTTGAATGTCCGGTCATAACACATCTAAGAGTCATCTAAATTAAAAAAATGATTTTACGTGACGCTCCTTTAAAAAAATCTAAAATTAAAAATACTCTGCTATAAAAAGGCGTGTAAACAAATGAAAAACCCATCTGATTAATGTGTTCATTTCAGCGTGTGATTAGATGTGGGGTGAAGCAGGTCACGGGTCACAGAGCACATCAGCACAGGTGTATACCATCTCATGATTAAAGTTGAAAATAATCGAATTCTATTTGCTTATTGTGAGCACAACAAGTCAGATTTAAACGACGCTTAATTTACCAGGTGTCAAGAAACACAAGAGCTGATTTAATTCGTTTCTGATGTTCACAATTTCACGACATGACACATTAAGATATGCTTTATTTCATTTATGACGAATAATAAAGTGTTAATAGAGTAAAAACTACCACCGATTTGGAAAATAAGAGAAGGATCACCGAAAAAAAATCAGCGGAGCGTTTTCTTTAAACCATAACTGTTTTCAATTTTAAATATAAGAAACAAACAACCAGGAAGCGATTGTTTTATTCCCAACTCACTAATCCTATTACAACCTCAACCTCTTGCACACAAATTCTAATTTCCTTTTATTTATAAATTTTAGCAACAAACAGCGTGTACCTACATTCCCAGAAATTGAATCGAAATAAGTCTTTATTCCTAAAATTCATATTATGAGTACACTAATATTATTTCGAACGTTAATTATAAAATATTATATTTATAATCAAAATCAAAATATACTTTATTCAAGTAGGCTTTTACAAGCACTTTTGAATCGTCATTTAACAAATTGATTTATTTATATAGAAACATACTTTATATATTATATAAATATCTAAAATGGATTAAACATTAATTACAAACGGAGTTTATTGTTTGAAACAACAGACTCAGTTGTAGCATTGAAGCAAAAAAATCCGTCTCGCTTTGCTTCTAATGGATGATGAGTCTAACGTGGATGTCTCTCAAACACAATGACCCAGTGCGCTCCACCTGCTCAAACTTCACCTTGAACTAAAACATGTATCTAGGAATCCAGGTCGCCTTTCTGCTCATTAAATCTTAGTTGTAACCTAAGAACAGTAATATTTTTATTTATTAAAGACCTCCTTATTAGTAGTTATTATTAGCTCATCTGGCATATTGGAATATTTTGTATGTTCATGATCAAATAATTTTGCATCCGACCTACTTCTCAAGTGGTAACTAAATAATTTAGCATTACGCGATATACAATAAATGAACAATTAAATAAAAAAAGAATTAATCTTAATTCCTTCTTTTTATTATTCATAAAATTATTCTTTATTTAATAAAAATAGTTCCTAATGAACATATTTAAAGGTAAATTAACATTTATATCCAGTTAGAACTGCTTAAATTTATACTAATAGTAATATAAGCAATAAAAATTATAGTTTTGTCGAAATTGAATCGAAACGTAATTTTTCTACTGACACAACGACCCAGCTGCGTTTCGAGTGTGTATCCATTCCTCTCTTGGGGCTCAAGCTTGGTTCTTGCCAAATTTCATCAAATTCGATTCAATGCTTTAGCCGTGAAAGCGTAACAATCATACAGAGTTACTTCCGCACTCATAATATTAGTATAGATTATAATGATGGTTTGAACCATATCTAGTATCTTCCTATATCTAAATGGCAACGAATGCTCCGAGAATCCTTGTTTTGAAACCCTTGCATTTATTGTGTGCACAGACTACAGTCGGACGTCCGCCTGTGTGAGTCACGTCGTCGGCCGCAGCCTGAGCTCTTATGAATCATTATGACACACATTTTCTTGTCACAGCGACTCGGATGGTTCTGTCTGCAAACGACTGAGCCTTTCATTTCGTTTATTCATTGAATGATTTATTAGTTTAACCATGATTGACGTTAAAAACGTATCAGTATAAATTGCCATACAAGTTTCATAAAGTATAAATAGACGGACTGATTATCACAGCCCATAGACACTGGCACCGAAAAAATTTTTAACCATTCCTTACATCGCCGTTAGATGTTAGGTCCCTTGTGCCTCTAGTTACACTGGCTCACTCGCCCTTCAAACCAAAACACAACAATACCATGGTAGTGCTACTTGGTGGTAAAATATATGTATGTATTATATACATAAAATGATTAATTTAAACGTTAAAATGTTTTGGACAAAAAAAAAACTTATAAATTCAAAAGCGATTCTTCATGCCACAAAAAAGGGCATGCCAACTGAACAGTAGTGTCTGGCATTGTTAGCAACGTCATCGATTACCGACATAAAGTACGAGTGTGCATTGACCGAGGGAGTCCGCCACGCCGCGGTTTCACGGTCGCACGAGAGGTCGACCGGTGGAGAGATGAGCCGGCTCATGTATTATATTTTGCAAATTTCCTTCGCTGAAGGTTTTACAACGAATATTGATGAGTTGAATATAATAAAATGGGTATTAAATGGAATCGACATTTTCAGAAATATATTTCATAACAAAGGTATATGACTTACACTCGTGTATTTATGAAAATGCCAATTCATTTTATTACATTTTTCCTTATTATATTTAAAGAAGAAGTGTACACAATATTTTATATGTACTTTTGAATAACTGTATCTGTGCCGTCGACTGAATCACTGAAAACTTACAAAAATTCTACAAGTATTAGCGAAGACATACATCTTACTTCCTACTCGCCAATATCAGCTGACGCTGGGCCGAGTCTTGTGAGAAAGCAACTCAGACGAACCATTAAGCCGCTAAATTACCCCATAAAGTCTACACGTAATACTCAAAGAAAGTATCTGAGGAACTCTTACTTGGAAATGGTATTGTGATCTTACTATATTATGCAATCGGCAGAACTGTTACAAGAACTATCTACGAATTTGTACATGTACTAGCTGTTACCCACGCGCTTCGCTCGGCAAAAAAGGATCGAGGGAATTCAACATTCACGTGCAGCACATAGGACCGAGTCCGTAAATAAAAATAAACAAGTCCATATCGAAACAGATTTAATTTGCATTGGTTTTGCTAACGCCGACTAACTATGTAGTTTAAAGATTTCGACGGAACGTACGTTTCACGCAAACTTTTGAAGGCATTATTTAAGGTTTAGCAGTGAAAACGATTTTATTGATCTTTTTTGGATACACTCTTTTATGACATTTAAAATCTGTTCTCCATTTGGACGAAGATATTTGTAATAGACATAGAACTAGCGACAAAGCGTGTATCCGTTTCAAATGATAAAATCGATTTCTTTAATATTTGAATTTAGAATATAATTAACACACTGTTCGTCTCTACGGTTATGTCGAATTACCCTCCCATAGGACGACGAGAGGGAGGAGAATAGAGAGTGCGCTAATATAGAATAGATAGATACAATAAAACATTATTACTCGAGCTTATTTTATATAATTAGTACTTGACACGACACATATATCGAACGTTATTATTGACTTTAGTGTGTATCAGTTGTCGCTTGCATTTTGCAACTGCTTGACGATTGACTTTAGTCGTAATGAAAAGATATTATAAGTTGTACTTTTCCAATTATTTATGTATGATTGTTAACACTGCATTTGTATTTGAATGTGTGTCTGTCAAGCAGCGTGCGTACGCGCATACCAACACGGAGATTGATTATTCCAATCGTGTGCCCAAGGAAAGTGGAGAAGCTTCACGATTTGAGAGACATTATGCATTCATTTGTTCAATTTCAAGTCTTATAAGTCAGCGCTGATGGTTTATAATTGCTTGTTTATCGATAAGGAGTGTTTGGTTTATAATGCACAGGCTATATATAGCAACAACGAAATCAATAATCGTGATGGGTAACCAGCTGATCGTCATGTCTGTCCCACACATAATAAGTTCACGTGTCCAGACAACAGTAAAAGAATATTAAAATACACAATTCTCTTTTAGCCCAAACATAATTATGAGCACAATATGAATCTTCGCCATCGTAAGAAAAAAGTATGTGTATCCTCAAAGATACTTTTTAGATAAAGATATAAATTATTCACCGCAAAATTCCATTAAATTCGTAACGGCCATAGCAATTGTATACATTGAACAATTAAAATTACAATAAACGTCGTTATATTCAAGATTTGAAACAAAATTAAGTAAAATGAAGCAATAGTAGAACATAAATATACGTTACCAGTGGGTAATCGTTGAAATTTTCATTCAGCAAGAGCAGTAAGGTATCGTCCAAATCTCACAAGACAAGATAATCATATAATTGTCGCGTTACCAAACTACTGAGCATGAATCTTTACGCAACATGTTGTTCGTACTTTCACTCTGATAGATTTCAGACTAATATGCTATCTGTCAATCTATCTATCTATCGACTGAAACTTTCCTATCCACTACCGGACAAACCCCAAGCAAAATATATTTTAATTTAAAACTACTCGCATCATTACTCGCGGTTTTGACGGTGGAGTTTTATTTGAAATAATCAGTTAGCTGAGAGATATGAAAATGTTTTCATTTAATTCACTTTATAAGTAATCAAAACATCGAATCATAAACACAACAACAATATTTAATGTAAGTAATCAAATAAAATTAAATATAATGTTAACTACTTTAACTAACTAACGTAACTTTTCATAGTTAAGGCATTAATGTTAATAATGTTTATGTAAATACATTTGTAGTAACATTAAATATTTTGCAATAAGGTAAATTTTATAATAATAATTCAGAGGAAATATTATTGGAACGTGAAATGAGTTCACAGACTCTTCAACTCATACGTCGACTATACTGCATATATTTTAAATTATCCATTCGACAATAATTGTAATGTTTTTAATAACGTTGCGTAATTATACTCAAATCATAATCCTGTCACGCACTCACTTATTGATATAAATCTGCCTGAAAAAGATAAAAAAACGAGAACAAAGGCGAACCAGCTCGACGACAGGCTTTCCCAACTCGGATTTTTATATTTATCCAGTTCTACCAAACAGGCCATGTAGCTAACCTAACCTATCCATTCATTACCAAGTACACCATTTTCCAATCCAATATTATAATTACATATGTATTACGAGGATAACTTTATCTATCTGTTACATCATTACGACTAAACTAGTGAACTTTAAAAGAATTTTTTAAAAATATGTAGTCTAATGATCCATTAACGATTTGAAACCAATTTTTCAAATGAAAGACGGAGGCGCGCTTCGGCTAAAAACGTAAGTTAGAAGAATTGAGTAATATCGGTTACATCAAGTCAACGACAAAGCTTACGTTGTCTTACCTTATCGTTAACTGTGAAATATGAAAATATATAACAAGAAAATAACGAGGCATATCATTAAAAATAACAAGTGTGTACGGGTCGCGACGATTAGTGGCTTATGAGTGTCGGCGAGGCCGGAGTGTTCGTCGTTATCTGTTGCTAAGGAGTTTGTCGTCGTCTAATTGCAATTCTGAGTGCGCGGACGCAGCTACGAGACAAGCGCCGCGACTTGCGACATCCGCGCGACACGCGACATCGCGCCCTAGCGACGACGCGTCTGGGATACGTGAGCCAGATGAGCAGCTAGGGTAAATTTAAAAACTTCAATTTATGTAAAACATTTTACCCCACCTAGTTGTTTCTGTGGTGCAGAACACATTTAAGGCTTATAGCTATTTATTAAATATAACAATTTAGTCCAGAGTACCTAAGATATGCTTCGTCCCGGTAGGGTAAAGTTGAGCATTAGGTCGGTTGGCAAGCCACCCAAATAAAAGTATGGCTCAAATCTCACCAAGCGGGCATCAATTCTATTTTCCCTATATAAATCCCTATTAAGTTTTGAATAAGCAGTGTCTTAATAAAACATATCTTGTAACACGATATATTAGGAATATAATAACATTTCGTAGCACCGCCATCTCCTAGACTACACCGCCGTCGCGTCGTGTAAAGATGGTCGCGATTCAGCGGGCGCGCCAACAATTACATTACGCAAGTATCCGCGTTCTACACCGCACCAAAAACTTGGTATTCGCGAGGCGACAGCGCCGGCGTTAAATTGTACTATTTTAATTGCATAAGCGATTTATCGACATATGTCAGTTGAGCACGTCACGGCCAATTTCTTTTCAGTATTAAATACAATATGCAATGTCTATTTGCATACAATAATGGCGCGCGGACGCATCCTTCCTTAGGCGGAGATCAACGTCATAGTCGATCTCGAGGGCCTGTCATGTTACTATGTAGTGGTCGCGGACATCCTACAGCTCAGTGGCCGACTGTTATATAAACGCGATTATAGCTTTGCAGTCGGGAGATGCAGATATAGCAACAGTGATCAGTCTAGTATTTTACTTTTAGACGACCGTCGAAGTTTAGTGCCATCAGAAGCTACAATATCTTAAATAGTAAATTTAGTCAATAAGACTCAACAAGTTTATTGTATAAAGCAAATCCGATCAAATCTAATGGTAAACTACTGTTATACATTTTAAACACATAATATATATTAAATTATTTTAATATCATATTTATAATTATGTCAAAATATATAACTTGAAAGCACTCAATTCATTACTTCTAAATTCTTCTTAAGTAACTTAGTCTTTATTTATACTTTAAAGTTCAAAACTTTTAAACGAATAAAATATAATTATAAAATAAACTAAGTGCCTATCTCCTAATTTAAATATTATAATTAATAAAAAATATAAGATAAAAATAACAGATAAAATTATATTGAATTTAAATAAAAACATATTTTTGGTACACTTTTGAACCTCTTTTTATGTAAACGTGAATCGAAATCAATATTACAGGATTTGTGACATATTGAAATAGTGTATTGAATATAATCGAGACACGTAAATACCGTCAGTCGTCAATTCTTATTGTTTTTTTCTTTACAAAAACTGTCAGAGGTCATTACATCACTAGTTAAAATTCGCCGCTGCAACGCGTGCGCACTGCGCCGGCGCAGCCTTCGCGGATCTACGAGATCGCTGGCTAATCACGAGTGTATGATACCAGCGACACAATCTCACGTTACAAATCTTTTTGTCTACGCGTAATCTGTAATTCATCTTAAATGATTTAAAAACGTATACCAGGTCATTCGTTTGTTGGATACGCAGACGTAAGTTGATGGTTTGTATCGTTATGTAATGATTAATATCGATAGACGCATACGAGCCGCCGGCGTGCCGCGAACCGTTTCCTCACACGTTCCTGTCATCCGAGACCAACAACATGAGCTATTGTGACAGCGAGCGTCCAATTACTGAAATTATATTAACAATTTGTGCAGCGAAATATTAAACGCGCGAAGTATTCATTGAAAGACTCATATATATTTACCTGTCGATTTCCTAACACGAATTTTGCACGCGAAAATTAATCATTAGAGAAAAAGAAGCAGCCCGGAATCGAGAGGCGCAGTTGCGATTTTTCGGGACGCCGGGGACACAAACAAGGTGAAATGTCAACTTACCGGCTCATGCTCGAGAGGTACTGAATGGCTTATAAGTCACAGCACACGCGTTTCTGGTTGGCACGGGTGTCGCGGTTGGCACGGTTGGCGCGGGCGGTACGGGTAGCACGAGTGGCACGACGGTTCGATCAGGGCGCGGCCATCGCGTGCGGGCGCGGCGAGAGCTGGGGCGCGAGTGCGGGCCCGCGGGTCGCTGAGGCCGAGTGCGCTGCGCGGAAACGGCCTTCCATGCAGCGCGACCTGCATTTTGCGGAGTGCGGATTTTGCGATCAGACTCATCACTACGGAGGTCATCGACACCTACCTAATTTCTAATTGCAATGAATATATTAATGTAAATGAATGCAAGTTAAAGCAACGTGGGATATATTATGTAAATCATTTCAATTACTTCGCACCCATTTAGGTACTAGATGCGCTTTTACGTATCTGGATAACTATTTTGTCACTTGACAGAAATACCAGTATTGTTTATTTAAATAAAGAGCGACTGAGCAGAAACAACATTAAGGTTAACGGAGAGCTTTCAAGCGACGAGTCCGAACTCAGATTCCAGTTCACAAAAACATAAATACTTAAAATATGTATCGATAATACTTCAATTTTATGTCTTGGTATTAAATGCAATTTAAACTATTAAGAACTAATATACGTATTGAGAATATATTTACACTAATACGCGTGTCTGACCCTTGTCTCGTATGCGAGTATTTTATGATTTTTGTTGAAGAAATCTCCACATTTTGTTTGTAAACATGTCTTGCACATCTTTAGTTACCGACTAATCGATGTAGGTAGATTCCAAACGCATCATACCTAATGACATAAAAAACAAGAAAAAACAGTAATCCACAAATTCATCTATTCATAATTTTTTTAATTATAAATAGGTAATATATATAGGTAATATATATACAATTTCCTTTTTTTTCTTTTATATTTGAGAAAAAATATATTTTTTTAAATATTGTCCTTTTATTTAATCTCTGATGATTTTTGTATGAATCTGTCAAAACAACACATTAAATATTACAGTGCACGTCTGTGTGCTAAAAAGACACACTATTCCGTCACTCATAATTCGATGTTACAGCAACCCAGGCGCAGAAGTGATGGAAGTTAACTTGTATTAAATACTATAGTCGTGCCCGCGACTTCGTGCGCGTTTAAAATTAAATAAAAATATAAAAATACTGTTGTAGCCCAAGTTACTCCTTATTACATCAGCTCGAGTGATTTTGACGGGACTTTCACTGGCTATTTGCCAGTGAAAGTGCCGTCAAAATCACTTGTCACAGTGAGTCGTTCCAGAGATTAGCCGGAACAAACAAACAGACGGACAAAAATTGAAAAAAAAAATATTTTGGTATATGTACTGTGTATACGTACATATGCATTTAGTAAAAAGCGGTTACTTTAATATTACAAAAATACACGCCAATTTGATTATATGTATTATTTTATTAAGTATTTCGCCCAACTTAAATTGCATTCTTTAATAAAATATTTATAAAGTAAACCGACCTCAATGGAAACTCGTGTCCGAGATCAGAATAATACAAATACACTGTCTACTTGTATTATTACAAATATTTAACGCATTATATGTACACCTAATATCCGCAATTATAGAATAAGTAATTATACTCATAAATTGTTTAGACATAAACAAGCTCTGCGACTAGTTCAAGTACGGCAGCAGCCGTCAGTGAGGGCTGGATCGCATTCCCTCACAGGCAGCGAATATTGTACCATGGATGTATATTAATCTCATTATCTTTGCTTTTCATAATTTGGAAATCAGATTTATTAAGTCTCATTATAGCTTATATACTTTATCTAACGAGTTGACTTATTTCAGGCACGTGCGTTTCCAAGTTTCCTTCTCCTACGAGATCGGAGTATAGATTCTGCACAGAAAAACCTATTGATTTTCTAATACTGAGCTAAACCTACGGTCAATTTAAGTAAAAAAAAGGGTATTATCTTTCATTAGATGCTCAGGAACAGACCAGAGTTTGGAAATGGGTTTAGTCCCCCTCGGAAAGCAAAGCCGTTGGTCGTGCGCTAAAACAGTCTTCGCTCGTGTCGAATAGTCGCCTCATCGTATGATGTGAGTATCGTGATGAGATTACACCCGAGCTTCCGCACATACTTGTAGCACTTTAATATTTTCTCGAGCGCATTTGGTTAAACTGAGAAAGGCCGCCGCTTCCGGAATCGATCGGAAGAATATTAGTTACTCAGTACCCTGCACACTTTGGAAATATTTATATAATATGTTCATATTTTGAAAATTACACACATATATTTTTCGAAAGAACTAAAGGTTTTACTGACTTCCTTTCATATGAACGAGGAATGGTTTCTTGTATTCAATTTGTTAAAATGTGGTCGAGTATATAATTGAGAGCCACAGTTACTCATTGAGAACTCTGACTGTAAGACGTCGGAATGTATTGCATTACTATTAACCGGAGTACAACAATTTAAGGGGTCGTAACTTTGTTGCAGCCGAGTAAGTGCTTACCATGAGTAGATGCGATGGAAGGAAATCACTCTAATAACTTGCAATACTACTGATTAAATACCACATACTTCCCTGCGGCTCATTCAGCTTAACCGCAAATACTATGTAAAGAAATATAATTTCGTGTAAGCCGTGTTGACGTGGGATCGCAAAGACGCAAATGGAAAAGAAAAATATGCGTAGAACGTACCTATATATGTATGTCAACGAGAAGTTTTATAAATATTGTTTACATCAGAATTATTTATACTGTGCCTTAGGTATAGGTATACGAATAAAAATTAAAAGCACTATGCAAACCATGACTGCGTGAATAGGTATTGGAATGCTAGCAGCATATCGCCGTTGAATCAGCAACATCAACAGCTGAGCCAAGGTCCAGACTTTTCGAGTTTATTTCAGCACGCTGCTCTAATGCAGTTTAGTGGATATATATGTCGCCAATATAGAGCCGCTATGAGACGAAAATAAAAGCCAAGATGTGGCTCTGATATACATGAACGTTACATAAATCCCTAAATAAGATTAATCAAAAAATATTTGTTGAATTCTGCTCCCATCTTTTACTTTAAAAATAATATTTTGATTTTGGCTAGTACTGACTGATGGTAGTGTCATTTTATCACCCCAACATGTTAAATATCTTGAAAGTATTCCTTATCCAGACACCGAGATACGGCTACATTGATGTATAGATTCGAATTCCCATGCCACTGGGGTATTTTGTAATGTGATCTCGAGTGCGGTCGCAGTCGAGATGCCCATCCGTATTGATTACACGGAACACGTCTGCAATGTGTGTTGATACATCGCTCCGGAGGTCTGCCTAGGTCTTTGTAACGGAAGATAGGTGGTTACTTGATAACATCTAAGACTATAAGTATGTAAAACATATTATAGAGCACATAAACACTTGAAAAACATCGGCTGCACATTGCTGAGGCGGCTTCGACACGCTGGCAACACTACATTTTTCGGAGACCAGATGAAGCTAGAGATTTATACTTAAAATTAATATGATCTTATTTATTTTCAAAAGGTCTAGAAGCCAGATTCGGTATTTATATCTTCAATAAATACAATTTTATTTAAGAGTTACATTAGGAATCGTTGATTGAAAAACAATACTGAAGGTTTCCTAAGTTCTCTTGTGATGTGCTTTTGTATTCGTAGTTCTTATAATTTTCATTTACTAAATTACTTATATTTACTTCAGCTATATACAGCCAATTATACTGGATAAAAATTGTATAGATCATAAAAGGACTTGGAATTAGTATCAGTATGAGAATTAAAAACACGGCGTTGTTACTTGCCGGATCTTCTCATATACGACCACTGCGGTTCAAGAGATTGTGAACCGACACAAATAAAGTATTTTCCTATAAATTAAATTTACTGCGATCTGAGCTTTTACATTATATATCATAAAAGGTAAAGTTTTTAATATATATTTTATGGTAAATAATAATAAATAAATAAAATATATAAATAATTAAAGCAACAGTTTGTAAATGTCACACTGCTAGGCAAGCCTCCTCTTTGTGGCGAGACGGTTTAGAGCTTATTCCACCACGCTGTTACATCGCGATTTGGCGGATACAAATGTAGTAGAATCATCTAATACTTGTAAATTCAAGTTTTCCTTTACCACCGAGTACATGACAAATTAAAAGTGAACCCACAGAGATTTAGTTAAGATCACGTGTTCTAGGCACTATTCTAAACTTATATAGTAAAGGTGAGGAAGAATTAAAAAAAAGCTTGAGATTTTCTAAAAGTCGTTTTTTTATATTTGCATTTTT
The DNA here is from genome assembly GCF_037043105.1 of Vanessa tameamea. Classification (NCBI taxonomy): domain Eukaryota; kingdom Metazoa; phylum Arthropoda; class Insecta; order Lepidoptera; family Nymphalidae; genus Vanessa; species Vanessa tameamea. Next base: position 13,451,033 of record NC_087316.1, on the reverse strand, counting down.
TTACTGAAGTTTACTGAAGCCATGTTTAACTGGTCTGAGGCTACAAACTTCGGCATAATTTATCACTTAGTGCCTTGTGAGTATAATTATAATCCGTAGACGAAATTGAACGATGCTTATTTAATCAACAAGTAACAATAATTAACCTTTGACCGTCATACTGAGTTTGTCCAAAAGTCCGTCAAAATTGTTTCCAAATTTATTTCGTCAGTGTTACGCTGCCGGCGCGTGTGGCCTCGCGCCACGCTCCGCAGGGCGCACGCGACCCCTGCGCACGCGCACTTATGTTTGATTTAAAAACACAGATCAGTACCGCGATTTACGTAAATCATGCGTTACGTATTAATATTATAAAAAAATGTAAACAAGTTACATCTGATAATAAGCAAATAAGTATTTCAAAGCCACTAAACATTCTAATATAATATTTAATCAACCATGTAATACGTATAATTTTCACAGGAACGAGTTGAAATATCTTGAAAATACATACAATGGCGTATGAGAATAAGTTACTTCGTATAAAAGTATTCCTTATACACACGTTCGACTAGATTCAGCCCAACCGGTGTTCCTGCGTTATGTAAGAGAATCTACTTACATACATAAAAATAAGTAGAACTTAGCCTTAAGAAACATACAAACCCAACTACAAAACATATGGACTGACTGATGGCTCATTTCCTAGTATAACATTTTTATCAATAAAAATACTAATATCAACGGTTCCATTTATAATAAAATTAACGGGTTTACGAGTTACATAACATAGTGACACACAGTAATTCAGCCTCAGACGCAGATTACTATTTTAGAGAGCTAATTTCACGGTCGACCTGACGCTAAACGATCAGGATGAGAGCACGCCTCGGCAAGTAGATGAACTTTCCTCTGAAAATGTCATCTATATATAAATATATCTGTCTATTTTAATCACGCCAATATTATATATTAGAAAAGTTAATCACGTTCACTTTGAAATTTAATAATAATTATTAAGAGAATTAGAAAAATATAAGGTAGAAAACGTCATCTTTTTTCTATTCCTTTTTCATTTTTAGGATAATTTACATGGAAATTAATTGTTTTTTAATTTTACTAATTATAAGTTACTTTTTTAACAGAAAATATATTATAATAATCAGGTTACTCCTTTAAGATACATTTACTTCAAAGTGTCAATACATTCAATTGAAAATATTTAATAATAACAAATGAGAACATAGCCTTTAATTACTAATTATGCATATTTCGTATTAAACCCATTACTATCATTTTAGAAATAGGATTGTTTAGACGTCGAATGGTGGCGTGACCGCCGCCTGAGTCAGCGGGTCGTTGACGCTGACTTGCATTGAATCTTATGCAACCTTTTTTAATATCAACCAGTTAACAATAGATAACGTTTTCATAGTTCAGTTTTTACGTGTAATGAGTATTTCCTAGAAACTACTTTATCAATATAAGAGTTTTAAGGATTGCGGGTCAATAAATTATTTAAGGCTAAAAAAAAAAAAAAAAATATATATATATATATATCCCGCTGAGTTTCTTTCGCCGGTTCTTCTCAGGTCCGAGGTGCTAAATTCCGAACCGGTGGTAGATTTTTGACAATCAATAAGCAAGTTTAGACACTTCTATATTGAATAAAGATTTTTGATTTGATTTGATTTGATTTAGAAGTCAAAAGTAAAGTAACAGCTTCATACATTGAAGAAACATTTTCCTATCCTAACTTAATTTCCTCTAAAACACTCCGCCTTTTCTGGTATTTTCTTTCCACAATAAAAAAGAAATTGATAAAGGAGTTACGTATTACTTCGACTACAGTTCATTTATTGCTAATTATTATAGTTTTATTAATCGATTATGCATGTCGACTTATAACAATAGAAATATTTGTGAGCGAGCGTGCGTCTATGACGTCAAACCGACCTTACAATTATTATGATTCAAGACGAGTTGTGCTATTTAATCTATAACACGTAGCTACTCTTGTGTACTAGATTCCACCCGCGGCTCCGCGCGACCGCGCGTGGTGACAAATAAGTCAGGGGTACGTTATTTCCTTTCCTGTCCCCCTGAGAATTGGTGTGCAAAATTATATGATGATCGGTTGAGCAGTTAAGAGCTGCAGTGCGATTCTGTAAGAATTCACTCCATATCTCGCATGTGAAATGTCGATGACCAACTTACAGGGGTACATCACTTAAATACGTGCATCCTATAAATTTTATAATTGTAATTATAGCCGTATCACATATTGACATTTCACGCTGCTGTACCTACGTATTATGCGTTGACTTTCGAGTTTCTTCCTTCAGAATACCTACACTGAAAGCGTACAATACCTACGTCTGCGAAGACACGATCATAAAAAAGAATATATTTCGTGTAAGGTGCAGTTTTATTTGGTATATTTTCATAGTAAACGCAAAATTAATACGTTATTTAGCATATAAACATTTATGACATAACATTAATATAAAGAATTATCCAAAGCCAATTAAATTTGTAGAATTAATTTAAAGTTGTATAATTTAACATAAATTTTCTGTAACCCAATTCCACGACCTAAGAAATCATGGGAAGGCTGAAATAAATAGCAATCGTATGTTAGGTCACAATTACAAGGCGTATTTAAGTAAGTCTTAATATTAAGTAAATTCATTATTATTGATCTGATTACGCAACGATCATTAATATATTTTACATTTTAGTCGCACTTGCTGTGCCTACAGTCGCCTTTGCGCTGACGCACGCTTAGACAGATTTCTTGGAGTCGAATTTCAAATAAATGCAATCACGAAACGAATTCTATCATAACAAGTAGGTACAGTTACATACAAATTACTTTCATTATATTTCAACTTACTATGCCAAAATATCATTTAATATAGTATTTAATATACGTAATTTAATTCACTGTGTAAATGCATAAATAGTGACTTAAAATTTCCTGTTGTAAAATTAGGATGTTGAGTTGGGTAAGATCGAATTGTCGGATTTCGATTTTAGCCGAAAATTCCATCGCTACAATTCTACCCCATTGCCGATAGATACTCCCTACAATAATATCCTACCCTTAAGTGTTTAGTTATTAAGTAAGTACTTAAGTATTTGGTTTATTTTAATTTAATATAGGGACAAAGATGTTTGTGTTTACTAATATGATTTTTATGTCAATTGAACTTAATTAGCATACCCAAAGTGGAATTTGCTTATCTAGAATAAAAAGGGGATTTCCCTCGAAATAAATACAAATCACTTTTTGGATTATTTAAATTGTGCAATAACACAAATATATTTTTAATTTAAAATAGAGAGGCAGGTGGACAACCACGGGAATGGATCACCATATGAGATTCGATAAAACGTACTTTTTCACAAAATGATGTGTTACCTGAAAATATAAAAATATCGACACATTATATTTAAACAATTTATATTTAAGAAAACTTCATAGCTTAATAACGATTAAACAAAAGCTAGACTGATCCCCACGCAATGCTTTTCAGGTGTTTATGTACATACACCATCCGTTTTATTTCCATACGAGTAGCTTTAAATTTATTTTCTTACAGCCAACAAAACTGGTCCAAATACTAATTGTAACCGGATATGTTATTTAAGGAAAATATTTTAAATGTATATATCATTGACTTTGACAAGGATCGATGCTTTATTGCAATCGAATCGAATCGAATCGGAGGGGTTTTGCAGGACTTGGAAAAACCAACCGTAACCGTTTTTGTTGAAATACGATCTGTTACAAGTAACACGTAACGCCATCCCACCCCGACGTCTTATAATGTTGTATGATATGTATAAGAAAAAGCGTTAACACTTATGGGTACAAAATGAGCCACCGTTTCGGTAAAACATATTTAATGTGTTACATTTGACAAAAAAACTGTTATCTTATCCAATTATGTACCTTAAATACATTGTGAATTTAATGTAGATCAATATGGCATTTTACAGCAGGCAATTTAAATGAATATTTTCTTACAAATTTACATAGCGGGTTGTATTTTCTAATGACATAAATGCTGTGAACGTTGTATATAAACACATTGTGTAGTATCAGCATTGCACCCGTGCGAAGCCGGGGCGGGTCACTAGTGTTTATATATTTACTCAGATTAGAAATAGATTGGGGGAAGGAAGATGGATTAGAAGTAGGTTGAATCTATCGACTAGACCGAAAGAAATATTGCAATGTTTTTTTTTTCTTTTTTATTTTATCATAAATTAGATACAATATTTAGTCTCGATTCAAGTTGGTCGTGTTATTAACAAAAAGTAAAAACCACTTAATATGTTTGTAATTTATCCTAAAAATGTTATTAAAAGTATTTTAAACACACTGACAAGGTTTTAGCAGCAATAAAGATGCTCACCATCTTCATCAGTGACGAAGATAAAGTTTATTATGTCATAGTGAAGCTAAGACGAGGTCCGGACGGACTGGCAATTGATCACCTGATGGTAATTGGTCAATATTAATTATTATTCATATCACCTACGTCACCAGCATAGAGAACTAAGACATTATGTCCCTTATGTTCGGCGGTAGAATATATGTACTGGTAGTATACCAGTACTACATACAGTACCAAACCAGAGGAACTCGCACAAAGCCAAACAACCAACAAGTGATTAAGTAAGTATAAGGTTTGCTGCCTTTGTTTATACTATTGCCATAACTACGACGTATAACATACCAACACTTGTGCAAACAATTACCCAAAATAATATTATATATAAATTGTATTGTATCGTCGACAGCTGAGGTGTCCGAGTGGTTAAGGAGTTGGACTTGAAATCCAATGGGTTATACCCGCGCAGGTTCGAATCCTGTCCTCAGCGAGGCTTTCTTTTTGAAAAAATAGAATTATAACAGTGCTTTTCGGATGTACCGCCAAACAGCAAAACTAATACTGTTGGTTTCCGGCTTAAAGGATGAGTTAGCCCGTGAAATTTAATTGATAACGTAAGGGACGGGTTAAAATTCTCATAATGTCAATATCTATGGGCGGCGGAGGTCACCACCTACCATCGGGTGGCCCATTTCTAATTACTAGATTCCGCTGCTGAATTTTTTGCCTTTTAATAAATTTCACTCTTCCAAAAAAAAAATTATTAAATAATGCATTTTGCTCATATAAGATCTTAAAGACGATAAAAAGCATGAATTTAGTATCTGTATCGTTTATTTACATAAGAATTATTAACTTTAAGTCCTTAAAAATAAAAAAAAATATTTATTGAGACTCACGCAGGATATATAAATGCAATTGTATTTTATTGACCAACGTAAATTTGTGATTGTGACCTGAACATCTTACGCATAGTTGTTCGTTGTTGTTAGGCTGTTTTTGATTATAAGCTACAAATTCACAAATGAGCAAGAAATGATTCATTGCTCTATTTGGCCAGCACGAAAGACAATAATGCTAAAGCTCTTAAATGCAAGTAACGTATCATTTTAATTGATTTTTAATAAATGAGCAAATCTTATAGCAAACGATTTCCAGAGCTATACTTTAAAAGGAAAATCGACATTAACTATAATAAAATTATAAAATATATAGGATACACGTATCAAAATCGCGTAGCGCCGTCAGTTGGTTGTCAAAACTACACGAGTGAGATACGATGTGAATTCTTACAGAAAGCCACTGCAGATCCATAACCGCGCGAAAGCGAAAACATTGGGCAAGTTCTTTGTCAAATCTCACTTCACTTAAACTTCACGTTAACGAATTACTTTATACGTACACTCTGGAGTAAGTATCTATAACTATATCGTATTAGGAATAAAATTAAACTAACAATATAAAAACTAAATTAACCGACTCTCTAATTTATTTTTCATTTGAGGTTTTCGTTTTGAAAACACCATGAACTTATAAATTATTTAAAAATTCGTAAATAATAATAATGTCAATCAAGGATTTGTTAAAAAAACAAACATTAAAACAATTAATTATAATCAATAAAACAGAATCAACAAAATCATATTTTATCAAAAGATAAGGAACCCTACGCGCGCACGCGCAGCATCCTGACCGCTACTTCTCAGAAGCTATTAAAATATGAATCAGTCAATTTCACAGAATGATCTACGATGCGACTTTTTTTCCTTGTAATATAAATATTACGACTCGCAAATCGTTATTTTTAAATATATTTTCCTATCGGTATCATATTTTTACTGACGTGGTGATTTTATTGGCGTCTGTCTGCAAACAATATTATTAAGAAATATGAAATATTGTGAAAGACTTAGTAAAATACACATAAGTGCTTAATAATAATAATTAGAGTCACCATACCGGTGCTTCGCGTATTGTAATGTATTATTTATAACCAAATTGAAAAAAAGAGTTCGTCAGTTCAATTTTATTTTTTTATTACTACAGTTCTGTTTCGTTTATTAACCGATTTGGAAATTATTTTTTTTTGGGAGGGTGATAATAACATCCGCTTGGTCCTGGAAAAGGTTTTTTTGTTATTTTTATATTTCCATTATCACATTTTATAATGTATCCGTTTCTAAAATTCAAGTTATTTTTAATTTTGTAGTCCACCAAGCTTACTGCACTGGTCTGAGAAGGCTATCTGATTGCGTGTTATTAAATATGTACGTATGCTCTTTGAGTACACATGTAACCAGTTTCTTTTTATTTAAATATAACCATAAATGACTCCAAATCTGACTTTATGTTATGCGATCAAGTTGTCTACCTATATACGTGTAGTATTATGTATGAAGTCGCAGCTTTGCACTCATGATGTTTGTGAATATATATCCTAACAAATTTTATGTCAAAAATGTGTTCTTATTTCTTAAAAAATCCAAAGATGTGAATAACAAGAAGCGCGAAGTGCTAATAACTCGTATAAGGAATCCTTTTTTGTTGGCGTTCCGTTAAAAATCCGCACACATATGTTTATTTGCAAATAAGTTTTTGTTACTTGTTCGTAAACTGGTGTAATCAATAAGTTGGTCTCGTGTGTGTATATAGTGCAATGATCATTATCACGTTTAATAGCTTAGGTATTTACAAAAGTCGATTGATTAATTATTAACTATGAAATAATGCTCTAACTACAGTCAGGTATACCTATATCTCATTTATAAAACTACCATTAACGTATATTAATACTTTTTAAAGTCAAAATAGCCTAATTAATCTCAGCGGTATTACTTATAATAATCTGGTCTGTATAAACATTAGTAATATTTATATTTAATAAAGAGTCTGAAGGCGATCGTTTCATTCTCAAGGTGTGCTATAAATATAATTTATTTCGTATTTAGATACTAAGGGTAATTAAAAAACAACTTTATAATTATATAAATAGTAATTACATGTTAAATATAATCAAATACCATTTTTTATTAATACGTATAGATTAGATATCATTCCCAAAATCAAAATGAATGCATCGCTGAGGACAGGATTCGAACCTGCGCGGGTAGAACCCATTGGATTTCAAGTCCAACTCCTTAACCACTCGGACACCTCAGCTGTGACTATTATATTGAAATATATAATATAAAATTTCATATAAATCTCGTACTTATTCAAATATGGCTAGCGCATTACCAATGACATATTTAAATCAAACTAATTCGCGTATTTAATGTATTCTGACAGCTCATTAAACAATGAAATAGAAATTAAAAAAAGGTTTTTAGAACAATTCAATATCGCAAATCAAATTTCAATACATCACAAACATACATAGGCTCTATAGTAGGTATATATTAACGAGATACATAACTAAGTATACATGCTAGGTATAACTACGTACAATGCTCTACCGCAGTGGATTAATGAACAGTGTGCAAGTGTAATTCCAAGCACAACGCACGCATACGGCTTGGTTTGCGTGGTATATTTATACTTACGCATTCAATGTTCATACAGATTTATAAAGGTAACACTAATCTTAATGTTCGCTAAAATACTAATTTATATTATCTATATATTTCGCTGCCCAACAGTTTATTTTATTATGGATTTAATTTTACGATTATTTAATAAAATACATACAAAATGGTAGCAACTTCCCAGCCAATGCTAAGCTAACAGTCGTCGTCAATTTTCTAACGAAAACGAGACTTGTTTTTTTTTTCTGAATCCGGCTAAACAAATGATTTGAGATCATTTGTTTGGCCGGTACCTATATTTTATTTTACAATAAATAAATAAATGTAATATTCTTTTCATAACTGAACAATAAATAGCTAACAATGATACTCGACCCCCAACGTTGTTATTAACTTAAATACTATTTTTTATACGTCTCATAACCCCTAATATTAACGGTATGCTTACTAAGATTTTAGAGTACCTGGTTATTTAGAATTTTTACATAACATACAGATTGACAATATATTCCAAAATATATTTGGTTTGTTTGATCTTGGAGCTGACATGGTTCCAAAATCATTATGAGGTTTTTAACTATAGATATTCCACTGTGCTAACCTCATAACATTCGGCGTTTATATTTGTATAAATTATATACATTTGAGTAAATTTAAATTTTTAATTGTATAAACACAGACATTGTACAATTAAATTTGAGATTCATGTTTTAAAAAGTTTTTTTTTTATTATATAATTCGATTAACGTCAAATATTGGTACAGTTAAATAAACCTTATTAGATTGCTTCTAAATTCAAACGTAATTTAGATTTTTATTAAAACAAAGTACTAAGTTTATTTGTATCCAATGCAATTCGTTTAAATTAAAAAAATAATGTAAAAAATTAAAGGTGTATCATTTCCGCTGAGGACAGGATTCGAACCTGCGCGGGTAGAACCCATTGGATTTCAAGTCCAACTCCTTAACCACTCGGACACCTCAGCTGCAAGAAAGAATGCAAAATTGATTAGTAGTTTCTACGTTACACTTTTTGTATTTAAAAATTATTTTTTATAAAAATAATTTTCATACAAGGACCCACTCTGTATGTGATAAAAAATTGATTTAATAAATGTTATGTTTGTTAACGCGGCATTGAACTCCTGCGCATAACAAGTAACAAGTTCTGGAGCAACCGATTTTTATCGAAAAGTACTTTATTAAACATCTTAAAAATTATAATTTCTTTTTTTTATCCATGTTTTCGTTGTTATTTTAAAAACTTAATTAATTTTAATAAACCTGCAAAATTGTCCTCTTATAATGAAGGCTAAGTCTGCGACCAACTTTTTAAAACAAAAGAAATGTTACTTCATTGTTATTTATCCACTTAATATTAACATTTAACGGTACGAGTCGATAGTACGCTACAAACAAAACAATACAAATTTATATTATTCTGCTATTGTTGCAATTGAGATCGCTTTTAAATTAAACATGAATAGAAAGTTCAATTAACTTTTCGACACATAACCTGCTGTTCTCAGTTAATCCTAAGGTTAGTCATCATTTGGTGTGTAAAAAAACAGATACCGTCAAAATACTACAACTTAAATAACACTTTGATAAAATATACTTAATCTTCTATACTTTAACCCAACCACAATATTTTGACATTATAATTGTCAATGATATTGAGCAATAAAATAGTACAAATTTCCTAATGACAAACTGTGTGATATAGGCGGGTATACCCCAAATTTTACGGTTAAAACCCCGGCCTAACTAACGGCTTACCCCGTACACTAGTTTTTATAAGGTAAAAATGCTGTGTAAAGCTAAACTAAATCGACGTCATCATTAGATAGTATAAAACAAAGTCGCTTACCGCTGTCTGTCCCTATGTGTGCTTAGATCTTTAAAATTACACAACGGATTTTGATACGGTAGAGGAAGGTTTATGTGTATAATACATGCACAATATAGTAGAGAAACACTGATAGTTTTAGAGGTTTCCGAAGTGATGTCATTAATAAAAACATTTTTTGCGCTTACATTGCAAACGCTGGCTGAACCCTACGAGATAGATCAAAATAATGTACTTATAGTATTGTACACCTTAAAAAGGTCTTCAAAAAGTCAGCGATATTTGTCTATCTCTTAGGGATATCCCACAACAACCATTTTTTATCTTTTACTTTTTACGAAAAATAATGTCTTATTTTAGAAGCTATTTTAAGCTTTATATCATTAATCTTTATCCAATTAAGTACCTAAAATACATTGTGCATTAAATATAGATCAATAAAGCCCTTACAACATGAAATTTCATTGAATAATATTTTCGAAGATATTACAGATTTAAAACGTCCCTGCGTTTTGTATAGCGGTTCTTATAGCGGTTTGTATAGCGGGTATTCTGTAACGACTGAAAAACTGTGAACGTGCGAAGCCGGGGCGGGTCGCCAGTTCAATTTTAAAAGCTTTACGTGGTAATATGTATAAGATAAGCCTATAAGCTATAGCTGCACGTTGCATGAAACGAATTTGTTATGAACGTTTTATTAAGTATATAAATACTTATGTTGTATTTATATTTTATCAAATTAAACTATGCGTGGTAGAGACGTAGTTGACCTAATTGGAAAGAAGGTGCAAATGTAACAAATGATTTCTGCCTCTCGAACAGATACATTTTAATGTTATAACCTCACTAATCAACGTCATTCGGTAGCACTTTTTTTGGCATTGACGCAGCGTGAACTCTGCACGAAAACGTATTTGGCAGGCTCTATTCTACTGCCAGACCTCACGGCAATTGATGTAAATGAAATATTTAGTGTTATATAGTCTTATGAAAGATAATATCAACATTTGACTGTACATACATTAAGCTCAATACATATTCGCCCATTTTATGTCGCCTAAATGTTTATAATTTCTAATATTTGTTTTTACTCAATAATTTTGAAGTATTTGTTAAATTTTTTTTTGTTATAATTTAGCAAACAGATTATATTACAGTGCAGTCATTTACAATTCCTCTAACAAACTGTCACCCTATCGCAATCAAATAAAAAAGTAATCATTGTTGTTTTCTTATTTTAGTGACACAAAGATTCAGTTGAAGTTTGGTCAAGTTGAATCGAAATAGAATCGAGAACGTATCGGAATCGTTATAAATTAGTAGAAATGGCTCCCAGTAATCAGAGAAAAAGTAGGGCATATATATTGGATACGTAAGTATACGATTTGCTGCCTATATTCATACTATTGCCATAACTACGACGTATAACATACCAACACTTGTGCAAACAATTACCCAAAATAATATTATATCTAAATTGTATTGTATCGTCGACAGCTGAGGTGTCCGAGTGGTTAAGGAGTTGGACTTGAAATCCAATGGGTTATACCCGCGCAGGTTCGAATCCTGTCCTCAGCGAGGCTTTCATTTTGAAAAAATAAATGTCACTAAGTAGAATTATAACAATGCTTATATAATCAAACGCCGCACAGCTAAACTGGTATTATTGTTTTCCGGTTTTAAGGATCAGTTGCCCCGTGTAATTTCATTGATAATGTACGGGGTGGGTTATAATTCTTATAACGTAAATATCTATGGATTGAGATCACCTACCACCAGATGGCCCAGTACTCAGTCTGCCTACCTAATTAAAAAAAATATATAATAAAAACTATAATCTCAACTTTACGTAAAAAATAAATCATGATTAATAATAATAGATGATATTTTCTCAAGCATATCTAAGAGTATTTTGCATCAAGCACTAGTTACGATATTACGTTAAAGATTACGTCAAATTCAAACAAAGCGTATTAAGAGTAGATCCTCGTCGAGATACGCAACATTGGTGTTGATCATTTATCCGAGTTTGTGCAAATAGCACATAAAGCATTCAGGTCGCAGCTACTGCACTTGGTCTGAATGAAGGTACATGCAAAAATATGCAGCGCCTTAAAGCACTACATTTGCTTGAGATGCGTCGTTGAGATGCATTCGTGATGTAGTGCCTTTACTAAATGTAATAATCTCATTCGTCGTTCCCTTCGGCGAACTCATGCTGTCTAGAAATATATCGATATTGGAGAAAAATCATAAAGTATCTAATAAATGCACAAAAATCACGGGAGCAGGCATGATGAGCAGGAATGATAAGTTCAACTCTCTGTATCCTGTAGCCTATTCTTATTGCTATCTATAATTTTGAGGGGCAATACAAAGATGGGGTAGAAAGAGGGGTATGCACCGGGGCCCTTGCCCATCTAGCTTCGCCACTGTATGAGTATCGTATTTTGGTCACAACGTGGATACTTTCAGCAAGCATACTATACATGTATATTATGTTCAAGTGCATCATTGCCCTTATAGGTTAAAGCGAGAAACTCGCGTGTACAAGATGAGTTCAAATAGTAAGGCGTACATCTTCGTAAGCCAACACAACAACCGCATTTGTTTCACTTTGAGTGACAACCACAGAGTTTTGATTGCAACACAAACTCCTGTTTAACGTATGAATCAGCTAACACAAAGTAAACTCTCTCTGCCAATTTGTAAAATAAATAATGCACCCTTCTGTTAAATAGCAAAAGTTAGTTTATATTGATTCATTTAAGTTTAATTATATTCCTAAATATACCTAATAACTTTCGGTTTAAAACATATCTTCTAATACCCAACCTACAAAGCTATATGTAAGAAATCAAGTCGACATTCATGTCCCGACTCGATCGTTAAGCTCATTCACCGTATTATGATACAACTATACGCTACTTATACCCAGAACCGTCCGTAGCACTTTAAAGTGTACAGCGAGATTATATTTCGGCACCTCTTCGTTCCTCTATACGAGCGCGATTATAAGAGCTCCTGCTTATGCAGGGGTGTAATATATACCCAAAAAATCTAAGCTCTCAAGTCCCTGGTAACCCGCAACCCTATACATTTTAAATGATTTCCACAGATATTATAATTTTTAAATAATATTCTAATTAATTTTCTCATTAATTTTTAACGGCCCTTGGTACCAGGTACTATTTGACAATGGTTTGTATTTTTTTACGATGGACGTACATACGATCTAAATAGAGTTTCGATTTTACAGAATACTTATTACTTACTATTCTCTAACGCACTGTGTTTGCTGCATTCAGTGGAGCTCTGCATATCTGACTACACGTCACAAATATTTTCTAGGCTTTTGTTGCGACATATACTTACTTTTAGAAAATCGAAGAACAATAATTAATTCTTAAAGACACTAAAATGATAGTATTAGAGAAAAAGTATTTAGTATGTAGTAAATAGTATTTAACGAGTTCTGAGTTGAACTAGAAACGCTAGCCACTTGTGTAAACATTTTATTTGCACTGTAAGATTGTACCACGTACATTTTACTTTCTTAACGACAGCTGAGGTGTCCGAGTGGTTAAGGAGTTGGACTTGAAATCCAATGGGTTCTACCCGCGCAGGTTCGAATCCTGTCCTCAGCGATGCATTCATTTTAACGTTTTATATCTGAAACTATTGCCAATATATAACTTTCTACAGTTATTTAAAAACTAAACAGTGAGGCTTATCATAGCTGTATGTCGGCTTATTCTTTTATTCTCAAGACTTTAATATAATTTAATAGAAATATGCATTTTTTAAGTTTATTGCAAATTGTTAATCAACATCATTAACATCTCAGCCTAAAGACGTCCGCTGTTGGACAAAGGCTTCCCCCAAGGATCTGTCAAGGCTATAGGTACTATAATCGCCACGCTTGGAATAGTGAAATCCAGTCCCCGGAGCAGATAGCTTAGGGAACTGGATTTCCGCAAACACATAATGTAAATTCGTATAGTTCCTATTGAGAAGATTTGGAGCATATTCTCCATGCTGCTTTTTTACAATTATGTTTGTTAGTGGATCTACATACCTTTGCTTGTATATTCATTCGAGACGTCTTCTACGCCTCCATGATATATAAGCTAAGCTAAGGTGGTGATTTTCTTCGCCAAACAGCCCAAATTATCTATAATAAATACTATATGTATGATACAAAAGTCATTAGCATATCTATACCTAAAAATTAAATATTACTAACTTATGTAGCATTTGCTCTATTAAAATATCAGGCGCAACCTAAATAATATCTGTTTCGTTAATCTATTTTTAACTTTTTTATTAATGTTTAATAATGTACTCACAATGAGAATTTTTTTCTATAAATCTAGATGACGGCTAAAAAATCCTAATAATAGGATTTATTAGCCGTGGATTGCGGGACGAATTAGCTATCTGTTTCCGTAGTTGCCGTAAGAAGTGACAAAGGGAACGGAACAATTGAAGGCAACAGCTTCCCTTCAACAACACACCTCATAATTACCGCTCTCGCTAATACCAGCCAGCGTAGTAATTAGTTATATCCCAACATAACTGTCCATATAAATAGGCTCTCAGTTCCCGGCAGGCCCGCTAGGTCTGATCACGGAAGAAGTCACGATCACGATGGGAGAAGAAGTGGACTCCTTAGTAGTTTACATTTTCTTCTCTTGGTAGTTTACATCTGGCAACCTATAATGACGACGTATAATGGACCCAACCAGCCGACTAGAAGTGAGGACACCTCAGCTGATACCAGCTGCCTAGAACAGGGTACGTGAGATCCCTACCTCCCGCATCCACGGGCGTCCGAGCTGTAGTACGACGTATAATGGAGGCAACGCTTGAAAATGACGCCTTCATTATTTAACCGAGAGAAAGCGAGAGTTCTTATCAGACTTCACAGACCAGGCACGAAGACACAATTACTTTAGCCTGTCGATACCATTTACCTTAATTATCCAGGATACATACTTGAAGAGTTCTTCAAAACATATTCTAAAGTGTGCTCTTCTTGAAGGACCCGTCCTGCTCCGTATCGGTGGTACTCGTGGACTTGGTTCGTCAGAGTCGAGTCTACGTATGCCTCTACAGATCCCTTCTCATGCTTTCGCTTTCACGCATGATTTGACCCAACTGGTTGATCAGCCCACCAGGATCCCAGATGTAGACGGACAAGCGCCTTCTCTTTTAACCCTTCTGCTAACTTTACACCCCGTAGAGTATCAGGTTGAGGTTTAGGCTCCTCTTAGTTCCTCGGATCGCTGCCTGATATCTACCAAAGTACCACAAACCAACAGCGATATGTAAACGTCGCGTTTAGAACTATAAGTCGGCAGACTGAGTTGGTATGCTCGGTTACTTTACGTCAGTCCCTTGAAAGGAACGTTGCTTCAGTGGGAAAGACCCGACCTCAAGCACTGCTGCTATTGCTGGTGAGATTCTGTTGGGGATGAAATACTACAATCTTAACTCAGATCCCATCATCAGGAACCAACTGATACACGTACTAAGTATCATCTAAGCAGGCAGCACGTCACGCCTGGATCAATGGCTGCGTTAGTAGGGCTTCGATAAAGGGATCGGTCTGACCCGACAATTTATCGGCCAATACCTATCACCTCAGCATTTTGTGAGATGATAGAGCGGATCCGTTACAAATTAGTAGAAATGGCTCCCAGTAGACAGAGAAAAAGAAGAATATACATATATATTGGATACGTAAGTATACGGTTTGCTGCCTATATTCATACCATTGTCATAACTATGACAAATTTCTTACCAACACTTGTGCAAACAATTACCCAAAAAAATATTATATTTAAATTGGTTTGTATCGTCGACAGCTGAGGTGTCCGAGTGGTTAAGGAGTTGGACTTGAAATCCAATGGGTTCTACCCGCGCAGGTTCGAATCCTGTCCTCAGCGAGGCTTTCATTTTGAAAAAATAAACGTAATGTATCGGCAAAGAGCAAAACTACTATATACTGTTATTTTTCGGTTTAAAGGATGAGTTAGCCTGGGTAATTTTATTGATAATGTAAGAGATGAGTAATATTTTTATAATGTCAATATCTCTAATTTTGTCTGGAAAGATATCGATATTGGAGACAAAACACGAAGTGTGTAATAAAGGTACGTGAGCAGGCAACTCGATTTCTTATGGGACGGCATTATGCGGTAACCGTTGTAATGCTTGCCTTGATTTTGATAATTATGATTATTGAAGAATAATTTTAAAACTCATACTGATTTTGATGGTTTTATTTCACTGAATAAACCCCAATTATGCTATGAACAGAAATAAGTATTTTTTTATTAATATGGTTACATGTGTATGTCAACTTACATTTGTATAATACTACTAAATTAGAAAATTCATGCTTATTTGTATCAGTACAGAAGCAGAAACTTGTTATTATTTGAATTACAAATTACATTACAACACAATGTATTTACAGAATAAATTTTTTACTAGCGTGTCAATTCACTCGAGTATGATTCATAATGTTGCCATAAATAATATAATTGAAGCACCCTCAGCCCAAGCTTTTTATTTTTCTCTTCGGGTTTTATTAACTATAAGATTAACATTATATCTTCCTTAAATCTCGCACCACGCGCGCTCATTGGTCAAATCAAATAGTGCACGCTTCTCCGTCTTCATACGATACACATTTATGTCCTCTTTTACGGAATCACTTTCAAAAATTGCAGGAAAGCAAGAGAAGAGAAAAGGTGTAACACTTCAATAATCATATTCAGCTATATGACTTGCCAGCATTGACTATTATATATTATATATTGACTTTTTACATGTATGAATAATATACATATAAGCCAACAATGTTTGCTGGTAGGAAATCTGTATCCTTGTCATTCATGAACTGTCATAATCACGGTTTTTTGTTAATCATGTGTTATTGATAGTCACTAATTTGTTTTAGTCTGTGGTTTTAAAATATAAATTGTAACATTGTTGAATTGGTAAGGTAACATTGGTTTTCATTTTCATGATGGCAGATTTGACT
Organism: Vanessa tameamea; assembly: GCF_037043105.1. Taxonomy (NCBI): domain Eukaryota; kingdom Metazoa; phylum Arthropoda; class Insecta; order Lepidoptera; family Nymphalidae; genus Vanessa; species Vanessa tameamea. The sequence goes on along the minus strand of NC_087316.1, from coordinate 13,434,224 downwards.
TGTGTGATGTTTTGGTTTTTTTAATTTTAACTCGAAATATTTTTTATATTAACTGATGCAACGTAATTCCTCGGAAGAAATCAAATACGAATCCTATAATCGAAAAATGATTACGTATATTTAAAAATGAAGTATTCTGTAGTGTGAAATAATATATTATGTCTGATGATACTACGAGGACGTGAATGTTATAAAATGCCGTGCGAAAGCTGTGCGGTGCAGTTCAGCGTATTTAAAAGGAAACGAGCTTGTTCAGAATGTGAACGAAACTACTGCAGCGGGTGCTTGCGGAGAGGTGGTGGTACAATGTGTGGGCCCTGCAGGGTGCTTTCTACTCGACCCCTATACAGGCAGAGTATCTCCCATTTAAAAGTTCGTGACCTCCAATACTTCCTTCAACGACAGAATGTATCCACCAGAGGCTGCGTCGGTAAGTACCCGATGACACGAATAATTATAAGCCCAATGATAAAGCACTCTAGAACAATCTATGGGTGATCATCTGACACTTGAATTAAATTGCATACTTATTTGAACGATACGTGCTGAAACAGACAAAAATGTTTAATATTATAAATATGCTACATATAAAGCAGAGAAAAAAAAGTCATACCATATAAACAACTTAATAATCATTTGTTTTCTACAAATGAAAGAAAGACATTTATTGTTGTGAAATATAAAAAAAAACTATTATTAAAAGACAGAAATATTAAAATTCCTTGAACCATTTAACTTTACAGCGTCAATGTAAAATCTATTATAGTTCAAAATAAAATGAAACACTGATTTAATTTAACTCGGTACTGACACTATATTACTAATCTTTAAAAAAATATACTAAGTGTGTTAATAACGTAGGTAATATTTGTCTATATATATTATACTGTACACGTACCATTCTTGACAGTATTTTTTAAAATATAATGTTAAAGTTAAAAAAGTTTTATATTAAAATTCATTAGATAAATAATTAATGTGTATTACTACATTATCAACATAAATAATAATTTGTTTCCAAGAATTCAAGCCAAAGTTGATTCTGTTGATTATTTGCAACAGTGTTGTATGTAGCGTGTTGTGATTTATTGCAACACCGTAATATAAGTAATTCCCTATTATCTATTTATAATGATTTACATACAAAGACAATTAAAATTATGATTTTATTTAATCAGTTCTCAGTAACTTATGACAAATAATTTGAGCTGAGGTTTAAATATAACTTTATATAAAAAGTGAATCAGAATTCTTATGTAGTTAAGATATTTCTAAATGTCAATTATTAGCAATTCTTAAACATTGAATTTATTGCTTATGATGCATCTGTGACAATGCTCTGGCTTCCCTATGTGCATAATTTTTTTAAATTATAATATTAGTATCTATCTTCATCAGGGAATACATACTAAAGGCCAATACAAACTGGTTAATGATTCAACAAAGCACTTTTTCTATTTTTATTATATTCTAATATAAATAGATTCATTTTAAAAACCAGAGGTTAAGTATATATTTATGGCAGTGATCTATCTTTTAAACACAGGGCAACTTATCCTCTTATCTCTTTACTTTAATTTATACTTTATTGCACAAAAAAAAGTAGTGGTTAATATATATCTTTTTGGGTGGGATGGCTACTTTGTACTCTACACACTTTTAATAACTCATCATATTGTTCGCATATGAAAACTTTGTCATCAAGTGAGATGTAACACTAACTCTTGTTAAATATTTCAGAAAAGGAGGAGCTAGTGAGCCTGTGCGTGTCGCACGTCAACAGCGCGGCGTACCGGCGGCGCGGGCCGCGCGCGGGCGCCAGCCCCTTCAGCTCGCTCAAGGGGCTCACCACCAACATCAACGACTTCATCAACTCCGCCTTCGACCTGCGGAACCCGGCGCACCCGGCACCGCCCGCCGACAGAAGTACGAGCTATGGCTATTCAACCAACCGAATATTAAACTTTACCTGTAGATATAATTGTTTTAAAAAAGATACATGAAAAACAAAAAGTAGCAGCTCTTCTGCAGCTACAGCCCTTTTGTTACTAATGATTCCTCAGCACGGATTGTAACGTTGGCTTCTTGTCACTGGCTAAAACTTAAACCCTCAATTCGCTTTAACTTCTGTTCGCACTTCTCTCAGCATCTAATGTAACAAATAGTAAAACGACAGTTATCGTTTTCTGTGAGGCAATGTTACTCATAATGAAAGTAAATCGGAACTCAAACAAGTAATGAGTACAAAGGAAGGGAAGTTAACTTTTGTTTGCCGATTTGGTAAGAATATAAGTATTGGGTATTCACATAACGTTTCAGGCAGCTGCTTCAACTCGTCGCACGCACACTCGCCCACCAACGGGACCGCGGCCGACGCCAACATCCCCGACCGGCGCTTCACACCGACGCCAGGTAACCCCCTGGATATGCTGCTATATAATACCAAACATGGAGACCGAACCGGACTACGAATACGACTATTATCTTTTTACCGATCAAAGTGGAACGAAACTGCGCAATACAATAAAATTTTACACAAATTAAGACTGCATAATTTAGCTTAGTGTAACTTTACCGTTCTGAATTTGGCTACGACTGACTGCACGATACGACCAATACGCTTCCGCGTGAATCGTTACAGGCAACGTATACTCGGGTCCAATTCTGAAATCCAGTATGAATATGTGTATAGCAAACATTGATAAAAAGTTATAAGATGAGGCAAAAAATACTCTTAACTTTAGGTTATTAAAATGAAAGGGTATATTTATATGGTGTACCCGATATCACCTCGCTGAGAGTCAAAGTCACACGCTCTCGTACATTTAAGTGGTCAGTTCATAACGAGCCGGTCATCCAGGCGGCGAACGGGACGTACGAGTCTCCGCGCCCGAGACGGAGCCGGCGGCCGAGCGCGGGGCGGCGGCCGACGCCGAGCGGGAGCCCGAGGTGCCCGTCGACACCACCGACTGCTTCGAGATCGAAGACCTGGACGACACCGGCTGGGAGTTCATCACGCGGCCCGCCGCGCCGCTGCCCAACGGTACGCCCCGCCCCCGTCCCCGCGTCCCCGCGCCCGCCCCCGCGCCCCCGCCCCGCCCCGCGCCTCACGCGGCTGTTGTCACGCCTGTCCGCAGACTCGGAGGTGCTGCTGGCGGCGCTGCGCGGCTCCCCGCGGCGCGCGGCGTCCGAGCTGGAGCTGCACACGCCCGACGGCAGCGCGGCCTCCGCCGGCAGCGCCAGCCTGCAGGACGAGCCGCAGCTGCGCGACCCCGCCGGCCCCGACGCCCCCGACCTGGGTGACCGTACGTTCCCTATCTACCTAGAACGAGCGGCAGGTCGCGAGCGAGTTCCTGATCCGGACGATTTCAGCGGTCGACGTGTGTGACCGTAGCGCTGCTTTCAATTTTCAGATAGTCCGAGGCACCTCACGTTGGAACAGATAAAGCAGGCGACGGACCTGGACCTCCTGAGCGTGAAGCAGCTGAAGGAGCTGCTGACGAGGAATCGCGTCGAGTTCCGCGGCTGTCTCGAGCGGAAGGACCTGCTCGAGCGCGCCAAGACGCTGTGGGCCAACCACGTCAAGTATAAAGATGGTGAGCCTCCTCCGTCTCCCGTCTACGTGTACTTCGACACGCTCGTTTGACACTAACATTTTGTTCTGCTAAAACACATAACATTCGTTCAAGGGCTAAGGGGAACGGCGAGTGATATTTGACCTCCCACAGAAATCGACAACCTTCCGTTCGAGGAGAGCTGCAAGATCTGCATGGCGGCGCCGCTGGAGTGCGTGCTGCTGGAGTGCGGACACATCGCCGCCTGCACGGCGTGCTCCAAGCAGCTGGCCGAGTGCCCCATCTGCCGCCAGTACGTCGTGCGCGCCGTGCGCTTCTTCCGCTCCTAGCTCGGCGCCGCCGCCGCCACCGCCGCCCACCACCCGCCACCCGCCACCCACCACTCGACACCCGCCACCACCGCTACCGCCGGCCGGCGCAGGCGCCTGCTAGACTAGACTCGGTTATGTTTCTAGACTTCCATTTCTTCCTTTTAATGATATAGTCATCTAGTGGATGGCATGGTTTGTTGCTCTGAACACATCGAGAAATATCGCGAGAAAATTGACCGCAACGCGCAAGGTGTTTGTTAGCGTACGACGACGTATATTTGCAATAATTCATATCGATTGTTTAAGTCTTAGTGAAACCCATTGAAGTCATTAGAAGTGATTACAATCGGAACGTTTTATTATACTTAACTTTATATAAGAAAATAGTCAATTTTCTAACAGTAATTTACTCAATGAAATGTATATTTTGGTTCCACTCTGTGACGTTGCTGCAAGTTCGGTTCGTGAGTCGTAAATCTCACTAACTCGAAGCTCCCGGGAGCTCGGCTGCTAGTTTTTAAAACAAACAGGTATATATTACCATATGACGTATTTGCTATGAGGTGTTTGTTGCAGACCTACATTGCGAGGAAACGGTCACGAAGCCTGTAGACTTGGTGGTCACACTGACAATCGAGTCAGTTGAATTATTTGTGTGATATCATAATGTTTATATAATAGCTGAGCTTGATCCTTTTTACAATTATTTATTTAGGAAGTCGAAATTGTTTCATGTAAATATCCACTTTTTATACAAAATATTTTTTTATAGTATTTGATATATTTTGATACGTTTATCATTCCTTTATTCCCGGCGCCCCGTCGCCCTCGCTCCATTTACAAATTGTCTGTATTTTATAAATTAGGTGTTTTAAGTTGTATTTTCCATAAACACGTGTCAAATATGAATCCAGCGTCTCCGCTCGTAGCGAACTCTCCGCGACGAGCCTCCTGCCCAAATGTAGAACGAGAGCTCGTTGCTAGATAAGTTTTTTAATAATTCATTATATTATATGGGATTTGTTTGAATGTAATATTTCCTTTTATTGTTTTTATATCTGTAATTATTATTATTTATCGTTTATTATGTAAGCAATAAGCGCGTGTCGGTTTTATGTAATTAAAATTCGTACTTTAGATTGTTTAGATCGGCGGAAAATTAGGCTGTGTGACGATTTATATTTTGCCTACTTGATTTATCTACTTTAAAGTGTATTTATAAACAACACCCGCGGTAGGTGACAGACCAGCAAACGGGGCAACTGGTGGGGTTTTTGCTCATTGTTATTAGAATTAGATTCCAATATCAACCCCCTCCTCGGTACAGCGGCGCTAGCTCCCCGGGCTCGCACTCGCGCCTGTGCGGGGATGTGTGTGTGCGTGTGTACGTGTGTACCGCCGACCCCACACAGTTCCCGGGATCGTGTGTGGCCTCAGTGCGATGCCACTAGCAGTACCAACTGAATGTGAATATCTTTAATTGTATTTGAGCATTTGATGCGTTAAACCGTAGTTTTGTAGAGAGGGCATCGCTCCAGTGGTTATCTTTAAGCGTAAAATGGACGGGACGGCTCCGTCGGCCGCTGAACAAGAGATTGATCTCACGTGTTGTATTACTAGTTCATCAAATTGTTCAATTGTAAATATATTTGCTTCGAAGGTGTTTTTAGTCATATTCTTATCGTCCAATTCGAAAGTTCGAGGAAATACTTTTAAAATTGTGATTTTAATAATAAATTAATAAAAAGAATTTTATTTTTATATAAATTGTCTTTGAAATATGTTTTTTCTCAAATGTAAAGGTAGGAAGTGGGTTAACCTGGAATTGATTCCTCGGGCGCTCGCGACGCCCGAGTTCGTGTCGTGTCATCCCGGACTGTTCAACATCCGTTTGAAATATTGTAACATAGAATAGTCTGCGATAATTTTTTATATGATCATTAGTGTAAATACATCGGACTTCTCGTGTTGTTTTGTTTTTATTTAACCCCTACCTCGATACATTAGTTACGTGTAACCGTAGACAACAACTGCACAGTCAAAAGACCTATATCGTCACATCGAGTTCCGTCTCGTGCTACTGGCTTAAATATTAATTTATTTTTGTTTTAGAAAAATGCAACTGTAAAACTAAAAAGAGAAAATAACTATTTTTTATATCAACAATATAAGTATGAGTACTGTGTAGTCTGTGCCCACCACGAGAGAACGAATGTCAAAAAAGTAAAGTTTGGTATGGCAGAGACGATATCACCGGTCGAGAGGCGGGGTGATCTCTGATATTCATGACGGATTTGTGTTTTGGAGGGCGATCAAGCTGCTATCGGATATTTGTAAATTAGTGTTTTGATAAATAATGTATTATAAACTTGGAATAGTTTATACAGTGTTACGTGATTTAAGTATAGTTAATAAACAAAGCCTTACGTCATATTCCGTGACACTTGACCCGAAAATATTGGAGAGTACGATAACGGGACATATAATAAGTATTACCGGATAAGAGTAGTTCATTTGTCACTCGCACAAAAGAAAGATGAAAGATTCAAACAAAAAATATTTTATTTGTAATATATCAAACACGCGTTAAGATCATTACTCATTCTTGTTTAAAATATATTATACAAATATAAAACAAAACAATACAAATTAAGTTTAAACTACGGTGACTTTTAAACCATACTTAAAGCGGCGAGTGCCGTCGGTCAGTCGCGGCCGATGTGGTGCGTCTCCTTCGGCGCGTCGATGCGCACGACGGTCTGCGCGAGCGCGAAGTATCCCTCGTAGTGCACGAGCTCGGGCGTCGTGTCGTAGTGGTAGTGGCCGCCGTCGCCGTGCGGGCCGAACCCGTGGAAGTGCTGCACGCGCAGGTCCAGGCCCTGGCGGAGCAGACGGTTAGGAATCCAGACGAGCACTACGGGGCAGTCGCGAGCTCGACGGGCGCTCATAGTGCATACGCGGCGACCCGTGCCCACGGGGCCCGCCAGCGGTCTCACCAGGTCGCCGGTGACGAGCGTGCCGACGTGCGAGAGCGGCGCGCGCATGTCGAAGAAGCGCAGCCAGCGCTCCACGTCGGCGTCGCTGCGCAGCGCGCCGGCGGAGAAGTCGGGCATCACGTGCAGCCGCGCCGCGCCCGCGCGCAGCACGAAGGCGCCGCCCAGCCCTGCCGCACACGCCGCACACGCCGCTTAGCGGACTCCAGCTCGCCTCGTGAGCTGCGGCCCGCGTGGCTCATCATAACTTGCAGTCATATTAGAAAAGGACATTACCGACTACCTTCTCGCCGTAGTGATTTTTAAGAGCTTCTCTGATGGCGGTGATGAAGTTCGATTCTCCGATGCGTTTCTTGGCCACTACTTTTATGACCTGCGAGTCGATCGAACAAAACGATACACGTGTTAATAAGAGTCGAAATCACGTTATGGTATCGCGTACCCATGAGCGACGACGCCTCGTTAGTACAGACGTGACTAATATGATATCAATGGACTTTTGTATTTATTTCATATGAGTATTTTAACTTGACCCATTAAAAATTGAATTACAGCGCATGTCAAAAAAACGTTGCTAAATAATTTACATTACTCAATACAATATTATATTAACGGTAGTAACAGAAGCGTTGAGTTAGTTTTTGTTGATCTCTAGGTAGGAGTTGACAAAGATCAAAGCTCGATAAATCTCTTAATCTTAAAGTAAAGTAAAAGAGTAAATAAAACTGAAAGAGAAGGATGCTCCTCTAATAAGTAGAGCTCTTAACAGAAATAATCGAAGACGTGATGTAGCGTACCTTGCCAGGCTTTCCTTCCGACAGCAGATAGTTCCCAAGCAAGGCGGTGCGAGTCTCCGTGTCGGGGAGCTGCTCCTGCCGGTAGCCGTCCCCCTGCACGCTCACGATGCGCGAGCCCTGGCGGACCGCTCCTCCCTCCATCTTCAGGTTAATGATGCCCTAGACAAAGAATTCGGGTTACGACGTAGCGAGAATCGCGTGACTTAAATAGATCAGCCTACGCGATTTTCTAGGATTGAAGCCCGCGGCGCCGCGTGTAGTCACCTCGCAGTTGGTCCCCGCGTGGGGCCAGGGCCCGGCGCCGGCGCCCACGAGCAGCGCGGGGTCGCGGCGCAGGTGGCGCAGCAGCGCCGCCAGGTCGTACAGCTTGTCGCGCCGCACGAGCGGCACCAGGTACGGCGGGCCGCCCAGCTCCACCAGCTTCGCATCGCCGGTCAGCCCTGCTCGTCGTGCCGTCGGCGTTTATCAGTACAACCACGTCTTGTTGTTAAATTATTAATTAAATATGTAACGAAGCAAATCGAAATAAAACAATGTATTTAATTTATATGAATCCCAATAAAAAGAAATAACATATATTTTTGAAGATAATGTCTGTATAAATTGATTGCGATCGAATCTTTTCTCTGCCTGAACCTAATCGAGAAAATCATTACAAAAAATATCAATAATTTGTCAGATTGTCTGACTTAAAGCATTTCCCACCGCACGTACTGCTGATAACAGCTGGCGGCTTCACTTAATGTTATCAAAATCGGATTGATAACAAGGCTACTACTCGCTTATCATTATTTACATGCTACTGGAAGAGTTATTCAAACAAGTTGTTACGAAAGTAAACAATATTACATTTATCTAATTACTTACACAGCTCGCGCCGATCTATGGTCACAGGGGACGGAGCCGTTTTATTTTATTATTTTGTAATTCAAACTGTACTTTAAGTGGAGAGTATTGACAAAATCAGGAAATAAAAGTATTTCTTATATATTCGTCTTGGTGGTAAAGCTTTGTGTAGGCCATTCTAGATAAGTACTACCCACGCATAAGATATTCTTCCGCCAAACAGCAATACTTAGTACTGATGTGCTCCGGAATGAAGGGTGAATGAGCCAGTGTAACTATAGACACAAAGGACATAACATCTTAGTTCCCAAGGTTGATGTCTGACTGGTGATGTAAGAAATGGTTAATATTTCTTATAACGCCAAAGCAAATGGTGAACATTTCAGTTAGCCAATTTTTCTTGAATTTGTCGCTATACTACATAAATATAAATTGGGTTGGATCTGATGATGATAAAATTATTGAACAGTATCTAACCTGGTGCCATGAGGTTGTACGGAGGTTGCGTGAGGTCGGGCGTCTCCTCGGCCGTCACGCTCACATATTCAAAAGTGGACGGTAGACTGCGGGAGAGCACTGAAGGCACAAAACAATGAGCTGTAGGGTACGTATGTCGCGTATTCGCGTGATCAAGTCGCGTATTGAATTCCATTCTAGAGTCGAGTCTCAGGAGGAGCCCGAGTTAACAGGATGGTGGTGTTATAATGGTAACACGAGGTAAGCGGAAGTAAGCCTTGGGTTGTGTATATATATCAGTCTCTTGATTCAAAATCAAAATCTACTTTATTCAAGTAGGCTTTTACAAGCACTTTTGAATCGTCATTTAACAAACTATTTTAAGTAAAGCTACCACCGATTCGGAATGTAGATTCTATCGAGAAGAACCGGCCAGAAACTCAGTAGTTACTCTTTTTCAATATCTAAATATAATAATAAGACAGTCATGTTAGTTAAATAGAATTATATATGTATGTTATATATCCTGCCTGGAAGTCAACAAGCATTGTTAATATTGATGAAAGTCTAATTAACAACTAATTTCCGATTTCCTAAAGACAGTATGTTGTACGTCAAGAGTATGTATAGGACTTGAACATTTCATTGTTGAACACAGGACTTAGATACTATTTTTTTGAAGTTGGTGAATATTTTTTGTCAAAAATGTAGATTTCTATATAGAAAATTCAAATTCCAATCAACAACCATTAAAAGTATCAAATTAAACCCTCATTTTCCGTTTCGTTCATGATCGGAATTATATTTTAGGATGTATTTAGACACTAGCTAGTAAAAAGCACAGGGCCGGACCGTAAGCTTAGGGGGCCCTCGGCTAACACTACTTAGGGGCCCACCTAAGACATATCTAAACATAGACTTGAAACCATACGACCTGTTTAATCAAATCAAATCAAAAATCTTTATTCAATATAGAAGTGTTTACACTTGCTTATTGATTGTCAAAAATCTACCACCGGTTCGGAATTTAGCACCTCGGACCTGAGAAGAACCGGCGAAAGAAACTCAGCGGAATATTTATTTTTTTTTCCATTTTGCATTTAATAAAGCTATGGATTCTTTCAAATTATCGTCTATTTTTGTCTTTGACTTGACTTAGCTGGGCCCCCTTGAATCCACGGGATTGATTGAAGGATGGGCTGAAGCCCAAAAAGCCGTATGGTAGATCCGGCCCTGAAAAAGCATCCTATTTTATGCACTTTTTTATTTCAAGAGAAGCGTGTTATCAATTACGTAATTCATATATTTAAATATAGATATTTTTATCCTCGTGTTAAAATATCGTATGAGAAATATCTTTTAATAAAAACAAAATAATTACCTTCCACTATTTCCTCCAAGGGTGGTGTAAATAACGGCTTCTCTTTTATTTCAACAGTAGAATAATCTATGGACGCCATGCTATTTGAAAAAAAGTTTAGTTTATTCCATATTATTATATTTATAAGAACACGCGAGAAGCCGCTTCAATTATATTTTACCGGCGGGTGTTACTTTCAAGGCTTAGTCTAATGTATGGTCTTACCTCGTCGTACTGTTTATGTCACTCAAGGCCGCAGACTCCGTGACAATTAGTAATACACATTGAATATAAACAGTAATTAATATGTATTTAAATAGTTGCATGTTCAATAATTACCTTCAATACGTTATACCACTCACGACTTTTAGCTTCGAAATGAACGTAAACTTTACTTGACGTGAAGTAATTATCTGTAGGTCAAAAGTCATCGACCTTTAACGTATATTAAACAAAAAAACCTAATCACTGTAATGGTCAAATCTTATAAAATACCTACTTTGTCTACTACAACTCAATAGCGGCTGCCGGTTAATTTATTTAGTGTAATGTAGGAGCGACGTGCGCACGCGCCGACGGCCGGCTCCGAGTGACCTTCCACCGGCTAGTGATTCCACAACAACTTGTTTTACGCTGTTGAACTTCAGCTATCACTCGAAAACATTTTATACACTACTTAATTGCGATTGACGTGAAGGTCAGGGTGGAACAAATGAAACACGGGATGTAAAGAAGTTTATTATTATTAGTAAGAAAATGTTGTTATTAGTAAAAAAGGATCGTTTTGCTTCGCTTATATTTGCATCAATTAGCTCAGAGAAGATAATACATTATTGTTTTCATGTCTCACTCAAATTATTACACTAACAATAAATAATACCTTGACGCAAAGGCGGAGTTTTATCGAATGCTGAGCGAGTTTTTAAAAAAGGAATCATAAGCTCGGCCAAAAGGCAGACAGCGGCGCGATGGTGTGATCATCGCTAAGCCTCTCAACGAGAAGAGGAGGACCTTGCACAGTAATTAGGTATCTCCGGGTTATCACTGTAAGTGCTCGCTCAGCATTGGATAAACTTACTGTCATCAATTATGACAAAAAGAACGTAAAAATAGAATTTTATCTATTTATTTATATATATTCCTTAATATTCGTAACAACCAGGTCCCCATAAAACTATTAATAAATAAAATATTTTTACATGTTACCTCTAATATAAAAAAGTCTGAATAAAAAATATTACTATATTTATATTTGCAGAATTTGTGTGCGGGACAGATTAATATTTAAAAATCGTATTCATTATATCTGACGAATATTCAATACTGCGTTAAGAATACTTTTAAGATCGGACAGCAAAATAAAAATTCTATCTTCATAGAGACGAACATTGAATAGTTTTTGTCTGTGGTTTGATGAATATTCAAGCAATGGTTTTCTGCCACCACAACCACCATCGATTCAACGATTAAAGGAATTTAAAACACTGAAACAGCTTTTAAAATTAAGTTGCTATTAATTTACAATACAAAAAATATACATATATTTACGTATCAATGATGCTGAGTGTGATGTACGCACTCCAAAAAGAAATTATTTCGCAGAACTAAAACTATTACATTCGTACAATAAATAAAATTATCCTAAAAATTGTTCTAAGTTATACTTTTCACAATCTTTTGCCACAAGCAGGCGGACACCCACGCTACTTAGTATGATGTGCACAATCTTTAAACTACCCTAATTTCACGGAACTAAAATTGTTGCCATCTCTTCCTCATTTGTGGAACTAAAAGAGGTGGTAAGTCTTTTGATTCTTTCATAATTAGTTTAGAGATTGTGGGCATGAGATTTAATGACTATTGAAGACAGCGCTTTTGCTAACAACTAGGTCCGCAACGCAGTCACAGAACGTAACTCGAGGATTATATACGAGGAACATAAGTAAAAAAAAATCTTAACCAACGAAACTTCAAGTATTACAGCATAGATCTAAGGGATACCCAAAATATAGCTAAATCTTTCATTCGATTCACTAACACATCGCCTCCGTGTACACCGCACTAGATACAGCCTTGACGTTTTTATTATTTATAAATCCTCAATGCAAATCTCGATATTTATAGGGAACAAAACTAAACCGGATAGCAAAAAAAGTGCCTGGACTATTCGGTTGCCATTCCTCGGTAAGAGGCTACGGACAATGTAAATACATGTTATTTATTAAATGGCAATAATAAGTTTATAATGAAATACTAAAAAAATTTAAACAGACGAATCAGTTGTAATGTTTCACAACTGTAATCTGTCCGGCGAGGGGCCCGATCGCACGGCGGCGTTGGCTGACGCCGCGATCCAGTCGACGTTTCGATACAAGTCAAACATAAGATAAAAAATTTTTTTTTCCACTTACCATAAGTCACATCACCTACGAATATAAATAAATAATAGTTTGGTGCGTTATTGCTTTGCGCGTCGCGCGTCCTTCGCCTCATTCCTAAGACTAAAAAAATAATTTATGATATACATACATTCATAAATTTACTTTAAGACTTTGAATTAAGCGTAATAATATTACATCTACCTAGAATAGTAAGTTTTACATGAGAGCAATAGATCCCTATTCATTTGGCTTAAGATACAATCCTTTCATAAAGATATTGTTTTTATTTTTATTTTATGCGAATTAATTTGTTTCATGGAAAACAGTCAGTCGATTGTCAAAGAGTTCTACGTGAACGAAAATTCGTATCGACATCAAGTCAAGTGTACAATCGAATAAGACTAGTGTACATCAAATGTATTAGCCGACAATATACACAAAGAGTAGAAAACGACACGTCCACGCGCACACGCGTCAGGAACGTCACTGGCTGCAGATATGTCACTACTGTGTGTAAGGACGCACGCGGAGCGAGGCGGGAGTCGCGCGAGCGCCTACAGGTCGGCGTGCGGCAGCAGCGTGTGGCGCCGGTCGTGGTGCAGCTGCCGCGCCGCCGCGGCGTGGCGCGCCAGCCAGCCGGCCAGCTCGCCGCTGTCGCACTGCACGCGCGGCCGCCGCAGCGCCTCCCCCGCGCCCGCGCCCGCGCCGCGCACGCCCAGCTCCACGAACCACGCGCCCTCCGCCAGCACCGCCGTGCACGACACCAGGTTGCTGTCGGCCAGGGAAACTCATTCGAGGGCGGCTCGCTGCGAGGGCTCGAGCGGGGAGCCGGCGAGGACGTACCTGAGATGCGTCTCCATGACGACCTGCGGCGGGCCGTGCTTGCACGTGACGATGCGCAGGTACGTGTCGGAGAGCAGCGCGCGGATGTCGTGCGGCGTGTCGCGCACCGTGCGGTACGCCAGGAAGCGCTCGTCGGCCTCGCGCGCCGGCAGCGCCAGCAGCAGCGCCGCGCCCTCCGCCAGCGCGGGGCAGTACCGCGGCAGCGGCGCCGCACCCCCCGCTCCGCCCGCCGCCAGACGCGGGGCCCGCGCGCGTCGGGGGGCCCCGCCCGAACGACGCGACGTCTCGCGAAGTGCCGCCGCCGTCTCCGCCGCCAGGTCCAGCACGCCGATCACGGGCTTGGTGACGGTGCCCACGAGCCCCTTGCCGACGCCAGCCAGAAAGCCCGCCATGCCCTCGGCCGCCGCGCCCTCGTAGCTGTGCTTCACCAGCGACGTCATGCCGCCTGCGCGAATGCACACGGGTGAGATGGAGTCGGGGGGGACCGCGACGGTGAGCGGGAGGCACTCACCCAGTATGCCGAGGCCGAGGCCGCGGAAGCCGGCGGCGAGGTGCGCGCCGGCGGCGGCCGAGCGGATGCGGCGGCGCGTCTCCTCGTGCGCCTCGTCGCCGACCACGCGCTCCAGCCCGTCTCCCAACGTTTCTACGCCGACAAACGAGTTACGACCGGTTCTGCAATACTTTGCCCGTCTAGCGAAATGATGCTTCCATCGATGCCACGCAGGGACCGTTACCTGTGACTTTGGCGGCAGAGTTAGATATTCCGTGGGTGACATTTTTGAACAGAGCCCCGACGTTTCCCTCGAGCAGCAATCCCGATACTCCTTCGGATACGTCCGCCACGAAGCCCAACGGATTACCGAGGAAGTCCACTGACCCCAAAATCTTTGCCGCCTGCCATTTCAGCTCCTAATAAACGAAAAATGAGACAAGTGAACGACCTCTCGCGTAAGTCGGTCTGGTGATCGAAGTGTAGTCTAATACTGACGTCCTTGAAGTGCTGCAGCAGCTGCCGCGCGAGGCCGGCGGCGCTGTCGAAGGCGTGCGTGCGCACGAAGGGCTCCAGCTCCACGGCCGCGTCCTCGAAGCGAATGAACGTGAGCCCGAGCCGGCGCTTTAACGCGCTGAGCTCGCCCTCCAGCTTGTTCGCCGTAAACATAGACAGGCGGATCTGCGAAGGACACGCGATTTACAATTGAGTTCGAAAATTTATACTTACATCGGCAAGCGAGAGCTCATCGGCTGGCGGTGGTCCACCTGACTGGGTATTATCTTGATGAGCGCAAAGTAGTATCTCGTTGCATGCAGCGCGGTGAGCTCGTGAAGGACGCGTCTTGTCTCGTACTCCGCCTCGTCGGGCTCCTCCGCCGCCTCCGCGCCCTCCGGGGCCTCGCCACCGCCCTCCACCCAAGACCACACCAGCAGGATCAATCTGCGGGTACGCTCATTCGTGACGTGACGATGGAAAAAGTTTTCGATGAATTAGGGAGTGGAGGCTCCCCTACTCCACACATAAAAATTTATCGCATGGAACCTCTCGTCCAGTCGCACGGCAACTGGCCGCAGCGCCACGATCAGATGCGTGAAGTACACCGCGTTGTAGTGCGGAGGAGCGGCCGTCAGCTCCAGCGACACGTGCAGCGCCGGCACCGACGCGCCGTCGTCCAGGCAGTGCAGGAGGACCGGGCTCGGCGTGCTCGTCAGCTGCGAAAGACACAGGTCGTACACTCGCCGTCACGTCGAAGGTAGTTCGAAGCAGACGAACCAATCGCGGCTCCGGTAGCGACCTGGTTGTCCCACTGCATGGAGTCGACGGACAGCGCGAGGTGCGCGCTGCCGGGCGCGCGCGCCGCCGTGAGGCGCAGGCGCGAGAACTGCGCGAACAGCAGCTCGGCGGGCGGCCAGCGCGCCACCAGCGACAGCGACACGCTCGCCAGCGACACCGACAGCCCCCACTCGCGCGTCGCCTCCTCCTCGCGCGCGCCCGCCTCCGCGCTCGCGCGCTCCTGCTGCGAGCCGATGGTCATAACGTTACGGATCGACACTTACGATGGAACTACGAGTTAATATTTTATGTGATCGAAAACCGAAGTATCGAACATTAAAAATAATCGACGTCGGCCGACTCACGGGGTCCGCCTGGTCCCGGATGCGCACGAGCCTCGTGGGCCCGTCGGCGTCGAGCGACACGGTGAGGCGGCCGGAGCCCGGGCGCAGCGTGCGCCACTGCAGCGCGTGCTCGGGCGGCACGGCGCCCGCCCACGGGCCCGACAGGCCCAGCACCACGCGCCCGCCTGCCATTTGCGGGATCGTTACTCTTGTACTATTCGGTAAACTATTATATAATATTACCGTATCTAGTTCTAGTATAGATTTATTTTGTGTTCATTTCCCATAGACACATATACAATAAGTCAAAGTTACCGGGCGCGAGGCCCATGAGGCCGTTTTCGGGCTGCACGCAGAGGTTGGCGTGCGCGCAGGCCATGCGCGTGGCGTGCGCGGCGTGCGGCGCGAGCGGCGCGTGCGCGGCGGGCACGAGGCGCCACGCCTGCGTGGAGGCGCGCCGCGGGTCCGCGCGCCGCAGCACGAGCGCCGCCGCGCGGCCCGGCCGCGGGGCCGCCTCCTCGATGTCCAGCACCTGCCGCCGAACACGGGACCTCCTCGCTCAGTGATCTCCTCTAACTCTCGTCGATCGAAAATCTAATTAAAAAAATTGCGGACCATGGCGTGCGGCGAGAGCGTGCAGTCGTCGCTGAGTGCGTCGGTGGGTTGCGGCGGAGAGCTGCCCTCGTGCAGCAGCTGCGAGCCCGGCCCGCGTCGCCACAGCTGACTCCTAGACGCGACGAGATACGATTATATACAGTACAAACCCGGGTGAACCGGTGAAACCATCCTTTCCATAGATAAAACGTTAAAATCTCACCTGTCTCCATAACGCTTCCGCGCCAGCTGTACGCGAGTCGAACCCATAGGCACCTCGAGGACTAGGACGCCCTCGTCCTCGCCAGCGCCGCCCTCTTGCTTACCGTCACTATTAGGATTTCCATTGTTCATATTTAAAATATTGATACCATATATTTTTAATGGATACTTCGGGTCCTCGTGGCCTATAAAATAATACTACTCGCTTATGACAGGATTGATGCCAGTCATCGTACTTAGAATTGCAAATTAAAATTTATTTTGTAAAAACCTAAACGGTACCGATTCATTTACAGATAAAAGAGATCGGTAAATTCGTTTCACTGGTTTTCTTCAGGAGGGGCAGGTCATAGGGTATTTTCATACCGTAACAATATTATACAATAACATCGCGTCGACGCGAGCGTCAACGCGTTAAATAGGCGCACAGCATTAAGTCTCATGAACCAACGAAAATAGGTACCTGGCGGCGGCGGCGGTGGCGGTGGCGGTGGCGGCGAAGGCCACGTAGATAAAGTTCTGGTAGAGCAGCGTGTGCTCGTCGTGCAGCGCGGCGAGCGGCAGCGCCAGGCGCGGGCCGCCCGGCGCTCGCAGCGCCAGCGCGGCGGCGCCCTCGGGCTCCGGCAGCGCCCAGCGCGCGCGCCCGCCCGCGCCCACCACGCACTCCTCCGTGCAGCCCACCTGCGGCCGGGCCCTCCGCGTCGTGAGTTATTACGTCATAAAAGTGTTATACTTTTGATAAAAAAGTAACTCAGTATTGTATAAATTGTAATAATAATGTATATATTTTAGTAACAAACAAAAAAAACCGATTACAATTTTTGACTCGGCGTCTTCTACTAGCCTAGCCTACCGAGGAGAGCGGGTCGTGTCTGCGTAAGGATAGTATATGAGTGTTTACACTTAGAGATATATGGTATACAAACAGAGGGAATCTCTTTTAAATTTGGAGACGCTTGTGATAATACATAATTGACATATTATAAAAATATACGCGGAGAGAAGGCCTGCTCGAGTAGTAATCTGTGGCTCGACTGAAGCCAAGTGCACATCGCTACAATGCAAGCCCTTCATGTTAGACTTTTCATACCCCACCGCTACCGTCCTGCTGCAGTACGACGCGGCGCCCGGGCATAAAACAAGTGTATCAACCGTGTGTAGCCAGTCCTACACGACTCGTCAAATTTAAAAGCACCCCTTAAAATGCTCAAAGTAATCCATCCATTATGGTTACTTTTTTGTTTTCCATTTGAGACCCCTGTAGTCATACCAGTCGCTAAACAAGATAAGTTATAATTTGGTAAAAGATAACATATTAAACTCGATACGGAAACGATTCGTGAACCTGGTGGAACATGATGGCGACGGGCGAGAAGTTATCGATGCGCAGCGGAGGCGGTTCCGCACGCGTCGCGCTCAGCACCACCAGCAGCGCCGCGCCCTGCGCCACCACCTCCACGCGCAGCAGCTGGTACGAGCCGGCGCTCTCCCGGCACGCGACGTGCAGACTCCTGGCGGCGTCGATGCGGAACCCGCCGGACCAGGCGGTGAGCGCGCGCGTGTCGGCGTGCGGGCGCGCGGGCTCGGCCAGCACGCGCGCGCACAGCAGCTGCTCGCGCTCCCAGCGCGCCCAGTGCCACGGCAGGTAGCAGCCCGGCACCGCCGACACGTGCGTCGCTATCGCGCCGGGGTCGTTCTGACGGTCATCACAATGGCTAATCTTGACGAATTGCCATACGAAAAAAGAGTTTAATTTCTACCCACTACGTCTTAATACAACTATATGAGCGATGGGACGAGCATGCTATGTTGCGCGCGTCGACGATCTGACGCCGGAAATCTGAGCGAGCCTACTCCCGAGCTAAGCGGATGAAACAATGGCATATTCACTAGCGTCGTCGCGGTGCACTTCTGCGCGAACTGCAGGCAGTGCGGCGTGTTGTTGTGCAGCTGGTAGCGCGGGGTCAGCGTGACGATGTTGGTGCGCCGGTAGCGGCCGCGGCCCGACCGCACCGACACGCCCACCGCGAACGAGCGCTCGCCCTCGCCGCCGCGGCTCTCCAGGCGCTTCACCGTCACGCCGGGGCCCAGCCCGAACGGCGAGCACCACTGCGCAGGGAGCGTCGCGTGAGCGGTGGTCGAGTGGAGGAGTCGGCTCCCTCGGAGCGCAGCCTACCTCCGCGGAGGCGGCCAGGCCGGAGCCCAGGCGCGCGCTGATCGTGGGCCCGTCACCGTCGGCGAAGGCGAAGGGCAGCGGCGCCACCATGCGCGCCAGCTCGTGCTCCGCGAACTGCCCCGCCGCCTCGCCGCCGCCCTCCGCGCGGAACACGAGCGGCAGCCCCGTGCGGTTCACCAGCCAGTACGCGGCCGACACCGACACCTGCGGGCCCGAGTCGGAATATTTCAGAGATTTCAATCGATTTAAGTTTGAATACGTTTGAGAATGGGATTAGTACCTTAATTCCGTCGGTTTTCTTGACGGTGACTCTCGCATTGAGATACAGTCTGCGCCCCCGTAGATCACGCAGTTTCAGCCGCGCAGAGAACGACCCCGCATTGACGGAGCCCCCCACGCTCAGCGCAGTCGACCAGGCGAACCCTTCGAGTTTCACGCACAGCTCCACACCCTCTTCGACGTTCACCTGTACGAGAGTTGTCGTTACACAAAGTCATAAAAAAATGGTTTCATATGAGTGAATTTAACGGTGTCGTTTTGCTGTCAAATTTATAAATAACCTGGTGGAAAGGCTGCGTGCCGGCGGGCGCCAGCGTGCCAGAGACGTGGTCGGCGCGGTACTGCAGCTCCAGCGGCAACAAGTTCTCCAGCCGCAGCGCCGGCACCAGCGTCAGCGTGTGTCCGGCCAGCAGCTCGCCGCGGTCCGGCGGGAACCGCTCGCGGACTATCGCGCAGCAAAACCTAATAGGACGTTCATTGGGTTCTGTAATACCTTTACCGAAGACGGTTGCTGTTAAATTCACATTCACAAATATCAGATTTACATCAACGATTTCCACCGACATGCGTCGCGTTGTTTGGCCACTTGGTACTTTACCTCCTAAGCGTCGTTATAATGGACGCCTATGGAGTACCATTCATCGCGCTTGTATCAGAGTTCAGGCGCACTGTGATGCGTAAAAAGTATCGGTCTTTGAAATTATTTCAAATTATTGCTTAGCGACTGTCGCTCGAACGGGACAGGACGGAGTGGTCCCGTTGTTGTAATCAACATAGATAGCTTACTTGGTTTATCTCAAAATATAATAAGATACCTATACACGTAGTCGTGCGGCGCCCGACACTCGATGTGCAGCAGAGCGCGCTCGGACGCCGACGCGGCGGCGCGCCAGTCCACGGCGGCGGGCGCCAGCACGGGCGCCGGCGCCGTCTGCGCGCGCGCCAGCGGCCGCGCCCACACGGCGCCCGCGCGCGCCGCCAGCGGCGCCGCCCAGCGCGCGCCCGCCGCCACCTGCGCGCTGCGCGAGCCGCCGCCGCTCCACGGGCCTGGCGCACGGCACGTTAGGAGTGTACAAGAGGACGCGGGTCGGAGCCGAGGAGCGGTACTCGTCGTTGAGCGCGAATCGATGACATATTGAAATTTTCTAATAATAACAGATCTATTCAAAAGCATAACGAGCGCTATTGTGACAGACAAGCCAAATAAAAACTGATTCATTCTAGGCGAAGCAACGTTTACAGATGGATTACGTTCACTAAAAAATAACGCAATGGGGTCTAGGACGACAAAGACTACAACACGAGAGCGTCATCACCGCAGTTGACAAATATGGGGGTGGCGCGCGGCGTGCGCGCGGGCGTCAGTGCGCCGAGCGCGCCGCGACGCTGCAGCGCGGCGCACGCGGCGCGCACGTGCGCGTGCACCGCGCTCGGAGCCCAGCGCCCTACACACGCCGCGCGTTACCTCGGGTATCGCTCCCGAGTGGCTCAGTTTATACAAAAGAGCACCCGATCGACTACTCACATCAAATATATGTACATATGCAGAAAAGCTTATAATCGCATTAGCCAGTAGTGATTCCTAGCTTCCTCGTGATATGTTTTGGAGTATTTATTTGCATTTCTATGTTGTAATTGTTTTATAATCCTCTCAGAAAGATGGAACGTTATAAGAAACGTCAATACATATCAATCAAACCCATATTTCTCAAATGCGATCTATTACAAGTTTCATCGAGATGAAGACAGAGATAAGTTCACAAGTCGAACAGCACTCACCGGACGACGCGGCGGGCGCGCGGTCGAGACGCAGCTCCACGGGGTGCGGCAGCTTGTTGATCAGCTGCAGCGCCGACCGAACCGTCACGAGCTTGCGCGCCGAGCCCTCCAACGACACCTCGAGCACCAGGCGCGCCTCCGTCCCGGACTTCTGCGCGCACACAGACAGAGTCACGGGTCACGCACGTTCGGCTATCGCCGCTCGCCATCGATCGCGGCCGGCACGGCGCACTCACCGCGTGCGTGATGTGCCTGAAGAAGACGCCGACGCGGTCGACGCACACGGGGTCGGGCGGCGCCCAGCCGTCCACGCTGAGCACGAGGCGGTGCAGCGGCGCGGGCGCGTGCTGCGCGTCCCGCGCGCGCCCGCGCCGCGCGCCGAACGAGAAGGGCTCCGTGTCGCCCGCGCGCACGCACACCCACGAGTCGTCCGGGGGGCCGCGCCGCTCGCCCTCGCCGCTCTCGCGCACTCTGCGCGCACACACACTCGCTTTCACATTATTCACACAAGAAGCGAATATAGAAATGAATATAGAAAAATTGCCTACATGTCACTGACACTTCCTAGAATTACTTTTCAGGTGCACCGATTCTCCGCAACCGTGCGAGTCTTTGAGGCGCTTACCTGCTCGAATATGCACTCAGTGAAAACGAATTTAGTCGAATCTAACGACACCCACTACTTGATTGAAACGGCACCTATATCCCGTGTGCTCGTTGATAGGGTGAAAGAACTCACTCGTCCGAAGCGGTCGTGAGTGTAGTGAACCACAGTCGTTGCCCGGTGAGGTTCCGGAGCGCATAGGGTACGAAGGGTGATCGTCGTCGATGTCCCGCCGGGCTACTCTTGGGAGACTGCTCCGACGTCGCCGTCTACACGACAGTAACGTTGGTTTTAAATAGTCTACCTACCTATCTCAGTATACGACGAGACGTCAAATGAAACTCGCTGCGTACCTGCGGCGCGTAGTAGTCGGCGGTCCAGTTGGTGCGCACGAGTCGCACGAGGTCCACGAGCGCGGACGTGAGGTTGGTGTCGAGCGCGTCCGCCGAGCGCACGTCGAGCTGCACGCGCGCCAGCGACAGCCCGCTCGACAGCGTGTACTCCCAGCGACTATCGAACCTGCGCACGTCGGCACATTTTATTTCAATTTCTAGGGCAAAATACGTCATTTCGAGGTTATCTTAAAATTAAAATTAATTTATGAGAAAAACCGACCTTTCGGATTACTAACTTATAACCAACGTGGTTTTTTTTGATGTTTAATCGATCATTCTTATTTATTGTTATTTTTACAACTGATGTTATATTATTTTATTTCATTAATTATGTAATTTAAGTGCATACACTAATTGTAACATAACTTCATTCTTACAATTGTTTTGGCGAAATCAATGTTACTATTTATTGTATTTTTTTTTGTTTTTGGTCATTTATTTTTCTTTAATTTTGTAATATGTTCATAATTCAATTGTGTTTATTTTTTTTTGTATTAATATATTTAACAAATATGTGCAATTTAAGTAAGTGTAAATAATAGAGCAATGTCTAAAAAAACGGACGGAGGTAAGCATGTTGCAGTATCCAATAAACAAAATTCTCGCAGTGGAATCGACAGTACCCGACTTTCAGATATAAAAATCCTACCAATTTATTTGTAAGACGATGTGGCCATTACATTGTGAATATATTTAATAATACATACCGCAAAAATAAATTGGTTATTAATAAATTTGATTTAGTTGTTATTTCAACAAGTTCAGTGAAGGGCCGTCCACTTATCCAAATCACCTGTTTTGCAAGACTTCTTTTTCTCATTTTGTGTCGAATTATCTCAAGTTTTAATTACAAAACAATCTGTTAGAAATACAATTTTGACAATAAACGGACATGTATTCACCTTAATTACATTATTATGTTATAAAATTATATATATTAGTTGATTTGTGGGTATGTTTAGTTGGTAGAGAATCGAAATAAATAAAATACAACTGCGCTACCTCCACGGCTCGATGACGGGCTCCCAGCCGGAGAGTATGCGATTGTAGTAGTCGGCGCTTAGCTGCGCGCGCAGACGGCCGCCCCCCGCGCCCACACGGGGCCCGCTCTCGCCCGCGCTCCCCGCCACCACCACCGCGCCGGCGCCGCTCGACGGGGTCGACACGAGCAGCGGGTCCTCGAACGATTCCTCCACCTTGCGCAAATCCTAATCGAAACGAGTTCTCATTACCCGAACGGGCCGCCTACTTCTATTCTCTCTCTATTTTCTCGATGGTCACTCCAACTCACCTGCTCCAAATGTAAGTCGTTCAACGACACCTCCAGAAGCGGCACGTCGGAGTCCAGGCAGTCGTCTATCACGCACAGCGTCACGCACTCCGCATCGACCTGCACCAACGTCACATTACAGAGGCGGGCCGCGGGCGCGAGGGGAGCGGCGGGGGCGGGGCGGGGCGGGCGGCGCACCTGCACGGCGCGCAGCGGCCAGAAGGCGGGCTTGGCGTGCTGCGGCGCGCGCGCGGGCGGCGCGGCGCGCAGCCAGCGCGGGCGCGCGCCGCACACGCGCTCGGTCGCGCTGCGCATGCGCGTGCTGTTGGCGGGCGCGTCGGCCGGCTCCTCCTCGGATTTACCTGTGGCGGCGTTACTTATGTCAACTATTATTATATACTATTATTATTTTTATTTTCAACATTTAATGTTTCTCCTCTTTCGAGGGGGTTAAAACCTAAAACGCGGGCCACAGCCAAACGTTAAGGAGTGTTTATATTTCAGTTCTGCTTTAACTTCATCTTAAATCAGATCTACTGTTTCTTGTGCTAATAGTTTTTTTGTATAATAACTTTACGCTGGTCGCCAATTCTCTGTCTGCTTACTTCCATATGTGGATATTTATCTATAATATTGTTATGTAATGAAGAAAGATATGAGTTTGTGTCTGTTTCTAAATTTGTAAGATAAAGGTACGTACGCAGGATAAACTTATTCATTTCTAGACTCCATTTTTTACGTTTTTTAAAGTTACTGGTGATGGGCACGGGTTCGTTGTCAAATATTGTCTCCTGCGCAACATCCGCCAGTTGTGCACCGTTTGATGATGAGTGTGACGAAGACGCACACAAAAATGGCGCTGAAGATGGAATTGATGGGAATAGAGATATGGAGGATGAGTAAGAAGTCTGTGAGGTCTCTTCTTCTACCGACGGCATCTTTTCCTGTATATGTTTATTTATTTTGGACCTAGTTATCATATTATTCCCACCTTGGCTTGGGTTGTATCTCTCTTGGTCTGTCTTCTCATCTTAGGCCAATCCGACATGAGTAGCTCTATCGGTATAGCCCTAAGAATCATTGAAGCGCGCAAGCCCCATCACGTCGGCAACGTAGAGATACGACGATGGGGCTTTTATTATTATTATTATATACTATATTATTTGTATTTGTATCAATACAAATAAATGGTCCTAAATCTTTTGCGATTTAAACTAAATGTACTTTTTAAATCTTAGTAAAGTTATTTGAACATAATTATCTTATTCGATAATGGTGATCTAATCTTGATAAAAAATTATATATAATATTGAAAAATATTTTGCAAATTATAATAAAGAAAACCGAAACGAAAATGATAAATAATTTACCGGAGAGAGCGGCCCGAGCCTGCGCCGGGAGCGACTTCAGCATGGAAGCGAACATGCGCATATCGTGGTAGGAGAGGCGCAGATTCAAGGTGCCCAAGGCGATCTATAAAGTAATACACAATAGTAATAAGCGTTTGTCGCATGAGTACTCTGCAGACGAATGGGGAGTGGGGGGGGGTCTGGGTAGGCACCTGCAGCACGGCGTCGCTGCGCAGTGCGGCGTGCAGCGCGGCGGGCTCTACGATGGACAGCGCCGTCTCCTCCTCCAGCCCCAGCACGCAGGAGAACAGCTCCAGCTCGTTGAGTTCGCACAGAACGGGTCTTGCCGCGTCCGCCGGCCGGTATGTGATCACGGTCGTGCTCTACATTCGTGATTAATAGAAATATTATGTACGTGATTTGGATTAAATTTAAAGTGACCTTGAATTTGCGATATGCTCTTTAGCGGTGGCTCTTTCGAACTCTCTATTTAACGATGACAATCTAATGAGGTCGGGGATTAGTCCTTTAGAACCTTCAGTATGACGGCGTTGGTGTCCCACAGTGAGGCGTCCTCCACCAGCACGAGCTGCGAGTCAGTGATGTTCAGTTTCAGCTCGACAGCGCCCTCTGCGACGGGCGGCACAGCTCCCTGAGCCCCATCCGCAGTGTCCTCCCTTGGCATATATTAGTTAAAATAATTTAAAAAAAAATTTGTTTCATTTGATAAAAATTTAACAAACACTTGCTACTTTTCTTATTCACCACGAGAATATGTGAAAGTATTCCTACAAATTAGAAAGTGTTTTTTATAGCACAATGGCAACAATAACGCCGAGAGAGATAAATAAAACTTAAATGGACAATCCCATGCTCTGATTTCGACACAATATTCTGGAAATAAAATAGCTCTACTATATTATGTACTGCAAACAGTTCTTGATTATTATATGTTAATTTAAAATACAAAATCACTTCTAAAGTTTCGATACCAACTTTGCCGATCAACGCCATTTCTTTAAGAATCCATAGCGAACACCATAAATCATTCGAGACCTCCACAAATGACAAATACTTTGAAAATCTAAAGAGATGCGCTCACAGATGCTGCAGGTCGGGGTCAGCGGGCGGCGGCGGCGACTGCATGATGAACTGATTAGCGGCCTCCCACCAATCTAGGATCGCCATCAGACGCATGTTGTTGATGAGTATCGTGTACGCCGACGAGTCTTGCCGTTTCCTGTCGAAGGTGACCAATTAAAACATCAGGAAACGACCGAGGCGCGTCGGCTTCTCGGCCCACTATACCTGGCGTGCACCTCCGCCTGCACGCTGTGGCGGTGGTCGGCCATGGGCTGCACGATGTGGCTGAACACGTTGCCGCGCCGGTTGGCGGGCTCGGCCGCGTAGCGCGTGTCGCTCACCAGGATCTCCTGGTGGAGACGTTTACTATTTATGTTCTCAGCCTAAACTTTACTGCGTCAATAATGTGAAAACCCATCGGGTACTCGTAGTTGTCGCTATCAGTAACGTTTTCTTCGTGTTCTGCGACCATCTTGCATCTTGCATCTTATTCGAATGTGTATATAATACGCACGATTTCTCCCCAGTGCGATGACTTACCTGCGACACTAGGTCGATATCCTGCGCGAGGTCAGAGTAAGCCTCCAGCACGAGTCGCGACTTGATGAAGTTGATGCAGGCGAGAGGCGGAGCGTTCCGCGGCCCGCGGAGTTCCACGCAAACGTCCTGCAGGTCCAGCTGCAGCGACCACGTGCGCCACACGGGCGCCGGCGCGGGCGGAGCGGTCGCCTGGGGCAGCAGCTCGTCGCACGGCTCCGCAAGGTTGTGCGCCAGCACGCCCCGCACCAGCCGGTACTGCGCCGCGTCCAGCGAAAGCCGCAGCGTCGCCAGCCGCCCCTGCACCGTCATCTCCGGCACTGCACACACGGCGAGAGTGAGACGGCGACGGGCCCCGTCGGGGGGACGGGGGGACGTGAGGACGGGGAGCTCCGCGAGCACGTACCGTTGTGCGTGGCGCAGCAGTTCCGCTCGAGCTGCAGCGCGAGCGCGGTGGGCGCGGGCAGCAGCGGCGCGCCGCGGCGCCGCACGCACAGCTCGCCCTCCGCGCCGCACGCCGCCCGCGCGCACCACAGCGACAGCCCCTCCGCGCGCACCGAGCGCACGTCCAGCACCTCGCGCTCCGCTGGGGACGCAGCCGAGTCGGTTCATCGGTCACGGTCTCGTCTTGGATATGAGTTATATCCCAGACTAGAGCGAAAGTTTGATCCGCATGACGCATGACACGAATTCGAGGACCCACTCACCTAGGGTCGGGTCGACGAGCTTGCTGACGGTGTCGGGGTCGCCGGCGCGACGGAAGCAATTATCGACGAGAAGCAGTTGCAGCTCGGCCGCCAGCGCAGAGCGACTGCGGCTCGAGACAGGAAACACGATGATGGGCGCCTCGCAGCGCACGCGCAGGCGCATGCGCTGCAGCTGAGTCGCGTCGCGGGACGAGCTCGTCACCTTGATGTACAAATGTCACGATTAATCACGTATGGACTTAATATATCGACAGAAAAAGTGTTGTTGTGTTAAAGGGCACCTTTTCAAATAAACGCTTAAAACAACATTGGACTTGAAAGACATTAAAGATTTTGCTACCTACGGTACTAGTTTTTGTTTAATGTTTTAACCACAATCTCATATAATCAGCTCAATCCCAACTCACCTTCTGTCTAGCCTGCGCGATAACGCGCCGCAGCAAGCTGAAATCTCGAGCGAAAGCCTGCAGCTCGAGCACGAAGCGGCGCGTGTGCACGTACGTCACGGGGCCCATCTCCAGCGAGAGACTCGTCTCGTGCCCCGCCGCCGCCGCCTCCACGGCACTCAATCTACGGCAAGAACGTCACAGATTGCATAACATTCTAATCCCACGCATAGGGAAACACAGGGACCGATCGGAGCGTACCTTCGATAATGTATATCGAGTGCGTGAGCGGTGCGCATGCGCAGGCGCTCCCGCCAGAGCACGGCCCGCGGCGCCAGGTCGGCCAGCGCCAGCGCGCCGAGCGTGGCGCGCACGTCGCGGCTAGCGGCGCGCGCCTCGTCCCGCACGCGCACGCGCACGCGCGACACCAGCGCGCGACACGCGTCGCCGCGCGCGCCCACCACCACCACCGACAGCGACCGCACGTTCATCTCGGTCTCCGTGGCACCCGCGTCCGTGCTGCCGAGCGTCTCGCTGACATTCCCCACGGTCGAATCTAAAGAAAACAGACGTAATAACACCGTGATCATTGCGTGAGTGTGCGTTGCACACAGAGACAAATGAGTAGCTCACTGGTCTGGTTCGACTCCGGCGCGGGCGGTCGTTGCTTCGAGTCCTCGCCCGCGATACCGAAGAAATCGAGCACGGCCACCCAGCTGTCGATACTCAAAACTAGTTTCAGGCAGTTAAATTCCACTTTGGTCACTTTAGCCACCTGTAAAATAAATAAAATATAAATAAAAAATTAAATCAGAACAGAAGTATTTTGATCGCTTTCTGGGATTCTGTTGTAGAACTGTATACATTGTCCCACAGAAGAGTTACTGACTCTTCGTTCTGCAGTCGAGTAACAGGGGTAACAAGTGGTCGCTCCTTGTGCCAGGCTATGTGTATCACATCTTCTTATAAAATCATTAATATTTTTCCGTAC
Organism: Vanessa tameamea; assembly: GCF_037043105.1. Lineage (NCBI taxonomy): Eukaryota > Metazoa > Arthropoda > Insecta > Lepidoptera > Nymphalidae > Vanessa > Vanessa tameamea. Next base: position 13,406,181 of record NC_087316.1, on the reverse strand, counting down.
TTACGTAACATTACAGAATATATATTGAGAAGCAACAGTCAATATCTCGATTGCTTTAAAATTTTGCCTCAATGAATATTTAGCTCCTAGGTTCGCATTAAAGATCGCGCGAATAGTCCCCTTTTGCAGCACAAATAACGTATGGATAGCGGCTGCGTTACTCCAAAGCATAACAATCCGACTGCGAAGTCCTCTACACGAGCGTCGTTACCTTGTTATAAACGTCGTGGAAGTGCGGGTGGGCGGGGTGTCGCGTGTGCACAGACACCCAAACGAGATTATCGTGCGACGGGCCCGCTAATCCCCCCGGGATACCCGCGCCACGTTCCGGCGAGCTCGGAGGCGTGGGACAACGACGCTCTTGCTTTTCTTCCTCTTTGCCACGCTTATACTGAGAACGTACGAAAATGATTACGCTCTTCGATCAATTATTTAACGATAAAACTGTTTATGTAAATTTTATAAGATGATCGGTAACAAAATGTAGTCGTCACCTCTCGGTCTACCCGCTCGACCACGTTGAGCTCGGCGGGCAGCGACGAGAACAGCGGGCGCGGGCGCAGCGACGAGCCCGTCTCGTGCGGGAACTCCGTCACGAAGTCGGGGCACGACTTGGACACGAACACGGCCTTGGGCGGCATGGGCGGCGTGTGCGACACCATCAGCATGCGGTGCTTCGACTCGGGATCCTTCGTCAGGTCCTCCATCGTAATGGAATGGAGAGACACCTGCGAGGAGAGAAAGGGAAATTATGTATATCAACAACGACAACACACGAAACGAGTAACAATTGGAGTTCTCAGAGAGGCACCTGCAGCGTGGACTCGTGCGGGTGCAGTCGGTCGCGGCGCAGCGAAAACTCCCGGAAGGTGAGCGCCACGAGGCTGCGCTCGCCGGCGCCCACGTCCGCCCGCAGCTCCACCGTGAACGTGGACAGCTCGAACGTCACTGCGGCCAGACAAGAACGTATCACGCGGGCCCGTCGCCGCGCCTGCGGGGGCGGCGGGCGGCGGGCGGCGGGGCGGCGTACCCTCGAGCGGCGTGTGCGCGGCGGCGGGCGGCTGTCCGGGCGGCGGCACGGCCAGCACGGCGGCGCGCAGCGCGGGGTCCAGGCGCAGCGTGGGCACGGCCGGCTCCACCACCGAGCTCGTCTGAATCGCAAATCTCACATCGTTTAGCGCACCCAATAGCGCCGCTGCACCGCCGAGCCTTAGGTAGGTCTTTAAGATATATGGTGTCATGGCAATATCGACTTCACTTTTTACTGGAGAGTAGGATTACATTTCAGCTCGCGTAGTGGCTTAGAGCGAATGGATAGTTGTAAAATTTAAAAATGCTAACATTACCTAGTCCTACATTTTAATGTCGTTAATATTTACAGAAAGCATAAATGCAACGCCTATATGGTGTATAAAATATTACGAAAACGATTTATTTTTAAAATGCTCCAAGTATTTAGCAAACGGAGTAGTGGCACCTCGTGTGCGGGTGGGGGCGGCGCGGCGGGCGATGCTCCGTCCGTCACGTCGGCCGAGTCGCCGATCCACTGCAGCGTCTCCAGCAGCTGCTCGTACTGTTCCCGACTGGCCGTCACGTGCAGCCCATCCACCACCTTGCCGTCCACAGTGCACTGTGGACACACACCAGTGACTACCGTGACCTCGAAATGGTACTCCGGGAGAGGGACAGGGGCATACCCGCGGGCCGTCGTCCAGCTCGTAGAAGGCCACGGTCAGCTGCAGCGCGGTGTCGTGCAGCACTGGCAGGCCGCACGTCACGTCGTAGATTTCGGCTAAGTTATCCGTCGCGGTCGACATGTTTCCTTTCCGCAGTTTATCGCTCACATCCAGCTGAAAGCTCAGTCGACAAAGTTATTGAAAAAAAAATCCAAGTTGCTTTAATATTATTGCATAAACATCGAGACGTCACTCACAGAGACCAGCGATATGTCGCGCACCCGCACGCGGTACATGGTGTCGCTGGGCGCGCCGGGCCGGTTGCTGAGGCTCATGCGCCCGAGGTGCGCCACGAACACCTGCGCGCTGCGAGCCGCGCGGGGCAGCACCACCACGGGCGACTCCAGCTCCACGCTCACGCTGCCGAGGGCGTCGGAGAGCGGACACATAAATTCGGCAACGTAATACGTTAGTTAAGTACAATAAACATTAAGTCAGCATATGCCTTTCACTGACAAAGTGAAGTTCAAAATTTACCTAAAAACGATCTGCCGCGAATCACGATCGGGCTCATCGAGCGAACAGCCCACGCTCGTAGTTCGTCTCCTCGGCGAGACCCCTTCGACCGACTGAGACAGACGAGGGTTTGCATACAGCGAGTCACCTCTGTAACACGTATTAATAAGTAGTCATACCATCGCGGATTATACTAGACGGATCTCTTTGGAACCGCCAAAGTCGAAGATTCAGGAGTCGGACCTGGGATGCACGAGGCCGATGGCCATGTCGGCGGCGGCGGCACGGATGGAGCGCGCCAGGTTGGCGAGGTACTGCTGGAACTCCGCCACGCACGACTGCAGCTCGCGCAGCAGCGGGCCCGAGTGCGTGTACCACACGCTGGCCACGCGCACCGACACCTGCACCTCCACCACCTCCACCCCCTCGACCTCACCCCCTGTGCGTACAGTTGTTACAATAATCTCTCATAAAATATGGAAACACAATTTTTTACGAGAACCAGTCATGTACCTTTTGTATCTTGCGGTGTCGCGGGTCTTATAGTCCTGGATATGGAGAAGAGCAACGCCTTCTCGTCGCTGGTGGAGTGCGAGGGCGGGCGAGGCGGCTGGTGCGCGTGATGCGCTGGCGCGGCGGGTGCTCGGCCGGCGGACAACACGCGCGTGTGTATGCCCGCACGCTCCGACAGTGACATCACTTGGACTCCACCCAGGGACCCGCCCACCTCGATTCGATCGCCGTCTAGTGCGCGAGTGACGTATGAATAAAGTTATATAGAGCATTACTTTTATAATTTAAAACGACCGTTAAAACATGAACTAAAATCGACGAGGATAAAACTGACCGAGCGTGGCCTGTATGCGCGCGTCGCCGACGGTGGCGGTGGCGATCTTGCTGGCCACCACCGTGCCGTCCCGCACGCCCGCACGCAGCAGGAGAACGCCCAGGCGATGAAAGTCAAACGTGATCTCCGTACGCACGCGTTGCTGACGAATACCATTCTATCAGTCGGCCAGTTAAAATGTTTTAGTGAATTCACTCAATATCTATAAAACATTCACTCAATATCTTCAAATCGTGATTTTTGTTCTGCTGAGGTACTAAACGTAAAGTATGGCCCTCTAATTTGCTAAATTTAAATAAAACTGTTCGATTGCGATACGAGGCGGAAAACAACAAAATACGAACGATTTTTCAAGTAATAGGTGAGCATCCTTCCGTAACTTTGAACCAAGTTTTTACTATATATGCAATAGGACGGCCACCGCATCCAGCATGTTCATGGGAGTTATAGATTGAGCCAAAATTTATGCATTACTAATAGGGTAGAACTCAGTTTACACACTTAAAAAATGGATTTAGTACAGCATTTCGTGCTAGCTTATAAAGCTGAGTAAAATGATCGGTAGCATGGCGCAGTACCGCGGGCGCGGCGGGCGCGGCGGGGGCGGCGGGCGGCGCGGGCGCGGCGCCGGCGCGCGCGGGCGGCGCGCGGCGCGCGGGGCCCCACACGCGGTGCGCGAACCCGATCAGCTCCACTATGGTCTCTTGGTTCGCTGGGGAGGGCGGGTTCACTTGTTATACGCACTTTATAATGTATATCGTTTTCGATTGGGGCTCGTCGTCTGACTCACCGATGACGTCCAAATTGTTGAACAGGATATTCGCGATCCTCAAGTCCTCGGAGTCGCCCTCGCCTTTCACGAAACAGAGCTCCACGGCTATCAGGGCCTCGGAGTCGACCAGACCCGGGGCACCCCAGCCGTTGGCGTTCCCCCAGGAGGCGCCTTCGGCGCCCCAGCCCGTTCCGCCGGGGCCCCATGCGGAGGAGCTCGTTCCCCAGGTCGAGCCGGCGGTTCCGTAGGTGTAACTCGTATTCCAACTGGGACCGGTCGGCCAGCTCGGGGTCGGACTCGTCCGTCCCGGCTCGGCATTATCTGATGAGGAGGAGGGAGAATGTGGATAGCCGGCGAGCTAGTCATAATGGCAATTTATATTCAGGCCGAGTCAGTATTTACTGGACGCTAGTCCACTGGTGGCGTGGTGCAGAGAGTACAGCGCGCGGTGCAGCGCCAGCGGCGTGGGCGGCGGCAGCGGTGAGCGCGCGTCCGGAGATGCAGGCGACGTGGGCGACGTCGGCTCCGAGCCGCGGATGCTGCCCGACGCTGTGTCCATTCTGCGCAACCCGCACACTCGTAATCGTCGTAGCACACTTATGACTGTCGTCGCGTATGAATAATCTCAGGGCGTACCCGACGTGCCGGTGGCTGGCCACGAGCAGCTCGAAGTCGGGCCCGTAGGTCTGCAGCGCGTCGACCAGCAGCAGCGAGTGCACGGACAGCGCCAGCGACGTGTCGGCCGCGCGCACGCCCAGCGCCGCGCGCACGCCGCACACCTGCACCTCCGCGATACTGCGCCCGCGCGACTGCACCTGCGCCGCGCCGACCGACGTACATGACTCAGTTGGGGACATCGTGCACCATTGGTTCGTGTCCCTTAAAAATGCTCGAATTCTAGGAAGTCATTATTTACGGAAAACACAAGGGCGTCTATGCCGATTTGCTGTTTTCGTTTCACGGATATTCTAAAATGGGATTGTGAGCCGAATATTTATAACCGACTTAAATAAAAAATACTATACAAAAATTTAGTCTCGTGTAATTAATAGAATGTATTGAAAAAATCTTAATTTTGCATTTGAAGGCAATTGGAGTATTCCCTCTTAAGGAAGATGTTGAATTGTATCGATGGAACCCATAGTACTGACCTCGAGAGACATCTGATCGATGGCAAACTGTAACATGAGCAGGGTAGCGTTTTGATTCAAGGAGAAATCTGAGAATTCCGTCTCCGTGTTTTCATTGCCGTCCTCGTCCTCGGCGTCCTGGGCGCCTTCTTGGTTGGGCGACCTGAGCATCGAATGAAACCATCTTTCGTACAAAAACATCCACACGCATAGCATTTAACGTTTATTCTCCGAAATGGACATCCTCACGCGTCGGGCGCGGCGGGCGCGGCGGGCGCGGCGGGCGCGGCGCTGGCCAGCACGGCGCGCACGGCCGACAGCTTGTGCTCGCTCAGGTGCGCCACCAGCGCCGGCAGCGAGCCGCACAGCGCCAGGCGCGGGTACTGCGGCTCCGACGTGGCCACCACGCGCCGCTCCGCCTGCCGGCCGACGACGCCGATTGCTTATATTTTTAGTTTTGATTGAAAAAATTAATCGCGACGGCATCATAAACTCGTCGATTCAGTCAGATTCAGTCGACGTCAGTCGTTATTCAACGTGCCGATCGTTATTCAATGCGAACGACTGTATCCTGAGATATTTCTTTTTGGGAAAATCGTCAGTCACATTCATCTCTGGCCAATTGAACTCGGGGTGATACCTGCAGCGAGATGCTGAAGCGGTCGAGCAGATGCAGAGCGGACGTGGTCTTGGTGTGCGCGTACTTCCAGTTGTCACGCGCGCGACCCACCAGGATCTGCAGCTCGCTCAGCTCGATTTTGTACCTGTCATCGCACAGCAGATTATCACGTGGCTCGGAGTCGTGCGCGGCGAGTGGACTAGGGGACGAGGGGGAGAGGGGGAGAGGGGGCGGGGGGTGCGAGGGGGCGAGGGGGCGGCTCACCGGTCGTAGAGGCTGGTGCGCAGGTGGTGGTGCAGCGCGGGCTGCGGCGGCGGCGACGCGGGCGGCGACGCGGGCGACAGCAGGCTGCCGGGCGGCGTCGAGCACGGCGTCATGAACATCTCTGGCCACATACGACAGAGGTACCCACATACGTGAGAGGAAACTTTCGTACCGCACTATGTTATTGCACTTTCAAATAATACATTCTAAAAATTGCCGATCGCAGGTAATGTAATAATTATTTCTTAAATAATTAAGTTTATTACTTCTTATTTTTTTTTTATTTAATTGAAGAATTCATTTTAAAAGTTTGAAAGTGAAATTCAAGTGCATTTATGTAGATGAGTTGAATAGTATTGTATTTTAAATAAAGATATACTAATAGTAGAAATATTAGCCGATCACACGGAATCCGTCAATCTGAAGGTTGTTTAACTTTGTTCCTTCTACGATTGGAATAAGCTGTAGTACACGTGATAACATCGCTATCTGCAACTCTAATGGAGTATTTAAATCAAAGGTATGTCTGTAACGGTGAAGACAAATATTGAAATATTTATGTAAGAAATGTACATAATTATTAATATTTTTCATAATCGTCGTCACCTTCGTCGTCGTCCAGAGACTGTTGTTTGAGGGTACTGGTGCTGGTGTCGTCGGGCAAATTGGCATTGGCCAGCTTCAGGCGTCCGAAGTCGACGACGAGAACCGACGCGTCGCGATCGCACAAGTCCTCCACGAACAGGATCTGCGGCGCCGATATGTCCAGCTCGACCTGCCACGAGCGCCGCTCGGTCTGAGGGCCGAAACAGAGAACGAATAGAACTACAGCCGCAACCTCGAACCGTCCAAGAAATGAGCGCAACCCACCGGGCGGCGCGTGTGGTGCAGCAGGCGGTCCCAGTGGTGGTGCAGCGTGGCGCGCGTGTGCAGGCGCACGTGCGCGATGGCGCCCGCGCCCGCGCCCGCCGCCGCCCAGCGCCGCGCCCAGCGCGCCGCCGCCGCGCACCACACCACCTCCAGCGAGCTCGAGCGCACGCGCAGCCTGCACAGCGCTACGGTCAGCGGCGCCCGCCACGGCCGGCCGCCGGGCGCCGCCGACACTCACTTGTAGTCGCAGTTGATCCCGGCGGGCCGCTTCTCGTAGCTGAGCTGGAACAGCGGCTCGTCGCCGGCGGCGGGCGGCGGCTGCGGCGCGTAGTGCGGGTCGCGCCGGCCCGCCGCGCTCAGCCCGTCGCGGATGAGGCCCTGCGGCGCCACCAGCACGGGGAACAGCGTGTGCGGCGTGATGCGGTCGCGCAGGCACACGCCGCCCAGCGACACGTGCAGCGCGTGCGCGCCCGCGCGGGGCCGCGACTCCACGCGCACGCACACGGTGCTGAACTGCAGCTCCAGGCCCTCGCCCTCCGCCGCGCCGCTCGGAGCGCTGGGTGCGGTATTCGCTTCGTTACGTGTGCCATTCCTCGTCGACTCGGAAGTATCGGAGCGAAAGTTACGAACCTGGCGTTTTCATCGGCATCGGTGCAGAGGTCCAGCGACCCCTTCGATAGGGTGAATTCGAAGAGACCGAAAAGAGCGTCGCGTCTGAGTAATGTGTTGTCGTCGAGCGAGTCGGCGATGACGTCGAGAATTTCATCTTCGAGTCGAGAGGCGGCCGTCGCGCCGGTGGTGACACTGGCGGCGGCGTTGAGGGTGGTGGGACTCGGAGGACGCGGCTCGTTAGTGGGCGGAGTCGCGTACCAACCCCACCACTGCGGAAACCAACGCACCAGCACGCTGCGGCCCGAGCTCGACTGCTCGGGAGTCGATACTGGGGTGGACACTGGAACTTTGCGTATCGCCACCTAGCATTCCAAAATACGTTCGAAATTAAATAACTTCTACGCCCCAACTGTGCATTTCGTTTAGAATAATATGAATATATATATTATACAGATATTTATAAATTTAAGAATCGACGATTACCTCTCGCAGTGCCTTGAGTACGTGGAGCGGCGTGCGCCACTCGAAGTCGTCCTTGGCGGCCTGGCGCTCCGCCGGCAACGTGGCGGCGGGCTGGCTGAGCACCTGCAGGCACGCGTCCACGTACTCGCGCACGAGCCGCGCCCGCCCCGCGCACTCCTCCCACGTCGGCCGCGCCTCCATCCCTGTCGCGAAACACGAACGTAATCGACGGGTGAAAGAACAACAAACGGGCCCTAGGCGCCTATTCGGTGTATCTCATCGAAGCTACGACCCGAGCGCACGCACGTATACGTACAGGTGTGATGCGGCAGATGCGCCTTGACGGCGTAGCGCCACCAGTCGCGCGCGTGGCCGCGCACGCCGCGCTCGGGCCGCAGCGCGCGCAGCTCGCGCAGGCGCGCCACGCGCTCCAGCCCGCGCGCGCAGCCCGCCATCTCGCTGTACTGCCTCTGCAACCAGCGATTCGTTCTAGTACGTCGAGCGAGAGTACTCACACTTCACAGCGCTTACCGCTACGAGCTAGGCGTACTCACCGCCGTGAGGCGCATCTGCACCGAGTCGAGAGTGAGATGGCAGGCGAGGCGCGGGCGGTTGCGGTCCCGCAGCGGCAGCTCGCAGCGCTCGCGGCGCACGCGCGCGCTGGCCGTGGTGGGCGCCAGCATGTAGCGGTGCGCTCCCGACCACGTGGCGCGCATGCGCTCCTGCGACAAAGGCTCCCATAGTCCCGCGTGCAAACACGTAGCCTATATGTAAGGCTCGACTCAGTGAGATGCGGATTCACTTTTCTTATGAAACTGCATTTCTATATATATAAACCGTTAATTATGTCCACGGATAACAGAAAATGAACCGTCAGATGGGAATAATTGAAATTATTAGAGTTGCGCAGTCACTCGTACGTGGCGACGCGTCATCTCACCGTATTGGTTGTGTCCTACTATGACGTAGCGCATCGATGCACGACGACCAGTCGCTCTGACCCGCTGCATTGAATGTTTAACATCGATAACGACTATGTGGACTAATGCTTTGGGTGTTTGCAACTAACGGTGAGTTCGGCGATCGTGCAGTCGGCCATCATGCCGGCGGGCACCGGCATGGGATCCCAGTACAGTGCGAGGTTGTGCAGCTCGAGCAACTTGAAGGAGCAGGGGTCGTCGAGTGGAGTGAACCCGCGCCGCCAGCCCGCGTCGCACGACTCCGCCGCCAGCGACTCCACCGCGAGCCCGCACGCGAACGCGCGGCCCGGACACGTCAGTGCGTCCTCGTAGCGAATGTGCACGTCGTTTAACTTTAGCTGTGGAACGGATGTTAGAGAGTTAGTCTCATAAAATCGTATTACAACTTATTTATCTAAACGGCGAGTTTGAAAGTAAACCTGAAGATTTTCGACAATATTGGCGAGCAGACCCGTGCCGTAGCTCAGCCAGGAGGAGTAGGAGGCGGCGTAGTATCCGGCGTCGCTGGCCTCGTGCTCGGCTCGCCACTGCGCCTCCAGTGCGTCCAGCAGCGCCATCTTGCGCTCGTGGGCGATCGTCGCCTCGACTGCGCTATCCCACTGAGATAACAGGAGTGAAATCCTAATTATTATTTACTTTTATACGAAAGAACCTTTTACATTTTTCAAGAATCAAGAATTTTCCACATAATTTGTTTAAAAATTCTTTTATAAAAATAATTTATATTTAGTCATTCAAAATGTTTTTTAAATTATAATATACTGATCAACTTCGAAAGTAATATTATTTTCATTATTTATTCACTACTTTTGGGTTGATATTATATGCTCCATCACGAAATTCGGTTTTAGAGTAAAAAATTGGGTTAGAATTACGTAAACAAGGCCGCATCAAATGACTATTACTCGATACATACATTACATTGCAATAATTGCACTTACAATGTTAAACTAAACTCAATCTTATATTTACATATGTATTCTAAGAGATCGCGTGCGCATCCGATTGTAGTTGAAATTTAGTATAATAATTGGTGGTGGCACATGCGTGAAGGTTTCTGACACGAAAACATCACCATGCAAGGGTATCATCAACCTATCATAGAGTTAGTGCCATATTGGATTACCATTAGATATATACTAATATACATACAAACACTAATTTTACCTGTTTATGATCTACTCTCTATGATTACTCTTTCTAATCTCCGGAAATAATGACCCAATTCTAAATTCTTCATTAGTAAAAAGCTACAATACTTGTGAGTGCTTTAGGGCATAAATTAAATTTATTTCATATCATTTTTTTTATTAATAAATTGCACTTGTTCAAGGCCAGGGCTAGTCACTAGTATATAATCATAAACAAAGAAAAGAAGTGGTATAACAAACTTGTTTCTGGGCATGTATGTCCCTTTCCATACGCCTAATAACATGTGTCTATGCAAAATTTTATTATGATCGGTTGACTAGTTAAGACATCAAAGTGTCAAAAACAAACTCACTTTTGCTTTTTTAGTTATTATTAGTTAAAAATAATGTATTATAAATGAATTGAGTGTTTTGACCGGAATGGAAATCAATGAAAAATAAATATAAGAAAAAAACAGGTTGCACAACTAACATATTTTTCTTATCAAAAATTTCGTAAATATTTTGTCAATCTTATCTGACCACTGAGTTCAAATTCAAGGTCAAATATGATTGTATTACTTATGTAGAAAATTCCTCACATTATTATAAATAAAATATAAATAATAAAAAAATATTTTTTTGTATTGTTTGTTTTAAGTTACTTGACAAAATATACTCATTCTAGATACAATAATTGACTATGCTAAATAGAAATTCAGTGCTCTTGCCAAGCCAGAAACTGTTCAAGTGAGGAAATTACTCTTTTGTTTTTTTATTTATTAAAATATAATATTTTTATTAGAAAGTTTTTTTGCATTATAAGAAAAACAAACTACAAAACCTTAAAACTATGTTGTGACATGGCTTTAACATATTTATATTTTATTCATCAAGTTTTAATAAACATAGTAAACATTAAAATGTAGAAATCTTTCATGTATCAAGTCTTACCTCATCTAAATTAACTGGAGCCGCCACTAGATATAACTTTTCGATGGCAATAAGCCATGGTGCTGACCGTATTTGACGCACCGGGACATGTAGTTGAACTTTGCCTATGAAGCCTGCCTTTATTTCGACTGGAAGACCCAGGTATCTCAAGGCATCTTTCTTTAGAGGAAGGTTTTCTAACTCTACTTTGCCTGTAGTTTGAAATGTTTCACAATTAAATTTTTTTATTTAATTCCTTAATATACTTTAAAAAATAAGCGCCAAATTTTATGTAATTTGACCTATTTTGAGAGAATGTTTCCTTACCAGAAAGCAGAGCGACGCTCAGCTGATCGGTGTTCAGATTTTCCACATACTTCCCGAGATAGTTGTTCAAAACCCAAGCTACAAGACCTTCCAACATCGTGCATGGTCAACTTTACTTCGTTTTTAACAAGAGCGCGCACTTTCACGAATAACAATTGTAAAACGATGTGTTATTATTTGCAAAAAATATATAATACACAATTTTTTGTCTGTAATAAATTAAAATATATATTAAAACAGTCGTAGCTGAAGTACATCGTCACTAAACAGTTGTAAAGATCTTTCTTTACATCTGTTTTTGGTATATTTTTGCCAATTTTTGACTTATGTCATAATTCATTTGGTATGACATAATCTTTGACAGTTCGATCCAAAGTCGACTCGATGTCTCAGACCTCAGTCAATACAAATACTTATAATGAACATGGACTTATATGTTATTGAATTTATTAAAATTTTATGATATATAGATGTATGTTTATTTTGATATCAAAATATTTAAAAAATGAAGTTTTTTTTAATGAAAACATATGTCTTGATTTTTAGTTTACTTAAATCATAAGGTCCGCAACATGGGTCACCATACATAATGCTTTTATAAAATAACATTTGACAATTCTTTCCGTAAAACGAAACGAAAACACCGATGAAATATAATTTACGTAAAAAAAAATATATTTTTTAGTTTGTTTACTCAATTTGAGTCGTAGACGTTTATAAAAATGAACTCAGTGCACTTAATAAATAGATTTTGTCGATTTTCAATAAGTAATATTAATGTTTGCTGTCATAAAAAACCTATCAAATTCTACGTTAGACATAGTGCGACGATGGGATATACAAACTATAGAAAATTTAATCCCCTGATTATAAACATTCGGCGCTTAGGGTTAGGACCTACTTCGAAGGACTTTGACGAACCAACCCAATTATCGGGGCCGTTGACAAAAGGTCACGCAACAGAACTCGTCCTACGTTTAAATAATGAAGAGAGGAAAATGTTATTTAACGCATTACAGGAGTACGAATCGAATATAATCAAAGAAGAATTTGAAGGTCTCGTTATGTTTTGAGAGATTTTAGTGTTCTTTTTTATTGATATATGTTCTTTCATTTGAAAAATTATCAATTCATTGCTTCAGACAAATTGGCTGGACAGCGATGGAGGACTAAACTCGGTAGACCTAGCAAGGTACCTACGTTAGGTGACGTCGACCCCACTGGATCCTATTGTCCTGTTCCTGAAGACTGGCTAAAGAAAAAATATGGTAATTTTCATAAATATAATGTGATGATGAAGTATTTTGTGGGATAATTAAACTGGTGCTATCTGGATGTTACATTATCTTTACCTGTTCAAACTAAAATTATCTTTCTTTTAACCTCATTTTAATAGATAAATTAATATTTGCTAAAGTATTATAAAGATATATTTATATTTTAAGTACAGTAGTTCTTATATTATATATTATTATACATTTATAAAACAAAAATCCTTTTATTAATAACTTTGTAGTAACAACCGTTTTGGTTATAGTGATGTGTCACCTAGTCACCTAGGTCCCTTGAATTTAAAACTGACTTCTAGGAAATTCATCTGGCTATAGTAATAATAAGTGTAATGCGAAATATGTTACATTTACATTACATCAAAATCAGTGATTGATTTTGAAATGTTTTCAACATATCAAGATATATATTGTATAATATCAGCAATATGTGGAAAAACCATGCAAAACTAATAGATTGTATCAGTATTGGCTTAGAATAAAAGCCTAGAAATAAAGTATGATTGCTTATCTACTCATCAGGATTTAGAAATTCCTGTTACTTGTAGACAGGTACTTTAACAAGTGAACTCTAGAAAGAACATTAAAATTTAAAGATGATACCAAAAATGACTGATTGCTGGCAAGGCCAAAATCCAAACCAAATACAATCCAATTTGTAGACATTCATCGAAATTTTGTTTGACCTAGTCGTAGTATCTAATTTTAGGGATTCAGTCATCATTACTATAACCAAAATTATTTTTTTTGTTTAAGAAAATTACCTGTAATGAGTGAACTTTATTTATAGCTGCCAAAGTGCCGATTCCTTCAACGAGGGAATTACTTCATTGTAAGTGTTATTTATTTATCTACTTTCATATTTTAAATATAAGTAATTAAACATATTTGTATATTTTTTCAGTGTCACTTGCAAATTCTATACCCTTCATTGGTTTCGGATTCCTGGATAATTTCATAATGATAATTGCTGTGAGTTAAACTTTATTAGTATTTTCTTGTAGCAAAATAAAACAAAATTATTACACTTATATAATGTGTTCTAGACAAATAATAATAATATAATATATGGTACTACACAGGGAACTTCTTTAGGAAAAAAAACCAAAACGGTACTTTAAAAAAAAAGAGGTTTGTTGTTTTTTTTAGAAAAAATGCCACACCTAAGTCTTAACGCGATTTAATTCAAACAAAAATCGTTTTTATCTAAATTTATGGGTTATTTTTCCTGAAAAAATATAACCTCGTTTCCCAAAAGCACCATTTTGGAGCTTCAGCTTCTTTTCGTCTCGCACTGCCGACGAGCGAGTCACGTTTCCGTATCCGCCGCCAGGGCGACAGCATAGAGAGCAGCATGAGCGCGTACATCACGCTGTCGACGATGGCGGCGGCGGCGCTGGGCAACACGTTCAGCGACGTGATCGGCATCGGCTCGTCGTACTACGTGGAGCGCGCCGCCGCGCTGCTCGGCCTGGGCGCGCCCGCGCTGTCGCCCGTGCAGCTCGACATGCCCGTCAGCCGCCGGTTCGCCAACTTGGTACCGCCTCCCTCTGATACGGCCGCTGAGAGCTCGCCTGGGAAGCGTTACTTATAACGACGTTCGGTTTCAGGGTCGGGTGCTAGGTATCACGCTCGGCTGCTTCCTGGGGATGATACCGCTGCTCTTCAAGGACGAGGAGAAGAAAACTGAGACTAAATAATCATGTGACTATTTGAAAATTATTTAATGTACTAGCTTACTGACATCGATGTCAAAAATCAGTAAAGCATGGAACGATATATGGAAAAAAAGTAATATTTAAGCAGGCGAACAATAAAACTTTTTGATATTGTTATACTAGATACACACTTCTATTTATATCACGAACACTACTCAACAGACTGGACGTGGACCTGTCAGGGTTTTGAACCTAAATGAATATGAACATGCATATTCGTGTTAACGCATTGTCTTAAGTCACTTCCTCGAACCGAGCTTGGGTGCTCATAGGTTATTTCGCGTGACCTTTATTTACCTAATATTTTTTTAGGATAGTCTAACAGACCGCACATATCGACCAATGAGGTGCGAGTATTTTGTTCTGTAGGAGTTCGACTCGTGTAATGGACTATTGTTACTTAGATTGGGAAAGTGGCTTGAGTTTTCTAACGACAAGTTGTTAAAGTAACAGCTATTTAGAATAAGTAAATAAAATTACTATAATCGCTTGTATAGTGTATATAATTATTAAATCCTATTAAAATTTTATATGAAATATATTCATTTTGTGAATAAAGACTAATAAAAATAGAAGCACAATTCAAATGCACTGTCACTATTTAATATTAATCACAGTATCGAGCACAAGTGTAAAAATATTCGTAATTATGTACCTAGTTGACTTTTCATAGATATATATTTTATTAGTATATTCGATATTAACTGAAGTTCTAAATAACACAAACCACTGTCAAATGTTTTAATAGTTACTAACAAAAACGTAAGCTATTGAATACTATTTATATCATCAATTATTATGAGAAGGCTTTCCTCGACAATGCTGCGGGTACCGTCCATAGTAAGTTGTTACTGACGTTCGAATAATTATACTAACAATCCAATGTGTCATTTCGATATACGATGTACGTAGTACAAGCTCACATTAACAAAGGGATAAAAATATTATCCGCCTACCTTCAATGTTTATTAATGATTTAGGTTATTAAGATATTAATATGATATTGTTATATGCGTTGAGGTAAGACCATACCGAGCAAATTTCCGACTGCTCTTGGTGTCCAAGATATACAAGCTAATAAATCTGCTTCTATTGACTGGAGAACTACACACAAAAAGTGGTCGAATCGGTCGGTCCTATCTTACACCATTAGCGAGTTGCGTCAACGCATCCAAGTAAAGTTATGTGTTTCTTACGTGTATTATTTTGTATGACGACAAAATGGAGAAGTGGACAATTTCAACAATCTACATTTATAACCTAAAAACTTATGTTTTATAATTAAAATATACAATTTGTTAACTATGTAAATGTATTATATTTTAAATTAAGTTTATTTGACGATCTGTACGCTATACGTATCATTAACTATCTATCTATATATATATATATATATATATATATATATATTATGTATACTTATATATTTAACATCTTACTTAATTGTGCAAAGCATTTTGCATATTATTATTTGTTCGGTGGTCACATATCTCGAAGTCTAGATAGATAACGCTAGTACACCTTAAGTGTTCCTATTTTGCAAGGCAATTCCGTACGCTATACAATTCTACCTGCTTTCGATCGGCGTCGTTATACTAAAATGTGAATACTCATTATTTAGAGACTACTATGGAGCGAATAGAGATCTTTCATCATTTAATAGTCTACGTAAATTAAAAAATTAAGTGATTATCAATAAATCTACATTGGAATTATTACTTTTGATCTTGGAGAAACAGCTTATATTGAACTTATTGTCTATTGCTGCTTTGACTCAGCGCTATGGACGTTGTTTCGTTAATACGCAATGTAAATTAACGCAGCAGATACGGTCGCGTGCGAGCTTACGTTTCGCGGTGCAGAGGATTTGATTTTGTCAAATGTACCAAATCGTGCTGTATTGAATATACAATTTGTCGCACTTACAGTATCTACCTTTTTTGTATTATTATATCTACGATGGGGAAGGGGTGTTGTGTAAATTTATTTCATTACCAAAGATATGAACATTGCAAATTTTATAACTAATTATTTTGTATTACTGAATTAACAAAAATAAGATTCAAGTATTACATGTCGCCTGCGCTAGTACTTATATATCTCATCTGAAACATCACACATATTAATATAAGAGAACAAATACCTCTTTAGGTTTAGGGTGCTGCAATAAGGGTTGATGCCTTATGGATATATACGTGGAGCACAAGCAGCTCCTCGCAAGCTGCTCGCGATGTTTTCCTTAGTTGCATTCTAAATGCCCTCGTGGTGTTTGCCCACAACTCTGCCCAGGATGCACAATTTGTATCCCTTAGGCTATCTAGACTATCTAGAGGTGAAATATTCGTAACAAATACTACTATTAATGTATTGTTTGAGAATTTAAAGTTTATTGATGAATAGAAATAATGTTTATTTTAGGCAATTTTTGTTAATTTATAGATACGTTTTAATGCATCGACAAGAAATAAAATATTATGAAACTATACAGACCTTTCATTGAATATATTCTTACCGAACAGAATTGAATATGACATTTCATAAAAGTATAGACTTTTATGTAACTAACTTAATAATAACAAGTAAAAATCAAAAATTACATTAATTACTTTAAATGAATAATAATTATTAACAAAAATTCAATTAAAACGACAAATCTATAACTGAAATAGCATGTCTGAAGTCACAGATAATACATACTAGCTAGTTTTGGTGCCTCAGACGAAGTAAACGCGTTAGAAACTAGCGGCTTCCGCTTTTTTTTTGACGCTGCCGCTGAGCCAGGCGATCGCGCCCTTTAAATGTATTACGCTACAAGGTGCACCAGGCTGCTTCTCTTGTTTGAAATGGAACCAGTTGCGCACAATGGCAACCAAAGTTATATCAATTATGTAAACTTTGGATTTTCATAATACAAACACACCAAGTATAGGCACTCGTTTGTTATATAATAAAACAAAAAGAGGAAAAAAACCAGCATTCGATTGCCATAATAATTTATTCACAGAAACAAAGTGTTACATATTTTTGATAAATCGCATTCATCGCTCTAATTACATAATGTTGACATTTCGAATCGAATTTGTTGACAATATTATTTTGTTACAAAACATTTAAAAACCGATTGTACTATTAATAAATTAAGTGAGTTGAGATATTTATTTACGGTTTATTGGAAAATAATCTGAATTTGTGGAGTAAAATTAAACAAGCACTATTCGTTTAGAATATAATTGAGGGTTCCATACGTCTTTATTTACAAATCAATTATCATATTAACACAATATTACAAATTTTGTATTCAATTATATTTCACAGCCAAAATTGCACAATACTCTTAATACCGTCACTGCCACAGTACTTCCATACATTAAGATATTTTTGTAATAAAATAAAAGATTTTCTTAATATTTTTAAGAAAATTTCACAACGGAACCCACAAATCAAACATTCGATTTATTTTATCTTATAGTATAATGTCTGCTAAAAGTCGTTTACAACTTTTATAAGGGAATATAATTTTACAATAATTATATACTCCCTCCTTAGTTTATACTAATATGAGATCCTTTACGTTACTAATGTGTACTTCGACGTCACTTCATACCGAATGTTAATTAACCGCTGAACGAATACTATGCTAAGCGTAGCCTGGCCCTGGAGGTCATTACTGAGATAGAAATATTATATCAAAATTAGTTTAGTAATTTCAATTATTTAGTTATCAAAATTACAGTAGTTTATATTAATATTGCAAAATTAACCAATATTGTAAACAAGCCAAATGTTCTCAATTTCACTTATCAGTATGGACTTCTGAGACCCCCATCGGATCTAAGGGCTGGCTACGCCAATGGCGCTGTGCATTCGAGATATAAACGGTCACCTACAACTAGAAACTTATACATTTTAATATTATATTTTTACTATTCTTTATAAAATTGTTCTTAGAGCACTTAAAAAATTTCTCCCTTAAACATTGATTATTATTTTGTAATCGACACCGATTACGTCACGTTACCTGCCACGAATTTGAATAAACTGACTTATTGAAACAAATGTTATGAGAGGCGATTAATTTCAGGGCAACACCACCTAGTGGTTTGAGGCTCTTATTATCCTATAACAAATTATCTTAGAAAGATTTTTGATCAGGGCAACACATTGTCGTATATTATCGGTTTGTTTTGTCAATATATATTAGTTACAAAAATATTGCTGATAAGATTGCTAATTGCCTTTAAATAGGCAACCTACCTACGTTAAAATACGTCGACGTTACATCTACCGCCTCACTAATAATTATCGTATAACCTATAACCACACTATGCTTTGTGTTCTTCTTCCGAGTGTCAGCTCACTGATCACAGAAAGAAAGAAATCGGCGTGTACTTATACTGCCATACACATATCAGTAAAACCGCTACTTTTAAATAACTTTGACGAAATTAGTAAATTAGTAGTAATAGTTACCTAAATTGTAAATTGTAACTGAGATAAAACAACGATACATGCGTTTTAAGCGATCTTTACAAAAATATGAAGTAAGGAGAACGGCAGTAGCGTATAGAAGCAATACAAGTATTTGTGTGATGAGTCACACACAGACAGCCGACCTTTAGATGCGTTCAATCCATTGAATTTGTATGAATGGTTGTGCATTTTCAATTTTATAATAACATTAATATTCAATGGGTACTCAATTATAATCCACCACTATAATAATGAAATCCTGAACATTTAATTGATTAGCAACCTCTCTGATGTTCAACGGGCCCACAGCTCGAATCGGGCTCAAAGAGAGGTTGTATGAGCGCCGCGGGTCTCCCGTCTCGACTCGAGGTCGCGTCGAGACTTGGCCTTGGGCGTCGCGTCGCTTGATCGCTGTCGTGAGCGCGAGTTCAAGCCCTTGCTAACTGTACAGGCGTTTTGTACGCTCGGTACTTACATTATATAATCGATATTAAGTACTTAAATTGTATGTAAATTTTACATATTTATAGTACTTAATATTATAAATTGAACACAATACATAAGCTTGTAAAATTGATGACACGTGCTCTATAACATATCAGTGGTATATAGGTTGTTATGATTTTTATTGTACAAATAAATAACTACAAGTGCTAATATATATTTACAATTTACAAAAGAATGATTAACATATTACATGGAGTGCTAACCCAGTCGCCGCGGTCTGGCGCGAACCACGTCGTCCTGGGTCGCCGCCGCTCCGTACGAACTTATAAACAGATATGTGTGGTAATTCACTAAAATTAACAACAAAAGCAATATTTAAATCACAACCGACAGCCGTTCAACGGTCAACCAAAGGAAGTGTTAGTATCCACAGCATGTTCATATATACAAATACATTAATGTCAACATAAAAATAATCACTGTTTTAGATCACTGAAATGCTCGTAAAGCGTAGAGTTACATTAAATACATTCGTCACACGCGCCGAATGTGTCATTATTAAACCACTCAATAACATAAGAAAAGGTATAATTTATAAAAAAATGTAAAGTTACCTGTAATTGGGAATGCCAACTGTAAATTCATCAAAACAAATCACTCAGCACTCGCGGCGGCGGCTCTCGGCGCGACCGTCACCGTGTCTTCGAGGCAATTGCCTCTCGGAATTTATGACCCTACGGAGGTAGCCGGACGCTACTGGACAACGTCGGGTAAAGGGCGCGGATACGAGCTGGCCAGCGGTGTCCCGATCCGTCTCGTCGGGCACGGAGCGGGCGACAGGCGACCGGCGACAGGCGTCAGTCGGCCGTGCGGTTGCGCGGCGCGCGGCGCCAGCAGCGCGCGGCCGAGGCGGCGTAGCGCGACTCGTCGAAGGCGGCGCGCGCGCCCAGCACGATGCTGAGTGCCGACGCGTCCTGGCCGTGGCAGCCCGAGTACCGGT
This sequence comes from Vanessa tameamea, assembly GCF_037043105.1. Taxonomy (NCBI): domain Eukaryota; kingdom Metazoa; phylum Arthropoda; class Insecta; order Lepidoptera; family Nymphalidae; genus Vanessa; species Vanessa tameamea. The sequence goes on along the minus strand of NC_087316.1, from coordinate 13,386,119 downwards.
ACTGAGGCTTCTTGTCGAAGCGGCACCCCCCCGACTGCGCGCCTGTGGACGGCGGGTCGCCTCGTTATGATATATATTACGACTCGCTCGCGTTCACGGCGCGAGCGGCCGTGGCGACACTACATGAATGTGTACAGAATTACAAAATACAACGAAAACATTACTCGGCAGTAGACCTGTGTAGCAGCGTAGGGTCTGTCGGGCGTTGTCTCATAAAAAAAAATACGTTCTTATTTATCAATATTTTTTATGAAGCGACCTCGACCTCGGACAGAGGACCGTGAAATTAAATAAACTTGGCTAACATTGTTTGTTGCATGTTTTTACCGCTAGATAAAAGTTTAAATTGCTTGTGAGGCACAATTTTTGCCTTGCCTTAGATTTATTTTCTAACCAACCTTGGTTGTTAGTGACATTAAAAGTTGAAATAAATGGTTACGTGCGCAATGCGCAGGCGCCACAGAGCGAACAAATACAGTAAAGACTATAGTCAAAATATACACTAGAGAGTCCATTCACACCAATATGTGACATCCAAAATAAAGAATATTTTAAAAAAATGTATCATCAGTTTGCATATAAATCAAAGCGTCCTCTATCGCTGCGTATGGTACAAGAGGCAAATGATTTTACGCGGATATAATAAAGATAGTACTTAATTGTTCCTTACGCAGTTTACGCCAGTGTTGCAGAGCCATCGACAGTTTGACTATTGATAGTTTACCTCGAAAACTATTCATGATATCGATAGAGCTATATCAATGGTATATGGTGGTCTTGTATCAGTACTATCGATAGTATCGATAGCCCCCGTGAGCACTGTTGATAGTATCGATATTTTTGGACTATTGATAGTCAGTGATTTTAAATCAAAGAAAAAAAATATATCAACAGCAGCAACAGTGTTGCTAATATAGGTTCACTTGATCGGTATAACAGATTGAAACTTTTTTGCTCGCACAAAATATATCAATAATTTTTATTGGTTTTTGCAATAAAATCCATAGTATCGCTGATATCAACAGTATCGATAATATATCGATAATACTATCGATACTACTGCTTACACTTTAACTATTGATACATCGATTGATATCGATATCGATATGCAACATTGGTCTAAGCTAGAGGCGGGAGGTCAAGTTCAAGCGTCACCCTACTCCTAGCCCCGCCCGCTACTCCCCTCCATGGGTAATTGCTTAATTTATTTCTATCAAGTTATTTATTTTGCTACCGCGTAGATTTAATATCTAAAACATTAGGATCAATCGATCGAACTATTTCAATGTTTGGTATGATAAATTGTTGTTTATTTTTGCTAGTAGTGTGTTCGTCCTGCGAGGATATTAATGGTTTAAAAATATATTATTATATGCGAAAATAACTCATTGGTCCAGTGGCTTGCTTAGTAGGCCGCAAACACCGAGTTCGGACCGATGTAAATATGTTGCATCCCAGAGTCACTCGGAAAGCACTTGTGTTTGCGGACATCATTGTACACAGAGGCTGGTCCGCTTTGGGAACGGCCGCTGTGACCGAAATCGGTGATGGGGATATCATCATCATCATACGCGAGCCCTCCAACTGCGCAGCGCAGGCAGTAAGCGCTAGACCTACCTATGGGCATGATGCAGTCGAGCGTGAGCGCGCACTGGATCCACTGCCGCATGACGTCGGCCAGCGCGGGCCTCGGCGCCACGAGCAGGTGGCTCACGTCGAGCATCTGCACGAAGAGGAAGTCGTCGGTGCTGGCGCGCAGGTAGTGGAACATGCGCGGGTGCGTCAGCGACGTGACGGCGGCCCGGCGCGGCCACGCCAGCACGCCCAGCGCGCCCTCGCCCGACACGCGCGCCCACAGCGCCGCCAGCGCGCCCGCGGTGCCCGCCCAGCGCTGGGACACCTCGCAGTAGATCACGCCGCCCGTGCGGCTCAGCGCGTGCTGCGAGCCGCGGACTCATTGAGCCAATACGATAGTGCACACGTGCAAGTAGTGGGACACTCGTCTAGGAGACGCCGACGGTGATCATGAGAAGATATTTGTGTACTTCGTTAACCCAAACCCGTGGTCGAGTTTTTGTTAACAGGTAACAGCTTAGACTCCATGGCCGAGGTATAAAGCGTGGTATGTATAAATCATCATCATCATATGCAGCCAGTGTCTATAGAAGAAAGTGACTCACTTTTATGGCCTATTTGTTCATACATAATAAATAAACTAATGATTAATATTTTAATCGAAAAATAAGTAATATATACGACCCGGCTGCGCGTATCTCTCCCTAGTAATTTCAATCAACCCGCGTATCGCGTGGCGTTAAATCATCACTCGAGATAATTGATATTATAGCTGCGACTGAAGTGGAGCCGCTTAGCGATAAAACATAAAACGAAGACATCTCGTATTCCATCATCGATAAGATAACGGATCGGCTGATAAGAAGGTACTTAATGGATTTTATGATGTCATGTCAATCGTGATCATTATCAATATAGTATGCGTGACACGTTTCAAATGACGAACACTTAAATATTACAGATACTCGTACTTGACTGTTACTGCTAGTGCTATTAAAATAGATTTTCAAATAAAACAGCCCAGCAGCGGATCATAAACAGGCTGTTTCTATTAATTTTTATTCCTTAATTAATTACCATTAAAACCACAGCAGGTAAAATACGAAAGTTATACAAAACAGAAGGAAATAATTAATTATTATGTTTTCCTGTTAAATACAAAACCTTTACATACGACCTTATTGTACTAACAGGATATTTAATATAATTTGTCATTACAACACTATACTAATATAATAAATGTGTAAGGATTGTTGTTCGAACGCACGGAGCAGCTATACTTTTATATAAATATAACACAACAATAAAATCATTGCCCAACCATGTTTCATAACTTGAAATATGCAAGTTTCAAACATTGTCATTTCAAACTCCAGGCATGTGTTTAAGTCACGGCATACAGCTCAGGGACTTTTAGCATTTTATTTCCAGATGAGTCACACTCAACTGGCATTCTAAAGTCAAGATTTTATTAATATTGGTAGATTTTGAAAACATAAAATGTTGAGTTACCATTGTATATACAGAGCTATAATCATTGTGTTTTGTGATTATTATAGTAATTTAATTTCAGAAGTAATTAATCAATTTCAGAATGTATATCCGTTTATACAGATATAGCATACATGACATAACTACATGTGTATATTTATATCTAAATATAAATAACCGATATTTGACGCCACCTTAATGTCTACAGCAATCAACTAACTAGTTTAAATTAAAATAATGGCATAAATTAAAGACCTGGATAATAAGCGGGCGATATGCAGTGATACTCTCATCGCTGACGTGTGAGGGGAACAGCTGCAGGTCGAAATCAATGATGGCACACTTTGATGAGTTGCAATAGTTTGACACCTGGAATTAGTAAACATTGAAATTACATACAGTTACTAATAATTAATTAAACCACACTATACATATTATTTATTCTGTTTACTTTTAATAATGTCTTACAAAATAATTAAAAAAAATAAGTCTGCATCCTTACCACAGCCAGAGAATATGGTTTTAATCCTAGGTTATATACGAGAACTGTGTATGGGAGCTGAGCTGCATCCCGCACAAAGGAAACAACATTGGCATGGTCATCGTTTCGTGCATGAGTGACAATGACCGGCACTGTAGTGTTGTGCCAGAGATCTGTATGCCCCTCCAGCCCCACGAGGCGGAGGTATCTCTCCTCCTGCACCAGATGCTGCTCTTCTTCATCTCGCAGTTGCTCCTGGGTCAGAGAAACCTGCTTTGTTGTGATATTAATGCCTTTAAAATTATATGAATTGGGCCAATTAAAGTAAACCAATCCCCACAAGAAAAGCTTTACAATTGTACTATTTTATTACATTTATTTCATTCAACAAACATCAATGATTCATTGAATGGTCCTTTGGTGTTTAACACAATGATCACTAGGGTGTATCAGTATTCCGAAGGCTTAAAACTGGTATGGTATACAATCTTGCTGCATTCAATGACCATTCTTTCTATGATGTCATTATTAGAAATAACAAATTACCAGAAAATTACCTGAAAATCTTTGATGTGCTGATGCGTTTGTGTAACAATACTTTGAAATGACTGCGGTGGCTGGGAGTGAAAAATTATCAAAAATAAACTTATTGCGAAAACTGACGTCGAAAACAGTAGAAAGCTTTTCGTTTTCATTATGAATGCATTATAACAAAATGCCCTTCTTATGCATTTCCGGTTTTTTTTATATTTAAATAGATATTACCTACATTTTTGTTTAACAATCATTCACAAAATAAAACAAATCAATATCACTGACAGAGCATACACACCCCAAAAATTATGTAAACATTAAAACCTTGAATTAACGCTATTATATTACAAGCAACATCTTATTTTTTGATAATGAAGGAATTACATAAACGTTCGATAAACAAATAATATCGAAATTAATTAAGTTTGGTAACAAACTCTGTCTTCACCGTAATAATTTTAGTTCAACAAATGTCAATTGTAATATGACAGCAATACCGAAACTTCATATATGACAGAAGGAACTTGTATATATTTTACAGATATAAAAACAACACTTTGTAGGCTATGATCGAATGTCATTTCTGTCTTGTGGATTGAAAAAAAGCAAAAATAAAAAAATTATAAACATCCTGCTAAACAGGAAAAAAACTTCATCAAAGGTAGTACAGCTGCGAGAAATATACAACTGTTGCATACTTGCTTGAACAACCTCTGGTCTAGTTAAAACTTGCGCTATAACTATTTAAAGGACATACATATATATACCTTCCTAATTAATTACTATTCTTTGTAAGCAATTATTTATGATTATACTATTATTTTGTGACTTAAATGTCATCTGTCAAAATTTCGAGCAAACATTTTGATTTGTAGTTGTGGTCAGCCCATAGGTACCTAAGAATTATTTTATCTTCATTCTTAGGTATTTTATAAATTATCCATAACAAATAATAGATGTTTTCGTACATCACAAAAGAGAAAACAGAATAAACCACCATGTCAAATGTATCAAAGAGGAGAAAGGAGGGATCAAGAGCCAAAATAAAGGTAAAAAGGAGGTCAAGCACGACGTAGCCGAATCATACACAAAAACAAAATCAACATATTTTAATTTTGCGATACCGATGATAACGTTATGTTGGAATTGCTTCCTTAAAGTTATTCGCTGATTTAAATTATAAATGCGTGTTTTAACATAATAACTTAAGTACACTCGGTGTTTTTGTCAACAGGTTGGATGACGTATTACGATAACATTATCGTATTACTCACATGCCATTAGTTTTATAGAATATCGAAATAATATCCATATTGCATACTATTCAACATCATGCAGTTTAATATACGTTTGTATGATATCGTTATTTCGTAAAGATTTACCTAAAATTATTCAATGGTGTTTAAGCCTAATTATTAAAAATAACCTACTTCATGTAATAGCCAATAGTTAAGTTGAAACCGAATCAGTTCCATTTTATTTCTAAATCATACAAAGCTTTAAATTGTTATCTTCAAAATAATTCATTGCTATATTTTTGCATTGAAATTTCTACGACTCGTACTTAATAGATTTCCTGTACAGAATGCAACATAGTAGAAGATTTGATTTACAAAATTACTGAACATGTTGATTTTCTTAACTATGTAAATCCCTCAAAATACATTCTTCCCTTTCCAGAATCTGAAATAGCAAAGATGCTGTACAAACTTTAACTACTAATAATGAGATTAAACTGTAGAGACTCGAATATATAGCTCATTTTTTTATAGTTAAGCTATAGATCACCAAGCTACATTTCGGTCTAGGAAAGACCTATATACATAGATAAACTTGAAAAGCAAAATCTTATTTAACCCTTAATTGCCCAAATATTTTTGAAATGGCAACTTTTTTGTATTTTTTATACAAAAATAATCTTAGATATAAATAATTAAATACATTTCGTTATTTGCAGTTTCAATAATTTAAATATGATTTTATAAACACTGATATCCAACATGACCCAAGAATATATTTGTAAGCCATGAAAAACAGATTTTTAGTTCTGCCCGATTAAGGGTTAAAAAATTTAAAAAATAGCCAAATGATCACAGTAGTTTCTAAGATACACAAAATAGATTATATAACATATCAGAACTTATTGATATTATAAAATAAATTTTGCAGTCTATGGGAGACCACAAGGAATTTCTAAAGAGGATATCGAAAACGCTATACTATGGACAACTACCTACTTTGCCCTGTCTGAGCCTGCCTGTTACTGGTATGTAGTGTTTATGTCATATGAGAGAAAAACTTTAATTTGGTATCCGACTTTTCAAAACCCAATGCCATTGTCAGAGATATCGTGCGAGCTGTGGTCGGTGCCGCAGCGCGGGCGCTCGCTGCGCCGCCTGCACGCGGACGCGGCGGCCGACATCGCGCGCTCGGCCTGCGTGTCGCCCTGCGCGCTCGTGCTCGCCATACTCTATCTCGAGCGTCTCAAACGCTGCAACCCCGACTATCTCTCTGCCGCTGCACCCGCTGATCTCTTTCTCGTCTCCTTGGTGATATATTACGATATTTGGCGAGTCTTCTCGTCTCAGACGAACGTTCCTTTATAATTAATGATCGTTTGCCGTCCCAGATGGTGAGCAATAAGTTTCTGCAAGACGACGGCGAAGACGACGAAGTTATATGTTCCGAGTGGGCGGTGTCGGGTGGCCTCGAGCTAGACCAGCTCAAAAAGCTCGAAGTGGAATTCCTTAATGCTATTGTGAGTATCTATGTCCTTATTACAACATTTCCCAACATGAAATCAATATTCATTGGTGTTAAAGCAACAATAATTTCAGGATTGGAATGTGTTCGTAAGCGAGAAATCATTCGAGGATGGTCTACTGTGGCTGGAGCGGCAGGTAGCCCTTCGACAGGCTCAGCTCCGCGGTTTCTTCACGTACTCTGACCTGGCGGTGGCGTGCAGTACGTCGCTGCTGAGCGAGCTGGCGCAGAGCGTGTCGACCGCCTGCCTAGGCGTCACGCTGAGCTACGTCAGCAGCCTGCTCACCCTCGTCACGTCGACCCTCGTCATATCGCACGCGTGGTTGCCAGCGATGCAGACGCTGGCTGCTAGAGACTCGTCAGTGGCCCTCGACGCGAATCTCGATCACAGCTATCGATCGGATCTTGAATCGCGACTCTCCAACGCCACTGTCGATCTACACACTTATGGCCTTCCAGACGAATCGACGACGGCGTATAATCTCCGATGCTGCGATGAGTGGTTCAAGTACCAGAAAGAGAGCTCCCCTAAAAAGACATGGTACGATGGTGTCGTAGCTTACGACTGGAAATCTTTCGAAACGTGGTGGTCGAAGACGTCCGTGCTAAATTGGCTCTACCAGAGCTCATTAATTAACCCTATGCAGAGATGGTTGGAAAAGATGAACCAATTTGTCGATTTTTTGAAAAAAGAAATGGACTACGATAAATCGTATACAAGTTCAGGGCGATGCAATACTGACGCTAAGTTCAGCGAGGCGCGGTGTGTTAGCCAATGGCTCAATCTGAGTAAGCTGAGTGTATTTGTAGCTTCCATGTCCGATCGATAAGTTTTATACAATACGGAGGAGTGTTTCATATCAGCGACGATGCGGCGATATTTCTAAATAAAAATGTTATTTATTAAAAAGCTCAATAAAAAAAGCAATGTTGTTACATCAGCTATAGTTACGAGGTAATCATTAATGTTATACACTTTTTCAGAACATTAACTAGAATATAGTTAAAAATTACAAAACCAGACATAGTTTTTACATTTGGAATTTAGTATGTAAAACCTTACAACTGATCTATTGATGTAACAAAAAAGAACAAAAAAAAAAAACTGTATATATTTTTGTATTCGGTGTATAATTGATGTAAAGTTATTAAAGAAACATCACTTTAAAATGGTATCACTTTTTATTATCCTATATTTTATAAATAGTTAAAAAATATATATTCAAAATACACCCAAAGAGTACACATTATTATACAGGCACATCAGTTCGATATATTCAGTGTTGATACGAACAAGAACTCGACAGTACTTGTGTTGTTGCCAACTTACGTATCTCGTACAGTTAAATTAAAAAGCCCAGTAAGAGTATATCTTTGAAACGTTTCAATATTTATACAATCTTCAAGTTTAAAAAAATAATTCATATTACAAGTTACATACAATAATTACGCCAAAACGTTTGGAATGTAGGTTCCACCAAAAAAAAATGGCTGCACTGATGTGGTTGCCGCTCTTAGTCCTTACAAATTAAATGATCCAGTTCTATACTAGAGATAATTGTTTTCATTTCCATTGTTATAAATCCATTTTCTGTCGACTCTATTAATTACACATAATCACAGTCATTAAAGACACCAAATAATCATCAAGAATTCAAATAGATAAAAAATTAAAGCTTGCGAATGACACTTCATAGTACTACATAGTATGCTAGTGATCAACTTGAGCGCGCTTTTTGAGCAACGAAATTTTGCAGTATACAGGAGAGCACAGTTACCCCCCCCCCCTCCCCCTTCTGTCCGCGTCGCCCGCAGTGACACCTCAGGCGGTGGCACTCACTTAGGGATGGCAGTAAATCAGTATTTACATTATTTATAGTTTGTAGGCTGCACATCTGTAAGGAGGCTTATGTTATTAACTAAATAAAAACCTTTATAAATATGTTCCATTAAATAAAGTAAGTAACGCAAACTAATGTGTTCACGAGAATATATTTATAAAAAGCATGTGTATGCAAATCATACACGGTAGTTGTTAAACTTATATATTTCATAAAATTATAAATAAAAATTAATAGTAAAATAAAATAAGGAATCCTATATATTTATGGGTTTCTCTATTCCCTCACTCAAATAATCCGATGGGTCCACAAATCCGACACGATCGGAAGGGTTTCAGGCGTCGAACCAACAATTTTGCGTGCTTTCTGTCCAACTCACAGACACCGGGCTACTGAGATTCTTCGAACTAACACACGCAATAACTTGTTGTCCTACATGTTCATTCGTTTGGTTTCTAATTTCTATCAATGATAGCAAAATTTGAGCTGGAGCGTAGGTCGTTATAGATGTTGCTCTTACTTGTTACGATCGCGTGTACTTTAATTCAATAATAATTAGAATAAGTTAACACCATTTGTATTTTGTAAATTGAAACATAAATAACATAAATGCACGTAGGTGGAACAAACTTTCTTAAAAATTGACTAATTTTAAGAGATCTAGTAAATTTATTTAAATTACGATTAAGAGAGAAAAGTAAGTATTAGTCAATCCAGGGGCCCATCGCACCGGGCAAGTGAGTTAATCATTAAATTGTATAAAGACTTAAACTATTACTCAAGTTGAAATCCGATCACGACGTCCCGCCACGCACCGGCAGGAACTCCCGAGGTCACTGCGACTCGTAGAGGCCGGGGTGCAGGTAGAGCCGGCAGTTGAAGCCCCAGCGGTCGACCGACGAGGTCTGCACGAGGAAGGCGGCGTGCAGGCGCTTGTCCACCAGCGTGAACAGCTTCTCGACGTGGCAGTCGTGCGCGCGCGCCGCGAACACCTCGCACAGCGCCTGGATGTACCACGAGCCCGCCGCGTTGTCGCGGTACGCCACGTTACCTGCACCGCAACACCGTCAGCCCCGCGCATGCCGCCCTCCGCCGCGCCCAGCCGTGTACGTACCCGGCACCGTGGAGTGCGCGATGAGTATGTCGGAGTACACGCGGTCGCGCGGCGCGGGCGCGTCGGGCGGCGCCAGCAGCGGCGGCGCGGGCGCCGGCGGGGCGCCGCGACTGGCGCCGCGACTGGCGCCGTCCGTCTCGGCGCCCGGGCGCCACACGGACTCCTCATTGTTGCCGCTGCCGACACAAGGCGGCAAATATATTTAATTTGATTATATTCATAGGTAATTAATTTAATTTGTTATTGTTTTTCATTACTGTTTTTCCGTTATTACTTCAAAAATAGTAATTTTTATTTTAATATCAATGAACGTTTTTACATTTTATTTTTTATTGTAGTAATGATCCAGCAGAGCGTTCGTTTTCGCATCATTAAATCAACTCATGTTATATTTTGTAAGCAATTAATGACGGTCGAATCTTGACCAATGAGCGACCACTAGAGATAATAAATGCTCACCGACACAGCTGGAAGATGAAGACCTTGGGCACTCCCTGTAGAGCGGGGAAGTTCTTGTTGTTGAAGTAGTCTATGATGTCCCTGATGGCGATGAGGCCGCCGTCCTTGCAGCGGATGTCGTTGTCGGAGCTGCGCGGACGCTCGTACCCGTGCGACGACACCACGATGAAAACGCACTCCGCCCCCACCACCACCTCCTTCAGACCCTTCAGCGTCTCCAGGGTTTGCTACAAACGACAAGCTCATCGTTAACATACATACATATCGGGTAGCATTGCGCGTGTAGCACGCTAAATATATCATGAGCTTGAGCATACACAGGGCGCCACGTGTGTTTAAGGACCAAATAAATTAGAGCGCTTTGTGTTATACGAAAGACCGTCTTGAAAAACGGAAACTTTGTATTGGATGCTTTGAACGAGGACGAAAACGATCAACTCAAGTTTCATGATTGCACAATATAAAAGAATATGCTATGAGTATTTTAAAATGAAAGAAATCCAGGAATACTAATTGATTCATAAATTCCAAATCAAAATATTCTCTATAATGTTTTCATACATAGAGAAATCAACGAATACGAACTCGGCGACGTTCCACGCGTACTCGCTTACGGCATTCTCAGACATGCCAGAGCCTGGAGGGATACTTTAATGAATAGCTACCGATTTAGTGAGGTCCTGGTAGGAGATGACCTTGAAGCCGATCTCGTCGAAGAGGTACTTCAGGTTCTTGCAGTCGACGTCGACGCCGTTCCGGTAAGGCTCCAGGTTGTTGAACTCCACGTAGCTGAACACCACGAGGAACCCGCGCCGACGCCCACGCGTGCGGTACAGCGGGATGTCTGCGGACACGACTTTCACGTTATGAATTTATATGTAAAAATATAATAGTATGGTATATAGCAGATAACATTTTTATAATTACATGTACTTACTTCATTGTATGATACCTCTTAGTTTCTAACTGACTATGTATTGTCACAGCAGATGTGTGCTGAATAAAGACTTACCTATTTAACTCGTGAAAATTTACTAACTTTTAACAACTTTAAGTTGACTTAAACTAAATAATGCGAGACTGTGAATGTAGTTAAATGTACGTGTGGTCCGTGCGGTTTGCCAGTGCGCGTGAAAATCGATTTGATTTGACCTTGATTATGATTGATGATGATTGTGTGATTGTGTGATGTTGTAGTATTTATATGATCAAAATGTTACGTAAATAAAGCATACCACTGTCATTATTTTCAAAAAACGTAGTAGATTTGACAACGTGGAAGTGAGGTATGGTGGTGGGGTCCGGCAGGCGCGCGGGGGCGGCGGGCGCGCGGGGCGCTTGCGGCGCGGGGTCTGCGGACACACGCACGTACACACTCAGCCGGCACATGGGCTCGCACACAGACGCAGTGGCGGACTAAGCCCGTCAGAGGCCCCCAGCTTTAAAAAAATGTAGTTTTACAAGCTTTTTATTCAGTTAACATTTGTGTGTATAAATGTTTATTTTTAAAAAGGTCTTACCCGTTCGCGAAAATATCAGTAGTACACACTAAAAAACTATTAAATATGAACGTAATGAAATTTAATTAATTTAAAATGAGGCCATTGTTTATTTTTCGACGCAAATAGAATGCAGTGAATGTAAACGTAGGCGTACAAGATTGAATTATTTGCACTTCATTGATAAAGGGATTCCCGGGATTGGACGTTTTCACGAAGTTAAAATAATAATAAGAATACTAGTACCGCGTAAAGTCTAGATGACTGAAGACACTTCACGTGTTTGATGAAATTATGTGGGACGTAGGTACTAAGCACATTTTTAGTCTTGTTTAATGATTTGGGAACGCGGATGCATTTGGGGACCCCAAGACTGGCAAGACTGGAGGCCCGGGGCGAGCCAACCCTTCCCCCCCCTGTTAGTCCGCCACTGCACAGACGATCACTTTAAAGAAACGCACTTGTTCCGTTACCCACTTTTATTGACGTCGGTTGCATTCTTGGTCTTTAGTTTCTCAGTGCACAAGCTGACGTAATTCTTTTCATTCGACCCGACACCTAGAAACAGAAAAAAGAAACATAGGCGGTGCACATGTATATGCATTTAAGTTCTACTAGGAATCATTTTCTTTTTCCGTGACCACAATTGTTCAGAATAAAACGCATTATCGACTATCAATATAAATAAGTCTCTCAGAATGTCAAGAACAGTTCATGGTGTTCACATAATCCCGTACAAGTGAGGGCTTACATATTACAGATACAATTTATACAAACATTAAGAAACATTGTTGAATACTCATTTATTCATTATTATTGATATATTTATAGTGTAGTAATTTCCTGAGGCAGTTATTTAATATTTAAAGTTACAAGTTTGTTTATTATGGTATATTCACTTGTGCTCGGCACGGGGTTTCTTTGTCGACGTGCATGAAGAGAGCTGTTGGGGTCGAGGTCCCGCACTATGTCCCAATACCCGTTTTCTGATAGTGCGTCTAACAAATGACCAAAAGCCTGGGGTCCGCGTCGTGTAACGTCCAAATACAACTGCCGCTTACGATACTTAGCATCTTTGCTTACATCCTGAAAAAAAAAAAACAAATAAAAAATTTCATACATATTGTTGGTTATATTATAATGGATAGAATTTTAATCCTAAGATTACCTAATATAACCATGTTAGGTTATGTTAAGATTAGAATTGTTTCAATTACATCTATTAAATAAAATTTTAATTAATATTGTTAGAAGTAAGTAAAGTTTCCAAGGACAATAAAACTTATATGTTTTATATTTTTTACCTTATACGGTTCAATCATCCGCTCAGAGAAAACTCCTTTTTCGTACAGGGATGAGACCATTACATCCAGATCTGTTTGTTCCACGAGAGATATAAAATTGTTTTGTATCGCCTTGCGATCCTCGTCTTGCATTTTGAATATTTCTGCTTAAGTACTAATAATAAGTGAAATATTTTCACAGTGGAAACTGATAATGCGTCTAACACTGATTACTCTCGTTGCAGTTACAATACAAAGTAATTATGTAAGCATTTTGGAACTGTTGTTGTTGCCTCACGGGATACTGCTGTCCTGTAAAGTAATTATTTATAAAATATAAAATCAATAGTCTAAGAAAGAAGAGTTGGCAATCAGAAAATCCTAATTGATTATTCAATGGGAATATATTAGGGGTAACTCATAATTGTCAGTACACATCTTCATCTTCGGGGGAAGGCAATGGGGAAGGAAGAAATGAAGTCTCCTTGTTATTTTAAAACAAATTTTCTTTTGTTAAACGATTTTTAAAATAATGATTTGTGTATTTGGGTATGAAAATTAATTTATCCAGAGTAATACTGAATATCAAACTAAGTTCTTGAAACTTTAAAATGAATTGGTTGTGAAGGTTTTTCAAATATTGTATCTATCAATACATAAATCCTACAATACAATTGCAATCTTTTTTCCATACTCTCTTAATCTACTAAAATCTTTACCCAGCTTGGCTGACATCAATTGATAAACATCACTTCTCCTAATATCTCCCTAACTACTGAAATTTTATTAAGAATTAATACAATTTTTATTGAATATAAATATGAAAATATAACTACTTTGTTACTACTGTGTAGAAGATTGATAGCATTGAGATAAGATAAACAACAATGGACAGAACAATAAAACTACATACTACTAGATACATTGTTTTTTTTTATGAAATAGGTAGGCAAACAGGTCACAACCACCCATACATTTTGGTGCCATAAGAAATTTAAATTATTCCTTACATCAATAATGTGCCACCAACCTTGTAAACTTAGTTATTATGTCCCTCGGGCCTGTAGTTACACTTGTTTACTCACCCTTCAAAATGATACACAACAATACAAAGTATTGCTGCTTCCAGTAGGTTACATAGTGAGTGGTAGGTTTTAAGTAAAATTTATATTACAATGTCATGTTTTACTAAAATATATATTTCAATTATTATAATTGTTTACAAACATACAGTAGAAATATATTGAATTCTCTATCAGTCAACTGACAACAGAAGAATGTTTGAAGGTGTGCAAATCAATGCAATACTCATTGTTAACATAATAATGTAATTTTAACTACAATCTTATCTATGCAGGGTTTCAAATAAAATATTCATATATCATATTCATAAAATCAACATTATTTGCAGGTTGCACTATAGTTTTCTCAGTTTGAAGCAGAACAACAATGCCTTTTACTATAATAAGTCAGATATTCACCACCAGTGAGAGAGCCTTTTGCAGCAGCTTCTTGTTGAGAACTACCAATACTAATTCACTGGTTACACTTGATTTGAATTTATATTTATATATACAGGGGATTTTAGATCAACTAAGATTGTAGTGCCAGTCTCCATGGGCGAAAAAGATCATTTATAATATTGGATTGCAGAGAATTGACAATGCGAGGAATGACTAATGCAATTTCAGTGTTAATTGGTATGAACGGAAAAGTAAGGCTATTAAAGTATTTAAATATTTATCAATCGAATTTGTAAGTGGATCGTATCCTTAATACAAATATAAACAATTAAATAAATCTAGCAGGACAAATGTTACAATATCAAATTTATCCGAGAAGAGTATTTTAATGAAATTTGTTTATTATATCATTGTAGCAGAGAATATATTATAGGAATAGGATACCTTATCGGAATGGCGATACTGGTGCAAATAAATTACGATATTAATGGGATATCGAAGAAAACACTTGAAAACAGAGGATATAGCGTTTGTTTTGTTGCTACAACTTTTATAAATTGTATCATTTCCTGTCAATCACTCAGCTGTCAGACCACTTGGCACTAAGATTACAGACAACAAAGACTAGAAGACTAGACGACAGAAAGTAGATGTCTGAAATTGGCGGAGAAAAATGAATTTAAATATATATATTTTTCAATTTCAATTGTTCGCTAACATTCTTTGTTCTTCATGGTTCGATGATTTTTTTTATTGCGTATTCAGTTTACATTTAAAGAATAAAAATAAAATCGTTATTTTAATATAAAATTATTTAGTTCAAAATCAAAAATAAGTGAACGAGAGCGGACACGGATAATAAGTAATAACTGTTTTTAAACTATACATAGAAGACAAAGAAATTATACATGCACTCAATGAAAGTTTTTATTCAAGTTTAATTTTATTACAAATATATTTTATACAATTTCTATTTTCATGATAAGTCAGTACATTATAGTTATCTGTGACTAAATATGTCAAAATAAAACGTAGTGGTTACTGAGTGGTTACTCAATACCAATAGCTCTTTCTGTCAGAGATAAAAGAGTAAGATAGGTCGTTAATCTATATTTAGGATTCTTGTGACTGTAAAGAGTAAACGATCAAACAATTGAAACTGTCATTTCGATTTTGTTTATCGACTTATTAGTACAATATTAAAACTAATCCTAAAATGTCCCACATAATAAAAATATTATTACTCACAATTTGCATTGCAACTTCGAGTTTAGCCTATGAGAATTCTGATATTGTATCAGCAAAAATCGAGGTAATAATTTGAAATACCTAAGCTTAATATTGTATTTCCTCACAATTTTATATTAAACTTATTAATTTTTACAGACATGTCGAGGTTGTTCCTTGAATCGCCTTCCTGAAGTGAAAAAATTCGTCATGGAAGACGCCCCCTTCTACGAACGCCTGGAAGTTAAATTCATAACTGGCGCTCCCCCAATACTTATTATGCTGGGTGAAGACGATAATGAATTGGAACGAATTGCTCTATCAAACCTAAATAGAGTTGAATGTAATGACATACTTCTTCAAAAAGGATTTAATAAGAAAAATAAAAAAGAAGAATTTTAAAGAATATTGGTAAAATATCCGAAATTTATTTGAAATAAGGTAAAATGAATATAATACATTAAGGATAAAGATAACTTAATGAATATAATTTCCTATCCAAATCAATTGAAAGAAAACAATGTACATTAAATTTTAATGAGGAATAATTTTGCAATTTTTATTAACTTATGATTACTATCTGTCCTTAATATGTATTTTGTTTTGGTTATGGAGTGTGGCGGTATTTGATACAAGTGATAGAATCTTATCATTGATTATGAAAATGATTAAAACATCATTTGAGTAAAACATGTTATGTACTATTTTTTAAGTCTTAGTCTGCATGTAATATAGCAATGTATTAAACATTTACATTCCTTATAATGTAAGAAAGTAGAATTGAAAACAACTAGCATTTACTTGATTGCATTATATTTCATAATTAAATGTATTTATTTCTGTAATAAATATTTAAAAAAAATTGACTATCTTGGTATTTGTACCTGTATCTGGTTGTATTAATTATTTTATTTAACAATAAGAGGTTACAGATGGTAACCAAAGCCAAATGAAGTAGTAAAGAATAGCCTGTTGTACTTCCATTTACCCAAAACCTTTGATTCATCTACATTTAAATAATGTTTTAATATTGTAATGTTGACTTAGACAACATGTATATCTGTCGCAAGCAACTAGCATAATTAGCCATCCAATGAAATGCCTAGCCACTTTAATAAATAGCTTTGTTCAATCAGTGGTCTGAATGACACTCGGCCAATTCATTTCCGTTCATAGAATATGGAAACTTGCTTTAGACTCTACTTCTTTTTAAGTTGGTTAAAAAAGCCCGACTCTCTAACTCTATTTAGTCTTCTCGGTCTGATTCCTAACTTAAAGTTCTCTGATCCTGAGATATTAGCAAAAATAAATATTGTAATTCTAACCATAAAATTAGGTTGTTTATACAATTTGGAAAACAATGTTGTCTTCGGCGCTACGGGATGTGCAGCACCTTCGCCTTTCGTATCAGGCACATCGTGCTTGTGCTTTGTTACATCAGGCGGGTGCTACACACTCTTCGCGTAAGAGATAAGACCAAGTTGAGTCAAGAGTTTGAGAGTCGGTATAGTAACAATTTTGCGCAATCAAATGTATGAATGAGGCTTCTAGCAAAATGATCAAAAGAAACCACAATAACTATATTCTTGTAATCAGGGACCTTCTACCATATACAGCACTTTGTTTCCCCAAAATCGTGCGGCGTAATTTTAAGCCCAATCCTTTTTTTGCTGCGGCGCGACGGCGTTTATTATTACGTAAGTACTAACAAAAGTTATGATGTCAAAATCTTTTAAAAAAATCTGTCTCAATATAGGCGCGATATTATAAATATTTAAAATTTATTCAAATAATTGTGTTCCAACATAAACTATCAATATAAATATTTTTATTTACATGTGAGAGATGTCATTCAGGAAGCTGGTTAAACGGCTGCTGTTAATTAAAACGCTAATTTAACCAGTTGGCTGCGACATATTTATTCTGGAAAAGTTCAGGCGTTATATTCAAACCCCACTAAGCGTTGTTTAGTTTTGGTACACTCGCGATTTGATCTGTTATCGTTCCCACCTTGTACTAGCGAAATTACGATGGATCGGGTATACGATATTATAAGCTAAATCGTTATTTTGCGAAACCGAGTTTTGTCAAAACATAAAAAAAATTGATATTTGTTAAAATACTGTATACGAAAAATGGCAATTTCTTGCCTACCTATAAGGTTTTGGGCAAGATTTGCTGTCAAGAAGTGAGAACAATAGTGAGAACTGTGAAGTATTATAAGTATATAAGATTTTTTCTGGTATTCTTTTTATTAGGATGACACAGTTAATGAAACACAATTGTGTTTCTCTGTAAAAAGAGATTTATTTGTTTAATTTTACTATAATAAAAATTTGTATTTACCTACGCATTGTTTTACATAAAATAATATTTACGCACCTGTAAAAAGAGAAACGACATTTAATGTTTATTTATTAACAATGTCTGTTCCTAAATCATAAGATACTTTACTTTTCACAATCACGAGATTGATCCTTGGCTAACAAAATTTAGTTGTCATGTCACTGCGCGTTCGATGACTGTTGATGCGCGGAATTCAAATTAAAGAAAATTAAATTTTTTTCTTTACAAGTATTTAGTGGAAAGTATTTTGAACAAATCCTCACATTTGAAAAAAAGCTCCTACCAATAAGACTTGAACGCTGTTTTGGATGTGGTAGCTTTAGTTCTCGGAAGAAAAAAAGATTTCTTGTTATATTTTTTCCATAGCCATGCACTTTCAACATCTATCAAGACAGTTGAAGACAGATCGTTGAACTCAGACTCGTTGAAGGCAGATTTGGGATAAATAATTATTTTCCTTGTACACAGATTTTTCAAAACTTTTACCATTAATATAAAGCGACCTCCACTTAACGCAGACAGGAGGCTCGGGGCGAGCCGTCCCTTCCGTCCCCGTTAGTCCGAACTGGTGACAAGATAAGCATTTGGTGATCATTATGATATGAGTGGCATTTATTAACTAATAAATTATTTGGAGTATTTATGTATTATTTAAATAATTTGAATCCCTTTATTCATTTTTAATAAAAAATATTATAATAAATTTATGTATAGGAATGATAATGTCAAATTATGCATACTTTATCCAATCTTCAACATGTCATAATAAAACGCATTTATATGTATAATATTATAATGGAAAGGACATCAGATATAATGAAGATGCAGAAATTGGTTTGCCATAAAAAAAAAGATCTGAATTGTAGATCTGCATGAAAAGGTCGTAAGGTTACAATCATTCGTTTAAATAAAAAGGCAAAAATATATTTATAAACAGATATATTTATTTATAATTGATAAAATTGTAATCGCTTAGGTAATGAGCGTGCAGTCGAGATCCTCGTCGCGTCCGTCGACCACGGCGCGCCGCAGCACGCGCGTCACCACGTCGCCCAGCGCCTCGCGCATGCCCTCCTCCAGCAGCGACATGCATTGCTATTGACGTTACATTAAATTAAATCAAATCAAATCAAAATATACATTATGTAAACACTTTTAATTTTATTAAATGTTTACTATTCTGCCTGCACTAATATTTTTTTAAGAAACGAATTAAATTCATAAAAATAATAAAATAAACAGACAAATGACATGTTTTCATGTCTTGGCTACCACTGTTTGCATAAAAGTACAAAATGGTATAGATCGAAGTGAAAGAAAATATTCTAAATGGCAAAACGTCTTTCATTTGTATTTGAATATATTGTCACCTGGTGGAAGGAGTCGTCCTGCGGCAGGCGTAGAACGGCACGCAGAGCTATCTCCGAGTTGGCACGCACATAGGTGTTCTTCTCCTTGGTGCCGTTGACGAGCGCCGGCAGCAGAGCGCGCAGCACGTCGGCGCCCGCGCCGCGGGCCTGCAGCGCGCCCTCGCGGCCGACCAGTGTGCATGCGCGCGCCATCAGCTGTTTCACCTCGTTGCTGCTGTGGTTCATGCTCTGGGGATCACACAACCACAATAAGTCAATTCGGTTAATTATTATTTTATATTTATTAAATGATCATAGGTTTAAATATTTTAACTTATACTATAACAGTGTTTTGTTAGTGGTGGTGAAAAAATCCTTACCCTAACGAACTGTGAGAGTATATTTGGCGGCACGGGCCTCTCCTTCTTGAGTAGATGGCGAATCAAGTAGCCAATACCTCGGATGCCATTGCACACGATAGGAGTCTTATCACTGGTGAGGTAGCCTAAGAGAGCTTTGTCTATTTTCTCTTCAAAGTGGTCACGGTATATCTGTTCCGGCGTCTCTTTGAGGGCTACAAAAAGCGCACAGGAGCGCCCATGTGTAAGAAGCCAGTCTTCCGTTGCGGTATTTTGATTGGTCGGGTTGCCGGCCGCAAGCACGTGGTGCAGCAGCGCAGCGTCGCGGTGTGCAGGTGCGAGACAGTGCAGCAGCGCCCCAAGACAGCCGCCAGCACCGCCGCGGGGCGGGTCCTCCGGGTGCGCCAGTAGTGCGGGGCATGTCAGCATCGCTAACACTGTGAGGGCGAGCTGTTCCGACATTTTGTCTCCACCGTTAGTTATGACACTCCTCAAAGCTTGAAGCATCGTTTCTTTGACGTTTAAGTCCTCTGCGTTCTTGACTCCGTTGTGCACTTCGAGGAACAGAGGGTCGGCACGTGTGTGTATCAGTACTAGCTGGGAGAGGGCGAGGCCGGCTTTTATACGCACTGGGCGATTCGGATCACTCAAACCTTTGACGAATGTCGTTTGTAATTGAGGCAAAAATTGTTTGAGCATTACGCCAACCTGCGAAACGCAAATTCCATAAAGTTCGATTTAACATTTAAAAACTAGAATTAAAAGATATGCAATAGTCAAGATTGTTACCTTAGATAGTAGTAGGGCTAGTGTTTCTAATACGGCGGCTTTGACGCTGGAGTTGAAGCGATCACCTAGGATACGGATGAGTGGACCCGTGATGTGAACCACTGAAGGTTGGATAGCACTGGCTGTCGTCAGCTTGATTACTTCGCCTAACATCAGGGCAGCGTTTTCTTTTTCTTCTGGTAGACCGTTAAGGATAGCCTCCCGGAACAATGGCAAAATTGGTGCTATACCCTACGAAAAATAAATAGATATATTTGAGACTAAAATTATATGTATTTATATATAAAAAAGGTTTATTAAAAAAAGATCAGACTTTTTCTGATATAAAATTATTAAATATTTTCGACATTACCTTAGGGAGACAGAAGCCGGGCAAGGGCTCTCCTTTGAGATCGGCTGCCGCATACCGCACCGCCTGGCGCACTTCGGACACGTAGCCGAGCTGCTTCTCCGCCTCGAGCATGCGGGTGAGAGCGGACAGCGCCTCCCACGCCATCAGCAACACGTCGCGCTCGCGCTCCGCGAACAGCAGCAGCAGGCCCCGCAGCAGCGCCGGCACGTGCGGGATGAGGTCGGCGCGAGTGTGAGTCACGAACGCGCACAGCAGCGCCGCCGCCGCGCGTCGCTTGCCCTCCTCGCCCTCGCCGCGCACGCACTCCATCAGGGTGTCGATAATACTGCAAAGTCAGGCAACTAACTTTATGATACTAAAAATTGTAGGGACCAAAATTACAACTAAATCATATGAGAATATATTTGAATCTAGATTCTATCAAAATAAAGTATAGTATAAATAGTAAGTATACCTTCTGACACCGGCGTCGTCGATAACGGGTAGAAGCGCGTCGCGGCAATAGTCGAGCTCGCGCGCCTCGGCCGGGGTGCCGCGCGCCGCCACCAGCGCCGCCAGCAGCGCGGGCAGCACGCGCGGCAGGTGGCGGGTCAGGGCGCCGCCCGCCGCCGCCGCCAGCGCCGACAGCGCGCGCGTGTCGGCCGCGCCGCCGCCCGCCCCCGTCAGCACGGGCACCAGGTACGGAAGGACCGCACGAGACTTTATCGCCATCACCTGAGCCGAAGTGCCAACCATACTTGAGTAATTTTGTACAGTTTTATGGTACTGATTGAATATAAATACTTTTTTGTTTGTTCTTGTTAGTTTGCTCTGAAGTAACGAGCGCAAACCTGCTTGAGTCCGTCGAGCGCCGCGTCGGCGATGGCCGGGTCGGGGTCCCTCAGCGCGTCCAGCATGGGCGGCAGGATGTCGTCCAGCGCTTTGTTGCCGATGGTGGCGTGCAGCGAGTCGAAGGCGCGCGCCGCCGCCATGCGCACCTCGGCCAGCTCGTCGCACAGCGCCGTGCGCACCGTTGGCACCTGCGGGACCACGTGACACATGTAGTTTAACAGACGAACAGATAAGGCTACTTTTAACTATTCGATATTCGAACATTAGCCATTTTATTTCAAGGATGTTGATTCGAATGACGATCCTTCGAGTATCGATCGATAACTTTTAACAATGAGATGAGTAGCAATAAACAATGTATCATGCGTTACCAGGCCGTCGGCGAAGCTGAGCACGGCGTCGCGCGAGGTGGAGGCGAGTATCTCCCCGAGGCCGATGCAGACGCCCTGGCGCTGATCGGCGCGCTCGGAGCGTAACCCGCGCTCCAGGATGGGCACGATGTCGGGCAGCACTCGCTCGCCTAACTGCAGTCACTCGTGCGTTAGGATACAATATTTAGAGCGATGTTATGATACAGGTTGACATATAAACTTACCTTTCTTACGAGATCTCCGAGTGTCCTTGCAGCCACTTGCCTCTTGTCGTAGCTCGTGGACGCCAAACAGCCCAGTAAAAGATTAAATAATGTTGGCAATATTTCACGAAGAGTTTTCGGAGTATTCGTAACGACCACCTGAAGTAAGATAATTATTTTTATCAAGAGGAGTTGCTCAGTAAAACATTACACAACACAGCTTAATTAACCTGCGACATATATTGATTCATCAACCAACGAGGTGTTGTAGTGTATGTTTAAGTTCTAGTTTCCATATTAAGAAAATGATTAGTAGTAAGTGCATGTAGTATGTGAGCTTGTAATAAAGCATAATAATTAATTAAATGTACTCTCGACATTAGGTTGTAAACATGAGTTTCATTTAACCCTCCTCATAAATAATAATAAATAAGGCTCGTCGCAGTGTATTATAGCTCAAATACTTATTAAAGGCGATGAAAATAATTAAGTAATTGAGATGCAATTTAACGTTTCTTAGCTCACCTTCCAGACGTGTAACGCGGCCTGTCTGACCATCAGTGCCACGTCACTCCTGCCCATGTACAGTCCGGCCAGCACTCTGTTCCTACGATCTGGTCCAAGCGCTCGTATAATCGCTTTGTGCGAGTGCTCGGTTCCGAAGTTGTCATCTTCCGACGCCGTCTCCGTGCTCATCTTACCGGACACGCCGGATATACGGTAGAGTAGATCTCCCAGTAGTTGCACGGAGCTGTATCGGATGCGCCAGTTGTCGTCAAACAGTCCGCGCTCCAGCTCCGGAAGCAGCAGCGTGATAGCGGTCTCCGCGTACAGGTTGACGATCCTCTGGCCGGCCTTGAGTGCGGTCTCGCGCACGTACTCGTTCTCGTCGGCGAGCGCCTTAAGGATCGGGTTGATGATCTGCCCTATGTAGGGCGTGAACTCGTCGGTGAAGGCGCCTGGCATGTATATAAACATCATGATGTACCCATCCTTCACGTGCGGGGCGATGTCGGGGCGCTCGGCTGTAGCTATTATATCTGTTAAGATGAAAAATATGGTAAGCTAAAAAATATTACCATTGTTGTTTTCTTATAAAAAAATCGCAACAGAAATTTTGACAAATAAGACGTCATTTTAAAATAAATATGCAAAAGTTAAAAGACTAAAATAAGAAGCGTACCGGGCATGATCTTATGCAACTTGTGGCTGCCGAGGCCGGCCACTACCTCGGACAGGCCCTGTGCGGCGCCCGAGCGGTCCACGGAGCTTGACTCCGAGGTGAGCGTGAGCATGAGCCACGGCAGCAGATCCTCGAAGCTGTTCTCGCCCATGCCGCGCACCATAGCACCCAGCGCGCGAGCCGACACCGACCGCACCTGCCGGCGAATTGTAACGAAATGTTACCTATCACTCTACACACGCGACGCTGTTAGTGCGACACAAACAAAATACGAAGAATAACAAGGATAAATTAAATATCACTAGTATATAGGGTGAGATGACAATCCACCGTGACTTTACTGGATCCTTCAGTTTTCTTTCTTTTTGAAAATCATAATAACCTCAGGCACAGGATCGAGTAGCGAGCTCTTGAGACCGGGAACGATGCTGGGCAGGTAGGGCAAGAGGTCCTTCTGGTCGGTGAGCGAGTACATGTTGCCGATGATCTGCGCCGCCATCTTGCGCGTCTCCGTGCTGCGGTCGAGGAAGGCGCGCTCCACCACGGGCATGATGAGCGCCAGCGACGGCGCGTCTATGAAGTGCACGAATTTGGTGTCCAGCAGGGTCTGCAGGCACAGCGACGTCTTGTTGGACGGGTCCTGGAGCGCTTGCAGCAGAACGGGCACGATTGCTACGAGACAAAACCAAAATTATTCATTCATTATCATAAGTGTTAAATCTATCGTACAAAACGACGACATTTTAATACTCTGTAAATACATTCAGCTCATTTCTATACAGTTTGTCCGAAGATTATGCAACTCAAAAATATATTTTTTTTCTCTACATTACCTTGAATTTCGGGGTTTCGTATAACGGAACCGATGACCTTAAGCGCTTCCGCGCCAGCCTCCTGCACGCGCATGTGCGAGTCGCTCAGCACTTCTATGAGTTTGGGCACGATGGACGGCAGACACGACGACAACTGCTTCGGAGCGCAGAACGCCATCGCGCCCAGCAGCTCGATCGAACCTGCAAAATCGGCACTCCTCTAGAGATACTGCCTTCGATGATTGAGTTTATTCACAAGAATATTAGAATGTCGGCGTACCGGCTTTGGTGCGCCAGTTGTCGTCCTGCAGCGCCGCCAGCAGCGAGGGCAGCACGAGCTTGACCCCGTGCGCGGACAGGCGGCTCATGATGAGCTTGGCGGTGTCGTCGGCCGCGGCGCGCACGTACTGCGACGGGTCGCCGAAGCACATGAGCAGATGCGGCAGCACGTGCACGATGTAGGGCTCGAACAGGCGGCCCAGCTTGCTGCACAGCATCTCGAAGCCGAACAGCGCGCCTGCGGTCGAGCTCACGTTAGTGTGGAATTGTTTAATTACATACTCTTTTTAAATTTTCAGTTGCAGTACCTTCTCTATATTTGTAGTTCTTTTTCTCTTGTATAGCGTCCGTGAGCTTGCCCATCACGTCCAGCTGCTTGAGCGACAGTATACCGAGACCCTTGATAACACCGGCTATACCGTAAGCGGCCCCCTAAATAAAATAAATTATGATTTATTACCACATGTCACCATTCGGATGTAGTAAAATACCCAAAACGTTTTTTAAAGTTGCGGACTCGCCTTCCTATCTCCGTATTTTTCGGCAGTGAGTAGCTGTTTGAGCAGTTTGGCGACTATGGCGGGGATGTCGGTCTCCAGTGCAGGTGACGTCACTAGGTGAGGAAGACAGTTGCTGACTGCTTCTTGTACCTGATTAACATGTATAGAAAGAATAATGAAATAAAATAGTTAATAAAAAAGTTTTCCGTATAAGACTTTACGTTTTATGTATAGCATTAGAGTGTGCTACCACGTTACCTGCTGGCTAGGCGTCGACAGTGCATTAACCAGACGCAGTGCGATGGGGCGAAGACGTTCGTCGTCCGGTGCCAAGTGACGCGCCAGAGACCCCACCAGCAATACCACGCTCTGACGAACTGCATCGTAGCCGCCAGATTTAGGAGCCGTATCCAGAAACTGCTCGAACACTGGCAGCTGACTGCTCAGCGTTTCCTGAATAGCATCGAGCGATAGTCGGGTCGTACGTAAGTAAATCCATCAAACCGAGTGACCAATGAAAACGATCAGAAAGCGCGTACCTTCCCGTGCAGCTCGACGATCGCCATGGCCGCGGCCAGCATGGCCTCGCGCACGGGCTCGCTGCGGTCGGACAGCGAGCGGCGCACGAAGAAGGCCATGGCGGCGGGCACGGCGGCGGGCGCCAGGCGCGGGGCCAGCGCGCGCAGCGCCAGCGCCACGCCGCGCCGCGCGCCCCACGCGTCCACCGCCGCCGCCTGCTCGTGCCCGAACTGGTCCAGCACGGCCGGGATCAGCTGCGGGCGAGGCGCTCGTTACGAGGGTTCGACTGCATGGCGAGGGACTGGGAGGGAGACGCACCGGCAGTTTCTCGTCGTAGACGTCGTGAAGACTCTGCAGCACTCTGTCGGCGACGGCCGACGGGTCGGGCGCGCGCGCCACCAGCTCCGCCAGTGCGTCGGCTGCGGCTTGCTGCAGCTCCTCGGCGGGGTGCTGTATCTGCTGCAGCAGCAGCTCGAGCATCTCCTCGGCGGCGTCCGTTATCCACGTTTCGGCACGTGGGAGCTTGGACCATACCACCGTGGCCAGGGTTCTGCGCGTCGTTTTAATCGAAACATGGTTAAATATATTTTGTACGCCTACATGTAAAAACCAATGTCGTATAAACGCACTTGTTATCCTCAGCCACGTCAAAAGTGGCCACATAGAGGCGCATGGTGAGAGAGAGCGCGTGCTCGGGATCCTCCAGGAAGGGCGGCAGACACTCTATCACACACAGCAACGCTCTCAGTGCTGCGTCGCGCACCACCTGCGTATATATAAATATATATATTAGTTAAAAAATGTACATTAACAACTGACCATTCCGATGATTTTGATATTTAATATAAATATGTATGAATGATGCAAGTGGATTAACCTCCAGCGGGTTCTGCAAGCCGTCCAGCAGACACAGCACGTCGTCGAAGGAAAGCGGCGCGCGCGCGGCGCAGGCGGCCGTGTCCAGCAGCGCCACCGTGCACGCCGCCATCACGCGCCCGCTGCTGCCGCCTGCACGGACACGGGGGTGAGCACGGGCCGGCCGGAGCCACGAGCCTAGGAGCGCTACTCACTGATGAGGTCGATCAGAAGCCGGAACATTTGATCGATGGGAAACAGTTGCGGGTGCAGCTGCTCGCGCGACAGAAGGCAGCTGGCGTCGCCGCGCAGCGATGCGTGCTGTGAGATCACCGCCAGCCCGTTCATCACCATCGTCTCGTTGGAGGACGCCCAGCTGCTCGTCATACCTATATTTACATACAACGCGTGAAGATTACAACATGAAATGTAAAATATGAAGTATATACAAATAATATATTTATGTTATGTCCCTTTAGCCCGGAACTTCTGCATCCGCTTACTTAAGCCAGAATAATTAATAACTTAACACATGCTTTGTGGTTCAATAATATTGATGAGAGGTCTCCGATAGAAAAAAATGCTATAAATAAACATAGTCGCACCTTCTTTAATCAGAGGGAAAACGTAGCAAAACCCGGGAGCGGTAAAGTGATGGGTCTCGTCGGGAACTATATCATCGTCGGGCTTGCCGGCCTTGGCAGCGGTCGCGGCGTATACCAAATTAATGGTGCGAATCGTCGCCTCGCCGAGATCCTCCTCCTCCCAGCTGGGGTCCAGGTCGCACTGCGGCCGGTGCAGTCTGTGACATAGAATGGCAAGGTGAAGGGATCCTGCGCTGCGGACGGCTACGTTCGCTAGAAGAGGGCGTCGACCTGAGCGTGACGCGCGAGACGTGGTCGGCCAGCTGCGGATGGCGCGGCAGCAGCGCCAGGCGCAGGCGGCGGTGCGCGGGCGCCAGGCGCGGCGCGGCCAGCGGCGAGCGCAGCGCGGCCAGCAGCGCGCGCAGCACGCGCCGCGCGCCCGCGCCCAGCGCCGCCGGGCTGCCCGCCGCCGCCGCCTCCAGCAGCGCCGCCGCCCGCTCCACGCCGCCGCTCAGCTGCCGAGGAGGGCACGGGTGTGAGTAGGGTACGAGCTGGTGCTCGTCGGGAGCGAGAGATGTCCGCTCACCAGGGTGAGGCGTTCCCGGATGGCGCTCTCTTTGGCGAGTTGAGTTTTTATGGCTTCCTTCTGCTTCGCCGTCAGGGGAACCTGCGAATACATTCGGCGTTATGGAGGTAAATCGGTAGCGATTCGAGTGCAGATCGTGACGGACGTCGACCGGTACTCACTTCCTTGACCTTCCCCTCTCGCCGACGTTTCTCGTCGATCTCGCGACGAAGTTGCATCTCCTCCAGCTGGTCCTTGTAACTGTAGGCTTTGCTTTCGCGCTTTAAATTCATCTCCCTGCTGTCTTCGTTTCTAATGACATTATAATATTATGTTAGTTAAGTCCGTTCCGATTTTATAGATGTGCCTGGTGCTACACGAGTCCTACTGTATAGTAGCGACGTCATACCCTGGCACGACGCTCTTGTCGTAAAGGTGCCCTTGCGGCGTTAGGTAGACGAAGTAGTCGTCGCGCGTCACGGCCAGCAGCTCGGGCCGCTGCAGCGCCTCCAGCGCCACACGCAGGGCCTCACCGCCCAGCCCCTCAGCGCTGCAGCCCACCAGTGTCGACACCACCGCACACACCGTCTGTCCGAAGTTGGAATGTCATTGTAAGATAATGGAACTATTGCTTAAAATAGATTCCTTTAATGGAAATGGTATATTACCTCATTAGGTGTAAAGTCGGTAATGTATGTGTTTTTCAACTTGTTGATATGGGAGGCGACCAGACGCTGAGAGTCCAGCCGTAAATAGGCGACCACCTTGAGCCAGGCGCGCTTGTCCAGCGCGACGACTAGCGGCTGATGAGAGCACGGCAGCGCTTCAAGCGCGAGAATTTCTAAATCCTCTTGTTTGTAATCTATATAAAAATAAAATTTCATATTATACAATTAATTTGTATGAAATAGTGAAGCATTATAAATGAATTTGGAACTATATAGTCTCACCTCTGAACGCGCACAGCGCGTGAATACAATCTAATATCATCTTTCCTGTTACATCTGCCTTCTCTTCGGGTGGTGTCTTTTCCTTCACACTGAATATCTTTCCTTCATCCAGAACTTCGTTAAGTTTCCCCACTAGATTCTTTGCTAAGGAGGCTTTATCTTGACTAGTGAGTAACGATTTGGCCTCCTCTAAAGCGGCTGATCGAACGGACTTTATGGGTGATAAAAGTACCATTATAAATGCCTTCATCACTGGCGAATTTTGGTCTTTCGCTATACTCTCGTACTTTCCCAATACAATTCTGCATAGGAGCACCACCTGCGTTAGGACTATAAAGGGGTAAATGTTATAGCACTACCTTCGAGCAAATGCATCAATTAAATGAAATAAAAAAAGGAACCCTATATTAAGCTGTTCGTCTCAAACAATATGCTATAAAAAATATATAAATAAAATACAATTTAGCATAAAACTTTTTTTTAATTAAAAATGATTTACTGCTTGCCTAGTTATGCTTAAATAATAGTCAACTCGCAATTCAATATCTTGAAAGCAATATAATACTGATAATAATGTCTAATGTAAAATAGGTCAATATAAAAATAGTGATGTAATGAAGTAGGGATACGAAAGGGGGCAGTACCGTCATCGGGCGCGGCGGCCAGCACGCGGTCGTGCAGCAGCACGTGCTTTTGCGCGTGCGTCAGCGCCGCCCACGCAGCGCCCTGCGACGGCAGCGTGCCCTCCTCGTCCAGCTGCGCCAGCGCCGCCATCGCGCTGATACCCTCGCTCACGACCAGGTGCTACGAGTACCCAAACTTTCATATTTTATCTTTTCATTTTTAAATATACATATATTTCTTAAACAAAACTCAAAAATAATCAGAAGGCGAGATGAGTTCGTCAGTGGGTCGGCGTACCTGCAGCGGCTGCTGCGCCGCCCGCTCCACGGCGGCCAGCAGCGCGGCGCGCAGCGCGTCGGCGTGCGCGGGCCCGCGGCGCAGCGCGCGCGCCACCAGCGACGTGTACGCGATGCGCACCGCCTGCGTCGCGCTCTTCGCCGACAGCCCCTTCTGTAACACGAGCCCACGCGATCTGTGAATCACCACCGCCGTGCCGTGCAGGGACTCTGACGAGGCGAGAAAACATCTACCTTACCTTGTATATTTGCAGAACCTTTTCAGGTAATGGAGCATTTATGCTCTCCGTCCAGCAGAGCAGGGTCTCCAGAGCGGCCCCGAGCGTTCGCTCGTGTGATTCACTGTCGAGCACGCGGGATATCTGTATCACCAATTCGTCGAATAGCTTCAAGCGCTCCTCCTCAGACACCGCTAGCTCCTTCAATGTGCTCACGCCCTGTGAGAGATTTTGATGATCATTGCTATTGCTTATACACAAAAATTGTTAGCCCGGTAAACTATACGTAATCCATGATCCTTCTGTGTATAAGACCAAAAATGAGCTCACGTTGAGTACAGCAATCTTGTCCTCACTGGAGGTGAGTTTCCCGTTAGCACCATTGTAGTGCGCGAAGGCATGTGAGAGCAGAGCACTTGCGGCCGCCGGAGCAGACACTCGCCGCGCCAGAGCACGCAACGCTCCCTCTGCCTCGCTGCGCACCCACGCATCTCGTGAGTGGAGGTTAACTGCCACAATTGA
The DNA here is from genome assembly GCF_037043105.1 of Vanessa tameamea. Classification (NCBI taxonomy): domain Eukaryota; kingdom Metazoa; phylum Arthropoda; class Insecta; order Lepidoptera; family Nymphalidae; genus Vanessa; species Vanessa tameamea. The sequence continues at coordinate 13,355,882 of NC_087316.1, read as the reverse complement.
AAACACTTTTAGATATTTTTTTTCAATTGTATAATAGTTCAGCATTCACTACAGTAATACCCTTACCGATCAGGCTCTTGCCAATATCTACAGCTGCTCCATCAACATACATGTTTAAATTGGCTACCACCTCCCCCACAGCTTGAATTATGGTTTCGGGACTTCTAAGCATAGCTTTTTGTAGAGCAGGGAGGAGTGTTTCTTGCACTTCTGATGTTTGTAATAAATGTAGAAGGTCTGATGAGCCCTTGATGAAATTTGAGTTAGGTCGAGCTTTGACAGTTATGAGGCTTTTGATCAAACTGTCGAGCATTTTTGCCTGCAAAGTTGTACGGACATTATTATAAACCATTGCGATTTTGTGCTGTAGATGGACAGGATTTATGTAATTGCTGTTAATAAGTTCAAGTAGATTTTTACTGTTTTAAATTTAATCTTTTTAAGTAGTATAATAATTTAACAAATGGATGTATTCAATATTTACTAAGTACAATATTTACCTTGTGATTAGAGATAAACACTTCGTCATTTATCTGCTTTGCATGATGGCACAATGCAGAGAATGCCACACAAACTTGGGGCCCAGAATCCGGAGGTTGTGAGAGCAACACATTCAACCATTTTTGAAGTTTTTCAATTCCCATTGCTTTCCAGGAATTATGTAACTTTAAAACAAATAAAATCATAATATTATAAAAATTGATGATTTATGGAAAAAAAAAATATCCATTTAATTACCATTGAATATCCTTTTTCATTTTTCTTTTTATCCCCATATGCAGTGACCACAGCAAGCAAGTTAGCTTGGGCCAGCACCAGAGTGGTATAATCCAAGACATCATCTGGTGCATTAAGAGAACCCTCTACTAAAATTGTTGTCCAACGCAGTGCATATAAACCAGTCTGACTTGTACTTTTACTAAAAGAAAAAAAAAACATATGCTAAAGCAAAGAATTTTATTGTATTTAAATTAAAATGTATTATTTCATAACATAAGTGAGGTTTGGTATAGTTTTTTTTTGCATTTAACTCCTGCAAGCTGCAGTTAGGATACTTAGAATCATTGTGGTTTATGTTCAAAGTTGATTGAATAATAATTCATTACATGATACTTACGTAGGAGATGTGCATTTTAAATTTTCAGATACTTCCAGTAATAAAGGCAAAAGATTTTTCAAAGTCCATTCTCTATGGTTTTTGCTGAGATATACCAAAAGGCACTTCACATAGTACTGAGATGTAGAATCCCGGTAGCGATTTAAGGTTAAAAGCAATATGCGACACACAAAACGTACAGCAGGCTCTGTTATACCTGTATACAAATAAGAAAATACAAATGTTTTATTTTAATTTAATTAAAGGTTTAAATTATTAAGTTATAATTTGAAAATACATAGTATATTTGAATTTGAACTTTAGATAAATTTTATGAATTTAATTTAAATATATAGTGGCTACTGAAGTTTTGATATTGCACTGAAGTTAAGTGTACATGACTCTCCTGCCATCTACATCTGAAATATATTTGTTGAATGCACCGGGGATCGGAGCTATGTTCAGTTCCGTAGTGTAAACTAAAGAATAATGGATCAATACAGCTACTCTATAAACCCTAGATAACCTAACTATACTATATATTTTTTATTTTATAGTATATAACACGTATTTTTGACCTCACGCTATTGACTTTTTTCTAAAATTAATGTACTTACCAGGGGATGATAAAACAATTTGTATTTCTTGAAGAACTTTGCGTCTCTCTTTTAAACTTGCGGTCTGAATTTTAAATGGAATGTCCTTTAACGTCTTCAACACCTGATAAAAAATAAACACAATAAGTACAAACTTTAGTTCAATAGCAACGAATATCGCGTGAATATCGAATTTACCTCAGAATCTGCCATTTTTTAAAAACATTCAGAATTTCAGAAAGATCGGCCTGCAAAAGCACACGTCTTCCTAGGCATCACAGATAAAAGAATACTTTAAGTAATGACAGCTGTCAAAGCCTTATTGCCAATTTGAAGACATCACTATTTCTACAGTTTTATTATAAAAAATGCACAAAATGCACAATCTCAAACCTTATTCCGATTAACATAATTTAAATAATTATGATAATAATTGGAGAACAAATAAATTGGCTTTAATTTAATTTGTTATTTTATAGTTACCATATCAAAAAAACTTTTAAATGTTTATTAATTAATATGTTATCCATAATGGAACCGGAACTATCATAATAAACGTCACCGTCAGTACCATGTGTTGAATGTTTACTGTCAAATTGGTATATATATAACTATAAAATTATAAGGACTATAATTTTAATATTTTATAGTTATAGGCACAACGCACTGTCATTATTTTTTCATGTTTCTTTGCGGGTCTGTATACTTTTAATTAAATAAATTTTTATGCCTAATTTTTATATAAAAGAAGATGGAATCACGACAAGAGTATTTGTCACAACTACGAGATTTTATAAAAGAAGTTGATGAAGAAGTTACTATGGTACTTCAAAATCTACAGTGGGATAAAGACAAATCAATGGAGGTTAATGTTTATTATAAAAGTGAAATAAGTGTTTAATTTACATTAAAAATTAAGTAATGCATATTTACACAATTTATATTATTTTATTAATGTTAGTTCAAATGTTTTTATTTCCATCTTTTAACTTTCATTTCAAGGCGGAGCCATTGGTAACATGCAAGTTTGATACAAATCATAGAATACCACTAAGAAAACAAAAGGAACATGAAGATAAATGTTTTCTTAAATATCAAGGATATCATTCAAATGTCTTTTTGCCCGAGCCTTTGGAACCAAGTGCTAAGACTCTTGTAAAATTTAGTAAGTTGTTAACATTACAATTAGTCTTTAATGTTGGTTTTTTTATTGAACATACAACATGCTGTGTTAAATAATTGGTCATTTACTTTTATATTTAGCATTTCTAAATTCACATATTATTTAAAATTATGTCTTTTATAACAAACAAGTGCTGCGCATAACAACAAATAATACTCAAATAAAAAAAAAAAATTGTATTCTTATTTTCAGCTTCCGATGAAATAAAACAGATAATAGATTCAGCATCAGAAAACGATTCATTGTTTAAAAGAGGTAAGGTTTCATGTGTTATTTGAAGTAGTATTACATTAAATAGTTTTTATAGATCTGCAATAATATAATAAATAAACAGTTTTTTTTGTACTTACAGTATATAGCAGTTTGAAAATGCTCTTGACATAATGTATCCTTTTTTAATAAGATAACATTTGTTTGTCCTACAAATAATAACAGAGTCATCATATTTGCAATTTATTATCTATATGTCTTAAACAGATTTTAAATTAAAATAAGTTTTATATTCTTGATCCATATTCTGGTTAACAATGTTAATAGGAACTTATAAATTATTTTATTGAAATACCTTTTAATTTAGAGCCATATAGTAGTATGTGGTAATTTAACTTTAATGAAAGCTTAACTCGTCAACAAAGGTAACGGAAGTGTAGTGTCTCAGCCACTGACTTTGGATCGGATTACAACAACATACACGACAGATGAAAGAAGAGCCATTCACGATGCTGTCGTTAACACTATGCCATCATTTCACGATCTCTCCGATCTTGCACTACCCAGGTATATTTGTTATTGAGCTTTATACTTAATTCTGACTTTCCAAAGGGCAATTTAGTTTGGAATAGAGTTAAAATTGCAAGTTTTGCAGGACCAAATTACTATGATAGTAAAAATCATTACTATTTTAGACTCCCTTCAGGATGTTTTTAATAGAGTGACAATCATTGTATAGATATGTTTAATTTAACAGCGTAACATGACGATTCCAAAGTGCTTTTATGAGCCTACTCGAATAAAGAATATTTTGATTTTTGATTTTGACTATTAATTTAATGTCAGTAAATTTTGTTAAGTACAACACTATTGGTCTCGAATGTTTGCAGATACACAATATTTAAAAAAGGTTGGAATTTTACCAAGTAGCAAATGTTAGTAATATTTAAATATTTTATAATGTCTGTAGTTGTGGTCCATCGGAGAGCAAGCAGAAGTGTCGGCTGGAGGTGCTGGCCGAGCTGCGCGACATGCGGCGCCGGCGGCCGCGCTACCGCGTGGCGCTGCCCGCCGGGAGCTACTCCTGCGCACTCAGGGATCTGATCGCCTCGCAAGTGTGTACTGATACATGCGTTGCATAAAATAGTTTTAAATATAATTTTGAATACAATTATATTAAAATGAATATTAAAAATTGTTACGTGGCTCTTTTAAATGACTTTCATAAACGTATACACATATTTTAAGTATGTGTGCTTTTATTCACAGATGGAAATGTATACAGGTTCAAATACGGGAATTAAAATCGAGCAAACTGGTGAGAAAATTAGTAACAAGTCACGAAATCATACAAACAGACATGAAGACAAACACGCACGAAACGTTGATAAGTGTAAGACAGGAAATCTGAGAGACTTCGAAGATCGGGAGCGCTACGTGCGAGATAGTGCAGACAAGTTCAGTAACAAGGACGCTCGACACTCCGAAGTTAGAAGCGACCGAGAACGTTCGTCGTATTCGAACGAGAGAGACAGAAGACGTAGTAGATACGATGATAGAAAGAGATGGGAAAAGAATAACGATTCTCATAGTGAGGACCGTATATATAGTTCAAAGAACAGACGCAACGACGATCACAGAGGAAGACATAGAGACAGAAAAGATGAATACAGAAGAGAAGAGAAAAGTGAGCACAGGCGATATTACGATTACGACAGCCGCTATGGGAAACCGGGAAAACAGACGGCCAAAGACAAAAGTCGTCGTAAAGAAAACAGATAGAGATGTGCCTGTCAGTATTACCATAATTGTATGAAGTAATAAATTTTTTTTTTTGTTATAAGATTAATTTTTATTACTGCCTGATAGCTTGTAAAACCCTTAAGCCTCGCTTAAAGAATGTTATAAAAAACTTATTACCTTTACTCCTAAATAGCTTGGTGGTTGGGCTTTGTGCTTGCCCGTCTGGTTAGGTACCACCCACTCATCAGATATTCTACCGTATAACGCCAGTACTTAGTATTGTTGTGTTCCGGTTTGAAGGTTGAGTGAGCCACTGTAACAAGGACAAGGGTCATAACATCTTATTTCCCAACGTTTGTGGTGCATTGGCGATATAAAGAATGATAATTATTTCTTACAGCGCCATTATCTATGGGCGGTGGTGACCACTTACCATCAGGTGGCCCATTTGACTGTTCGCCTACCCATATCATAAAAAAAAAACTTGGATTGGGTTGGGAATATGGAAACTATAGAGTTTCTTGCCGGTTCTTCTCGGTGGAATCTATTTATAATAATCGATGGTATATTTACATTTAAAATTCAATGATATATGTGTATGGCTTTTCGGGCCGATTTGAACAAAGAATAATTTGATTTAATATGTGCAATAGATAAGTCGAAATTGTCTCTGGGATTAACTTATTATATATGATAAGACATATGGATTTAGCATTGCGCAAAATTGCTGTTTGAGCAGGGGCTGGACGAACTCGACCTGTATCGAAATTCCACGTAACGAACTTGAGGGTGGAGGCCTTCGTAGAACAATAAACAGTGATTATAACACAAGTCTAACGTACCCTCACGAATGACTGCACGTCATAAATTAAATGTTCCAAGTTACAATTTTAGAAATAATGTCCTCAATCTGGTTACTTATCACAAGAGTAAAACATTAGTAAGACATATAAAGGTCTGAAATATATAACCATTAAAGCCAGAGCTTTTATATAATATGAACTCAAATTTCACATATTTGAACCTTCGTCTGAATCATAAGTCAATATAAACTCTTTACTCAGCGCAATTAAGTATTACTTAATTGCGCTACGTATTTTATACAAAATTAAATGTTTCAACTAACGGTATCAACAATACGAATCATATTCTCAGAACGGCAAGTTAACGAACTGCAATCGAGTGGTCATATTACGATATTGTGATAATACGAGTTTTATAAAATATCTGATTAGTGGCGACGAAGCGAGACGCGCATAACCATGAAGATGACAGATTGTGTCTCACTGATGTGCGCAGAGTGACCGCTGAGCTGACTGAGCAGTGCGTGTAATGTATAGTGGTTCTGTACTCTGCGCAGTTCGTTTGTGCAACGTACGTTTGCATATATTACTTAGATCTTTCTCTATTTAAACGAACTAGGTGATAGAAATTGAAACATTATTTCAATATGACTGAAAAATAAGGCGCATTTTTTTTTCTTGTTATAAAATATTATTAATTACAATTAATATTTATTTAATGATATGCGTTAGTACATTAGCTTCCACATTTTTAACAATAATTATTGTACTTAATTTTATAACTTTAGTTTAGTTATTAATAAAAATATTTTTTTTTCATCTATCCCATCATACAATCCTAACATCATACTAAACGGATGTCTACATAAAAGGTAGCATGGCTTGTTACGTCCCACTGTTGCTGTATTCGCAATCAATGCTATATTCTGTTTGTTTCATACAAGGGCAAGTCATTTATACAAATAAGAACAGAAAAGGTCCAAAGATATTTTTTTGTGGGTCTCCTTGTAAGATTTTTTACCTTTCGCGTCGGCCATTTGGATTCCATCAGTTGAGATAGAGACAATATTTTCATAATTCAATGGCAGCATATCTGCCTGACCAGAACTTGTTGTGGTGCACATGCAAATAACAGAATATCCTAGAGATAACGCACGAAGTGAAATGTCAATGGATGTTAAGAATTCCTGTGACTTCAATTTTTAATTAACTTCATTGTGACATTCAATGAAACTCACATAAAAAAATCGTGAAATATATATATTTAATTAATTTCACTACATATTCAGTTATTGGTTTTTATTGTCATATAAATTAATTCAAAAATTATCAATCAGAATTTTTTACGTGTCGTGGTTTTTTACATTCATTTAAGATTTTAAAAACAATCTGGAGTATACAGATTGCTGATAATAGTCAGCCAAGTTAGCTCTTTGTCAGTTCTTTCCTTATAAAGTTCGTATATTGTTTAACTTATATGATGGTATAAGGGCAAATATTTCCAAACATCGCACAGGTCAAATATGAATTTCATTATTTTTGTAAAAAAAATTGACCTCGGTGGTCGCTATATTATTATTACAAAGAGAGTGCGAAATTTGTGGTTTATCGGAAAGTAAACTCCTGAACCACAGCACCTATCAGTCAGCGATGGCGGGACCATGTACTCACCTTATTTTCATGGGCATTCTTTTTTGCAATTTTTAGTGCGGCCTACTTGAATATAATATTTGTTATTGAACATGAATAATGACTTAGGTGCTTACTTTCTCTGACTGCCGACTGTATAAAAATAGATTGTTAAAACTGCAATTTAATGATACAATTGATTAATATTTTGTTGTTGTACATATTACTTATGTAATTAGTTTGTTTTTTTTTTGTTTCGGTTTCATTCGAAAACTATAAAGTCTATTGATATTCAACTTTCATTTTTTTAAATCCATTGACATATTTTAGATCGGTTGGTAAAGGTTTATTTCTCTTTGCTTTAAAAATACCACGAGATAAAATTCTTATTTTACCTTCACGACGTCGGGACGGACGAACGTAGCTAGTAAATAAATATATCAATTGAATTAAAATGTGTTTCGATTTTTGTAATTGTGAATATAACATCAAATTTATATAGAAAATAATATTGATTTCTTAATTTATAGATAAACGATATAAACCTCTCAATATAATGAACCCAGGTGCATTGACTCTGACATTAATAACGAACAGTCAATTGTGACAATTATCAAGCGTTTATGCAATAGCGCTGGTACTGTACGGAGCGTAAACGTGTTTACGTAATTTACGGAATGAAAAATGTTTGTAATGGCACAGCTTCTATTGCTCGTAAATACGGCTCACAGTGGGCCTGCTACTGCGATACGAGTGTCAACTAATACCGAGTTATAGTGTAAGTAAAATAAAACACTATATTCAATTACAGCGGATATGCTCCTAAGAATATATTTTACATTAGCACTTTTAGTCTTTTATTTTGAATAAATAATTTAAAAAAGTGAATCGATTTAGACGGTTTTTTTTTAAATTCTATGGCGTGAAAATATGTACTTAATATGTATTTAAAGGAATTTGCGTATTCTTTCGGAAACTATGTCCAAGGGGACGCATTGTAAAATGTATATGTAAAGGACATAACCCAGCAACCAAGATCGAATTTTAATGATGTTAACCGCTATTCAATCATTATCAAAAGCTTTAAATAAAAAAATCCGTTTTATATTTCTTTATAGTAATTAATGTATTACATGCACCAAGGAAAAGGCGAAACCACTATAACATATTTTCACATTCAAATTAGTGATAAGTAGTTACTTAGAATGAATAATTCCTGATGACACGCACGATTCATAGCATTCAGTTATGTGAGGTTTCACTCATCAACATAGCAATTAGTTTTAATTAGACATTTTTAATAAACAGTTGATTATCACAAGACTTTGCCCATGAAAATAATATCATCTTACGCTTGCTCTCATCCCAATTAAATGGTCGGCGCATAAGTATTATAATACATTTTTGTCCTTATGACGCTACAGTAAATATGATTTGATAAACCTTAACTGCCTAAAGTCGATCTTTAAAGGAACTGATTATGCTGGAAAGCATCATTTCGATACGTACATAGATGGTTGAGGCGCTTAAACGCTCGAAGATATTGACTATTAATAGCACATAACAAACAATCCCGGAACACCAGAGGTTTTGTTTATAATAAATCTCTTCTTTCCGCAAAAGCTCAGCAGTATAATTTTCTACATGCTGGTTGAAAACCTTACCCATCTGTTTTACCGTGTATAGTTAAAGGCTGTTAGGACTTTTACGATTGTTGGACATATCTTAGTTTTTTCTCGTTGCTGTGTTTATATAATTATATGATTCTGAGTTTTTTTTATTACTATAGCAGCTTATTTATACTAATGTTGTCGCTTTAGGTTTGTTTATACGACACCAACGGGTTGAAATAGGTGGTTCTATTTTGCAGCAGGCGTGCGAGATGAGTGTCCTGTTTCTGATGGCTTGGTGGGAGTGTTGGAGTTACAGCACGCTTTCCCCTTAAAAGAGATCCACGGAGCCAAGAGAGAAGTACACCATTATGTTTTCAGTGAAAATTACTTATTTGTATTTTTTAATTTACCATTACAAAAACATGTTTTATTTTCATGTAATTAAATATTGAAATTTAATATGTAAAGTTATTTAAATAGAAAAAAGGACGAATGTTTTTTCAGTGTGATATTCTACTTTGTTTTTGGCGAAAAAAATTGTGTCTAAATTACCTATCTTTGAAAATCTAACTCAATGTACAAAACAAGTTTGTTTTTAAAAATAAGCAACTTGTATTAAAATTAATTTTAATACAAGTTGCTTATGTTTAAAACTCATCAAACTATAGATAAAATAGATTTATGAAAATAAATTGTTAAATTCTTGGTAAGAGATATTATTTTTACACACAGATACGAAGAAATCCTAAGCGAGGTCCTACAGCTACAGGTACAGGTATTTAATCTTAACAGCGCGATTATGTAAATTATAAAATAAAATTAACATAATACAAAGGAAACCTCAACAAAACCGTTTAGCTCACATTTTCGCTTACTTAATATTTATTGTAGAATACAAGTCGCCTTCGTTTCCATATAACATATGTGGCAAAATAACTTCTGAATATAATTAATAGTACCGAATTATACTTTTGGTTCAAATTTGTAACTTTTTTTAAAATTTTTTCTTTGTGCAAACCCGTCTGGGAGCCGTCGTGCCGCCAAGCAGCAATACTTGGTATTGTTGTGTCCCGGTTTGAAGGGTGAGTGTAACTACAGGCACAAGGGACATCATACCTTAGTTCCTAAGGTTGGTGGTGCATTGGCGATAAGGATTGAATAGTGGCAGTAAGGAATAGTTAATATATCTAACAGCGCCAATAAAGCATTTTGTTATTTCGCGTTTTCATTCGAACAATACAATTGTATCATACGTTTGGGCTGGTATGACCGAAAGATTGCCCATTGGGTTTGGATTCGTTTGACTTGTTTCAGTGAATCCCTTGATGGGTAAAGTATTGTGATTATTAGAACTCGACGATGGAAAATGGAGGAGAATGGGATGGTGGTTTGTGCATCTTCTTTATCCTAATCTATGGAACCGCTCTGGCACAGCGCGGGTCTTATTTATTGTTATTTGAAATGATATGATATAAATATGAGTTATACCCTATAGGGCCCGTGCGTATCGCGATGCGCCTACTGTTGCGCCATCTCGCGGAACAGTGGTGACAATACGTAGATGCCCAGCTGACTGGCGCCTTCCCAAGTAGTATTCATACGCACTTCGAGGTCATTATTAATCGAAAATAATTAACGTTATGACCTCGACGATAATCCAATGTGGTTTTCAATCAATCTATTTAAATTTTTTTCGTACAAAATCGATATCAATAGGTAAGTAATGTACCAAAAAAAATTAGAAATTCAAATCTTCCGAGTGAATGTGTTGCCGCTTATTATTGAATTGAATTTTAGGTAAAAAATGATTATCGATGTAGATGGTAAACGTATCATCGAGGGAAAAGTTTTACTAAAACTAGGGTAACAAACGCTCCGTACGATGTTACGTTGAAGGTATATGAAATCCAATTTTTTTATTGTAAATTGTATTATTAAGATCTGATGTAAACGACACTAAATCATTAATTTTTACAGTTACTTGTATAAGGATAACAACTCGTTGAAGCAAATATGCAGGATCGTACAGTCGAACTAAATAAGTATTTTTAGAGTAATTGTAGATTCTAGTTTCATAGCAATTTCACTAGCCTCTTGCACTAATAAATTAATGCTTTGCTCTTTCGTTTTCCTCAAAGCATGATGTATGGCACTGGTGCTGTGGTCCTTGTGTGATTAAAAACATAATTTTTGTATTGTTTTGTTCATAACTATAAATTAATGAACCATTCGATATTTTTTTGTATCCAGTGAACACTGAATATTTCATAGGATCAATTTCTTTGTAGCTTGACTTTTTAACTCTTACACTATTTTATTGTTGTAATAATAATAATGCATTTTTATAGTTAAATGGGGTTAGTATAATATTATACATAGTTGAACAATATCCACGACGCAGTGTGGCTGCAAGGCCGGCTTATCGCTTCGAGGGGGTAAGCACGTCGCTGCTGTTGCCATTTTCATTAACAATGAAAGTTCAAATTCGACAACTGATCAGCCATAAGTTTGGAATCAACCAAAGAAGAGTCCGGTTGAAAAATATAAAAAAGGTGCTACGATAGAAAGTCTCTTTCCTACCACGAAACGTTTGATCGATTGGAATCAAAAACACACGAGCATCTACTAACTTTCCGATTGAGCCGCGAGGGCGGCGCCACATGCGATAGCACGCAGGAATAAAGTAGCTATCTACCGGTGAATTGGATCATTGGCTACCGAGATAAACCCCTGCATACGAACAAAATTTACTAACTAAAAGCGTAAGCCGATTTTTAAGTTATAATTTGTCTAAGATAAAATAATACGTTCTAATCAATTAAGTGATTTCATAAGTTTTTGAAACAATTAAGAAAAACAAATTTGCTGAATTCTTGTCAAATATACTATAGTTAATGAACAATTTAACTTGGTACCTAGTAATGACTAGGTACCAAGTAGAGACGCAGTTAAACTAGATTCGAACACGTTCAGCTCTGATGCGTGGACGCAATAAGAGTGTGACGAAGTTGCTCCGGCGGCGCCGGCGCGAACGCCTCCGCGTCGCACTAATCAATTTCCTTCATTTAACCGGAAATCGGCAATAAGTGTCCTTTGTGTTAAATCGAGAGATTATAGGGATTTAAATACAGAAACATTTTATATTATTTATAGCTTTGTACGAAATACTTACATTCAACTTCGATGCAAGGTAAGACGATATAATTAATTTAAAGTTTACCATATTTTTTGCCTAGTAATCGAAATTCAATTGTTCGACCATAATCCTTCATCTTTTTGTATAAAGTTTCAGGGTCGTATTTAGGAAGGGTCCGATGGTACAGACCTGGGCCTCTTGTCTTAAATAAAATATATGTAAAATTTTTTTTTGTCCTTCTAGCATAGTTTCTGCAGATGAATGTTGAATGAAAACAATTAATTTATTTATAAGATACATTTCTTCGGGGCTTGTACCTACTTCTTTGTGAGCTTCAAGACCTTTAAATTCGAACCCGAAGAAGGGTATTTTTGGGTTTTAGGTTTAGGTGGAAAAAGGATATACAATTTTTAACCTAGGTATGCGTTTATTTATGCAAAACGTAAACAAAAATCGTTTAGTTTTTAATTGTTTCTTAGAGTTAGGAATAAAATAAATCCTCTTGCTTTGGTGAGATTCATTTGCTTTTTTGTTTTTCATTTAGAGAAGAAACTCCGTGTTAAATAGATATAACAACGAACAAGACGCGTGATGTGTCACTTTTTACTCCCAGATCGTTAGAATCGAGAGTCGGCGCAGGCGGACGAGATTTATCGAGGCAGGTCGTTATTTTAACGATTATTATCCATAATGACTATCATCCATCCCATTGGTCTATGAATGAACTTATTGTTTGAATTTAAAATGAAAAAGGGTATATTTTTAATCATAATTAAATAATTATTTTCGAACGGCAGAAGGGTAAATGATTTGATGTGATGGTAAGTGATCAACTACGTCCATAGACACCGGTACAAAAGACTCACACACACACATAATGCGCTATCAATATGTCCACTGTGCTTGCAGCATGCAGGTAACCGACTGTAATCTAGTGATTTTCTACTAACTAAACCAGGGAACACACACAAACCGGTCCATCCGTTTCGGAGGAGTTCAGTTACTTACACGCACAGAACATTTGATTTTTTAAGATATATATAAAAATAATAAAGAATCAAGTTTCTAAAATACGAATACTACACGTGGTGTACCCTTCGCAATGAATCATCTCGACTCAAGTAACCTGTGGTACTAATTTCACGCCCCACAGACTCCAATGATCGTTTTTTTTAACTTATTTTTTTTCACGCTAATAGTCGTATCAGTCATCAGATCCGCATAATGGTATTGTACGAGGCACGATGTCGTCGTGGAAGACTATAGATACTGTTTCGTATGATAATTAAGAAAGAAAGATTTTGTTAGGTTTGTATTGATTCAAAATTATCTATAACGTATTAATAAATTTAATATATTCCGGTGGGACAGTGGATACTTAAGTAGACAATAATGAAAAATATTTTTTGTAGGAATTTGTATTGAATGACTAAGAAATTAAGAATACATTTCTAAAATACTTTATACACCCAGCGTCACATAGCTATTATTATATGCCTCGTTAATATATCTCAAACGAGATAATGTCTGGCTACCCTCATTTATACTTCACGACTGACATTTTAAACGAAAGTTATTCGGTAAAAAGTCAACGGCAAAGATATCTAATGAATTTCCGTCAACTTTTATTTTTTCAATAAAATAAGGCTATTCGCCAGATATTTCATATTGATGAATAGTTGGCTATTAGTCCAACTATTAGCGTTTGTTGATGTTTTTCGTAATTTTATTCGTCTTGTGGTGATTACAAACTCGCTACATTTCTTCTTTCATTAAATCATAAAGCTACTATACGTACCTACTATAGTGTTCGTGCAATACCGCATTCCTAATAAAATATGTAGATAAAGTGCTTATAAAATATACCAGTATCTCTTATAAATAATATCAGATTTATCCAATATTATGAAACAAGGAAAACATTTCAGTTATCAGTTTTTTTTAATTTATATTAAAATAAATGTTTGGTAAAACTAACGGAATAAATATTCCGAATTTTAATACAGGGAATGCAAAAAGGACTTTAAAATTCTGCGTCGGTACGTCCACGGACGCGAGAAAAACGAACGACGCACGCGCATGGCCGCTGCGCGCCCTCACTACCTTGGGGTCAATTTAAATAAGCCAGGAGTTTCTTCAAGACGAAAATATATTTACATATAAAAATACCCGTTGTCGTATTTATCATAATAAAATTAGGTAAGTTAATAATAATAATCATTTTGTTATATTTTTAAATTTATAACATGCGAAAGTATTATAAAAATTAGACAGACTATCAAGCTTAATTCCCTAGATTTCGATATATTTTATTTCTTCTTTTGTCTGTTGATATTGATAGTAATATATTGTGCAAAAACAGTATAGATTAAAGCAATAAATTATTGAAAGTTTAATCTCCTCGACTAATGACAACAACAAAGCCTGCTGCCGGGGTCCGATGCGCTCCGTAGAGCACCGCGGACCGCGCGCCGACACACGACCGTCGGCTCCGGCAGTCGGCACTCGGCGGTTGCCAGACTGCCAGTTTGTCCGCGACCTCCTCCACTCACGATCGCGTCTGCCAGTGCCAACATTTTCAGGGACGCGAAAAATTGCTTTTGTGTGCTTGAATGTGATTTACTTTTAGTGATGTGTTTGGTTAAAGTTGCGGAATTTTGAAGGATTTTTTTAAAAGAGGTATTTGTTTAATAAAATATTTTAGTAATTACTGCAAAACTATTTAACTATTTTTTTTTCTACTGGAGCAATATTTTTCGAATATTAATTTATGTTATTTCGTTAGTTTACATTAGAATTTATTTCATTTTTATGAAAATAAGAAATTTCATTATAAGGCAATTTTTGTTTACATTATTACAATTAGAATCAAAAAATCACTCATCAAGTGTTTGCCAAGGCGTAAACTTTACGTAGTGTACCTACATATAAAAACGAAAACAATAAAATGATCACATGGTAGTGAATTTATTTTTGTTTTTTTTTTTACTGTAAACTAGATCTTTATAAGAAATACACTCATCTAATAGATCGTTCAAACGAGAGCTAGGGAAAGTGGCGATGCGCCTGCGCAGCACTGGGCACGACTTCGTTATACGCAACGATAGTTAAACGCTATCATTTTTTGTTCATCAATTATGTATTTTCACCGTTGTCTACTCACGACGCTCGTTTCGTATACTAATTAATATATTGATATAAATTCTTGTTCTATTTTGAACAGAGATCATTTTGTATTTTTCATAAAACGATTCTATTGGTACAAAATTAAAAGAGGTTTTTGTATAAAATACATTTAAAGTAAAGAAGTTTTCCTATATAAAATCATCACGATCTACAACATATATGTTTTTATCATTTCTTAACAATTAATAATTATTAAATAGACGTCATTATTAAATAGAAAATAAAATGAAAAAACAAACAATATTTTTTATAACATGTAAGATTGAGGATGTTACCATACTACATTTAAATTAAACAGCGATAATTTTGCTGCATGTAATTACAAATTCAATGCCATAATTGTTAATTATCTTGTTTTTTATATTAAAAAAATAGCAATTGTTGTATTGCGTCATATGTTTTTCAAAGTAAAACTTATTCATACACATTCTTCGGTCCCACGGACGGTATAACGTTCGGTTATGCTATTTTGAAACCTTCCATAAAGAATACGACACGGTTAAACACGCAAGTTGTGGGAATAACATTTAAGAAAATTTTTAACCTTGTAAGTTAGAGGATAAATTTTAATGTTATTGTTTGAAATCTAAAATCAAAGTTATCGTGTGTTTATTATTAAACAAAATGTCTTCTTATGATGTGCTTTAATTGTTTTCTTGGAAATATACAAACTATTTATAGACAGTTCTAATTTATGAATATGATCAAAATCAAAATATACTTAATTCGAGTATGGTTTTACAAGCACTTTTGAATCGTCATTTTACTTATAGTTACGTTTTTTTAGATCTTTTTAGATATTTAAAAACCTAAATGGATAAAAATCAAAATGATTTATTGAACATTTACGTCATGGTTTTCGAGAAGCTTACTTAAGTTGAGTTGTTTGATCTGACTCCGCATAATACTCGTCGTCTCGATATCCGTGGCTGTCGCACAGAGACTACGTAAAAGAGAAAAACAAATGTTTCTTTTAAAATATTAATACACTGTCTAACGTATATACAATATAATTCTATATGTAAATTCAATTTTATTTTTATTTTTAAATTCGCGATTAACGTAGCGAATAAACACAGTAAAATAAAACTCGAAAAATATCTCAGAATATACAAATATAAATAACAAAAGTAAGTTTTAGTATAACAAATTATTTGTCAAATATTTAATATATCTGTTTAACTTATAAATACGAAATAATTTAATAACTGATGAAAATAAGGAGTATTTTCATCAGTTATTATTGTTCAGACAAATATTTTATTGCCTTTGCTAAGTACTAAGCTAAAAGCTTTATATTTAACAACATAAATTAGTATATAATCACTTACTGTTTAAATCTTCTAGTACAATTGCTTGGTCAAGATGCGATCGCTTGGAAATCTGTTAAACTTTTTTGGGTTCAGATCGAGAGATACAAATCTTTAAATAAGAATCTGAACGTAGACTATATTAATACATGGTTTTTGTTTGAATTTGTAATGAAGATTTGATTAAATTAAATCCTTTTATTTGACATGCCGTTTACTTACTAAGTACTGCCCCGATAACTTACGCGGCTATAATTCTGATGTTCTGGGTTGAATTACCAGGTCAGCCCAATAAAAAATTATAATTTCATTAACTAATACTATACAAACTAGTTTACTGTCTATGGTAAACAAATTTATTTAACTTTTTAAAATTTTTTTTTTTCTATTTTAAATGTCGTTTGTTCTCTTGTTTATCAAGTTCTTGTCGAATTTAACTACTCTTTACCCTATACATCTTAATTATAACTATATAATTCTTCGGTCTAGATCGCGATTTAGACATAGACAATTTTACTACTTTTTAACAATTGATATCTTCATGACAAATGTAAACCTGTTTCCTTTTTGTAATTTATTTTATTTAACTTACAATAAACAGCAACTCTGTTGGCTATAACCGTAGCAAATTATTTTTATCTTGTCGTAATATTCTAAAATTAGAGGTGCAATTATTTTTTTTATCCCGATAGACTTTAACAATGTTGTAAACTTTGTCACAGCTTGCTCTGGCTAAAACATATAATGCGCGAATAAAAACCATTAAAAATAGTAGAATAATTTTGCCGATATTTTTACATAGTTAAACATAATCCGAATATTTACAAATCTCCAAACAATGATCTATTTTCTTTAAAATACCTCCTATATTAAAGTCGTCACGCTATGCCATCTGGGAATGCGGCAGATGGTGGATATCGTAAACAAAAGAAACTGTTTGTTGTGCAAAAAAATGGCAATAACTAACACTGAGTAACGTTTTCGGTTATTTTAATTAAAAGCTGGGATACCGTTCGGATATTTTTTATTAAGTATGACAATGTTTATTTTTATTTTATTATTTATCCGGTAAAGATAAATAAACGTCACTTGATCTACAAAAGTTTTTTTTGTTTTTTATTCTGGCTTTTATTTGTCCCAAGAGGGCACAGATTATTTCGCCAATGCCATCTACCAAACTTTAACAAGCTATAAAGTAAAAGATCTTGACGTTTTTGTCGTTTGAAGTTTTTATGACTTAAAATAATTTTCTACTGTTGTAAATATCTGCAAGGACTATCGTATAACAAAATTGATACCAGTTTTATAAAGCAAAGCTCGAATAGGAAGCGTAATATCCAGGTTTTGGTTTGAAGTGTGATTTAACAAAAACCCCTTTTGAAACAATTCATCTTGTGAATTAAAAACTGATTTTACAAAATTATCCTTTTTATAGCACGTCAGCACGGAATATAAATATTTGTACACACACTAACGTGCAGTCGACTGAGAGTTTTTTATAACTGTATTTTACATTTAAATTTAAACTGCGTTGCCAAACGATGTTGCAGAAATCAACCTTATTTTTCAAACAATGAAAAAGGTTTGTTGCTATAATTATCTCATATATATCATTTCTTGCTGCACTACAACATTACTCTCGTTATAAGGTGATATAAAACTATAGTTCCGTGCTTGAATATATTCTAACTTTCGCACTTTTTTCGACTTGACTTTGTTTTATCGTATGAATGACTTTCAGAATACTCGCTCAACAATTAAAATGAATCGGGCAGTTATTTCATTAACATGCGATATTTACATATTGTGGAAATGCATTTTGCGACAAGTCACGTGCGACGATGGAGTCACTAAGCCGCGTATCCGCGCAGGTGTATTCGATATCTCAAGCTATATTTTAAACGGTTATCGCGCGTTGAAATCTTATGTATCACTTGTGCCCTCTTTCTAGGTAGGGATTAAGTTTTTCATGCTGCCATCATAAACAAATATTTCTTTTGTTAAAATATTCAAAAAAAAGTTTACTGATTACTTTCTCTACGAGTCGAGATATATTATAATGTTAATTATAACGCACTCCTTTCCCTTTACACAACGGTCGCTTGTGGATCACGTCCTGTCTTTTTAATAATTTCTATGATCGTGATTTGTTTAAAAAACGACCTTCATATCAAATAATAAGGTATGTTTTTTAAGAACCGAGATTAATTGCGGTATAATATTTAAAATCACACACCCTTCTCAACGGACGCGTTAGAAAACCGTTGATTGTATCTGTGACGGTAGTCGGAGTAATTATTTTTTTATCTTTAACTTTTGGGTTTCCGACGACGCGACGGAGAAGGTAACGGTTTTTTAAAGTTTAAATGCAGTGAATTTAGTTTCAAAAATATATAACGAATAAGTTTTCAAAATGGAAAGTCAAACGAAACAGAACCTACCTACCTTACCAGGGCTTGAACTCTTCTAGTCAAAGCAAAGTTTGTGGAATCTAAAAGCTGCGAGTTCGAGAGCAGAAAAAATAAGATTTGTGTATAATAAGTCATCTGACGTACTCGTTCTCTCGACAAGATGCGCTCACAATGATTGTTATGACTTTGGACGAGGGGGTTTATTATATACTCTTCACTAACCTTGAGAGCCGATAATATAACTCGACGTATAGCTCTATAATATAACTCCCTTGATTTACGCGGCGCTTTACAGTAACGCTCCCAGTCGAAATTACTTTTTTTCGATATTCTACAATCATATTTTAGTCAATTTACATAAGAACTTAATAAATGATTATAAAAATCAATCTTCCTCATGAATCACCCCATCTGTTGGTGAAAACTCTTTGAAGATCTGGTTGGTAGTTTTTAAGTTTAACTTTGTCTTATAAAATTTAGTGATGTGCGAATGTTTGGAATGCTTTTGCTAGGAAGTAAGCTAACCGCCATTATACAGCTTTTTGTTTGTTGAGGCACCTTAAGCTACTTACAGTTGATGGTATTAATGAATGAGCTGAACACACAATAACCTTAGTTGTTCTTACATCATTGGGTTCGAATTGGCAACTGTTTGAAACTATACGGCGAATCGAATTTTAATATTCATCGAAATATTAGTATTTTTTCAAAAAGCTTTTACATATTTTATGTGTCTTTCTGTACTTTGCTAACAAAAAAAATAAAATTATACAAGTAAAAGTTTCTAAAATTAACGTACACTTTGGATTGCTTTACTTCAGAAATACTTTTTATTAACGTTCAAATTACGCAATGGCCTATATAGGCAATACCTTTCGTTCAATATTTTTTTTGGCTTTGCTTCTTGTTCGTAATTACGATTGGCTTAACAATAAATTTGCCTATCGGGAGGGCTATCCATTAGTTCATTTTTCATTTCACCGTGTTGCGTAAACAAAGTCGCTTGGTCAGAGGGGAACAATACGCAATCGTCTATGGTAATTTGCGCCGTAGCATGCGCGGGCGCAGACGAACAATGCCGTGTCTGACAATTGCACGTAAATTGCCATTGACTAGGATACCAATAAAAATATATAGAAATAGCTTTCGATAAAATTTAAAATATCTTTAAGTAATTAAGTAGATAATGTCTCATTTTTATTCGAGCGGCGACAAAGTGTGACAAATCCATTTGTTATCGAGATTACGAACACGATTATGTTGTTTTTGCTTTGGGTTTCAGCGAAACTGCTAACTAGATTTAGATCGAGTTTCATTATTAGAACATTTGCTTTAAATTGCTCAACGTGCCATGCCAGTTATGCGGGATTATGGTTCATATAAAAATATGAACCTTATTTTTACAGGCAGATTAAGGCACTAATACTTGCAACCAACGAAATACATTGAGAATTTTAATTTTTTTTCATGTCACCTTTAACCGCCTTAAAAATATTTTAGGGTTCCGTATCCAAAGGGTAAAACGGGACTTATTACTGATACTCCACTCTCCGTTCGTCTGTCTGTCCGTCTATCGAGCATATAATTTTTGCCGTTGCTTTATAGATTGTACGGAATCCTCCATGCGAGCACGACTCGCACGTGGCCGGTTTTTCTAAATTTAATTTTTCGTATTTCCAAAAACGTAAATATGTAAAATCGCAGTCGCCGTCTGTCTTATAACAAAAGTTAATCATTCGTCGTTTTTGTATTAAATTGATGTTATGAATTAATAGTAAAAGCTCGATTTTGCACACTCCATAAATAAAATTAGAAAATTATATTTACATAATATTTTATTTAATTTATTATAATTTATTTATACAGGGGTCATTTAAAAATGTTAATAGATTATCATAAATTAAACATTCTTAAATAGAAAAAATGTATTGAGAGAGTCCACGAAACAAGCTTTGTGCTCGCTTTGATAATGGGTAAGGCTAATGAAATACGAGGATCGATTCGACAAATAACCTGGAGTGACGTTTACAACCCGATATAAATATTGTAACTATCGCTTTATTACGAAACGCTCGCATCGAAACACTGCAAGGCAGAAGCGATTTTTATTTGTTAAACAATTTCTGATACACTTCATTTTTTTTTGGATGACCAACCTTCCAACCTTTGTGTCCGAGATGCTATTTATGTTTTGACCTTGATTGCACCATTTTCCGGTGATAGAGTAATTGTTGAGGGTGTAATCACCCAGACAGCCAAAAACTTTGTTACATTGACCTTTAAACTGTCGTAATATTCTATGGATATTTTTTTTTTTAGTCAAATGGTCTACATGTTTTGATATATTATACCATCGTGACTAACATAGACGTTAGTGTTCCATAAACTTAATATCCGTAGATATTAAGTCTCATAAAATACATTATATTTATTCTGATCTGCTTTTGAATTGTACCACAAGTTGAGAGTAGTATATTGTGCACCAGTTCAAGAGCATGTAACGAGGTCGCTCCCCCACCGAGGGGTCCCGCTCCAAACTTTGATGGACTTCGACAATAGACTTTGATCGCGTTTCATAACAATAATGCAATATAGAGCGACATGCGCTGGCCATAGCGCACACCGGGCTTTATCGATGTGCCTAGCATTGTCATACCTTTGCGTTGCCTACTACTGTGTTTTGTTTTTTTAATTTCGTTTATAACAATAGCACAAATAATATTAAATTTTACAAGCTTTTTATATAACTTTGAATAAAAAAATAGCATCGGGTATTATTACAAAGTATGTTTGTTAATATTTTTGACTTTCGTTGCACTTGATATTTACAGTTTAGATATTTGAATAATTTTTAAACAAGTACGTTTAAGATTAAGATACTTCTAATATTAACGTCATAAAAACGCTTATTTGTTAAAAACTTTTGTATTTTAAGTTTATTATTTTTATAAAAATACTGGATCAAAGTGCAAAAATATTTATATTTTAATGATGTTTAATTATGTTCTTTTACCTGTCTGACTGCAGAATGCTGGATTAAATATTTTATTTAATTGTTTCAACTTCTAAACAAAATGAAACTTTAATAGTTCAAAATAAATCATGAAGATAATAAAATACCTTAATAGATTAAATTGTGTTTTTGTTGAGGGAATATATTGTTGTTCCGTAATATACGTAAACATTATCATTTGAGTCTATCCCAGCGTCAACACGAAAGCGTTACTTGACACCGCGATGTTGGCAATTTATTTGCAACAAATCTTTTCACGTGTTAAGCTGAATAATATAGTCGTTAAACACTCCAGCCGTATGTCTCGGCTCTATTGTTGTTTGATTTATACTTTGCTACTTGATGAATTAACATTTTATATTTCAAAGGGTTTCAAACGAGATTCAAAGGCTCCCCTAATTTCTAAATTCTGCATTTATTGTTCACTTTTCGCTTGACTTGAATTTAAAATTCAATAACAAAAGTCAGTTTAGATTATAACGAATTTGTAACGTAACATAATACGATAAAATTAAAAATATTAAAAATTATATATAACAATATTTTGTTACTAAAGAAATATTTATTTATATAATGCATATTTTATTGCACTCTAATTAAAAAAATATTTATATGGTTATAGAATAAATCAGGGAATGTACACAGTTGTATTGGATGTAACGAAAGACCTTATCGCTAAAGCAGCGACCTCTTCCAGGCAAACACTGGGCAGAGGGCCTAAGGTAAAAATAATATGAGGCAAAGGCATATTAAATAAATTAAATTATCATTTACATGTAAATTAAAATACAACTAAGCCATATGATTTATTTTTAATTCAAAATAATAGTCATTCATGTGATATATTCGTCGACTTGATATTTCCTGATCTTAGCCAGCACTCGTTTCAATTCTCGGAGTTAAATTCGCTACAAGCAATTGACATAAGACAACTTGGTGCTAATCGGAGTCGTTTTCTGTTTTAGGTTACGTTGTTACTTGTTTCTTCGAAATACATACAAAAACCCACCAAAATAACATGAAAATAACAATATATTATTTTTAAAAGTTTTGTAATAAAAGTTGTAAGTCAGTATAAACCACGTTATAATAATACAAAAAGCTGTAAATCACTTGAATTTCTTTACGTTTGTATAGATACATATTTTGTCCATTTTAGATAAAACGGGTATTCAAATGCCGTTAGCGGAATGATGCATAGCCTTGAAGCTTGCTCGCTGCTTACTCTAACGAGTAAGCGGATGTTCTAACTAGTGTTAATTATTGGCTTACATTACTAAACTCGAGGACTTGAAATTTATACATTTCAGCGATCAATCTGAATGTCTTAATTACTGACCGGGAAATGATTATAGGGTTTAATTAATTAAGTTTACTATGCATATCAATACTTAATCACACTGCTTTATCCGTGATTTTTTTTTTTCAAAAGGAATGAGTATCAACTTTACCTTTAATGTAATTTCTTAGATATTTAATGTATCGGGTAGAATCTAAATGTATCTTTTTAAATAATCATCTTTTATCGATTGAAATATTATGCTATACACTCTTGTGAACGCATTTTATCTGAAGGCAGTTTTTGTAAAAAAATACCTAAATGTTAAAATCAATATTATATGTTGTAAAATAATATATTATACACATAACATAAGTTCACGCTCTAAGTTTTAGGTTTTCTAACAAATTATTTTTTTAAGTAGGTATTACCTACCTACCCAGGCGATACTGATAAGGAACGTGTTGTCACAAGTAATATACATTCAAAAGAACTAGTCATTATCGTCAACAAGTCATTGACCTCGAAACCACTTAATTATATGTAACTTTGTCACATTACGGGCCATCGAAACGAAATAAAAATATCAATACTCAATTACTCCTAATTTTGAGGTTAGTAGACAAATAAACAGAATCTGTTTCGTATCGAAGTTCGTCCAACTGAAATCTGAGCCAAAGTTTCAAGTACGAGGGTATGTAAATATTATAAAAACAATTTTTAAAATAATAATATTATGTCTAAAAATATAAATATGCAATTAGTACCAAGAAGAACGGACAAGGAACCCAACACTTACAATCAGTCGGTGAATTAAAAAAAAAGAACTGACGCACAGAATCGGTGTAGCCTGACCAGGGCCGGATTTAAGGGATCCTGAGTAACAGTCCCAATTCTTTATTATAATTAGATTCAGCTGTGCTTATGTATTTTAACGGAACGAGCTGTTTAATTAGTGTATCATATAGTATCGTGACTTATCTTAGTCGAGCAATGCAGATTTGCTTTTTGTTCGAATTTCTGCTTTTGCTCGTCGAATGTGTTCATACTCAGCAAAACAAAAGCAAGACGTCATCTCACGATTCTTACTGTAGTTATCAATGATTGCAGTGATGATGTGTTTTCATAACGGATAAAACGATCTTACAAATTGTTCACACTTGATATTATTATATACCGTACTGTTAACTGATGGAAATTGTAATAATAGTAATACAGCTGATTACATAATAAATATCTAGAGACGTCTGTTAATAAGAATAGGAAGTACACGCTTGATTGCATGTGGTCAATTGTAGTTGAGTGAATGAAGATCTACGCTTAAAACACAAAACATACTCTACAGCGGATAAACTCAAGTGTACAACAGTGTATTTTATAGCAATTACAAAAATTAATACGATACACGTGATACAATAAACAAACATCAGATTGTTTTTATGAAAAAACTATAAAAACTTGACACGGGACAAATTGCTCACAGAGTGCGCGGCCTAGGTGTGCCGTAATGGGGAAACGAGTGTCGCTTGACAGCCACCGTAACAGGCGTATCAAGTTTGTGTGCTCCCGCCGTAATGGGATGCCCTGGCCACTCCCACACCAGGCTTATAAGAAACATGACTGTTATCATGTTAACAAGCTTTAAATGTGCGTCTAATTTCATTTTCTGAACTATTTCAAGCCAATTATTATAAAGCCAAGCCAAATCAATATGATAATACCTAAATTGATGTGGAAGTATAAGGCTTACGTTCCGTGTATCGTTCATTCGGTTCGGTAAATATTTATTCAGATTTTTATTCGATGATTCTCTCTAAAAGTCAATTTACTTGCTGATATTTATTTTATTCGCTGACTCGTCTTGTTTTGGATATTCAGGAAAGCATGGTGTACTTCTAATTTGTGAAGTGCAGATATATATATATATATGTCGCAGCGTCAGATAATTAAATACTTTGATTGTAATCTCTTAGTTTTGAGATTTGATTCTGGATGGCCAGTGAAGTCAATCACTCTTTGTCACGTTAGAAAAACATAAAATGTCAGTTGTCAAGAAGGATAAGACAGCTGTGGTCGCGGCCAATGAAATATTGTAAAAATCAATATACGATAATCCAGCTATCGATTTGTTGTATTATTTGTGAATATGTATGACGAAGATGATGACCCCGAACCAAACAATACTGCCGGCTCGCCGTTATATATATATATATATATATCTTTCATTAGAAAATTAGTAGTAGTAATTTCTGAGAGAAATTTATAATGGATAAAATGGTATTGTAGTTTGTATTGTACATCATAGTTTGGTAAAAGTTAAAAATAATCTGAGGCCCAACGGGGCTTAAGGAGTATCGTTTCGCCTAGGGCTTATATATAGGTACCGTGGGAGCTCGTCAACAATGGCTTGTTTCACGCTCAAGCGCTGCGGCCCTTGCCCTCCTGCACCTGCGCGCTGGTCACGCTTAGCTGCTTCAGCGCGGACACTATAACCTGTGACTCTTAACCGGCAATAAATTATTTTAGGAAAATGTAAAAAATATATAAGTCGTCATGAGATATAATACAATAAATAGACAGGAAAACGAAATCGACGAAACTTTTTGTAACAGAGATCAAGATACCAATTCCAAAAGTTATAATACTTACCGAAAAGAATTACCGATCAGATAGTCTGCAATTTAAACAATAAATACATATAGGTAAACTTATGTTAATTGTCATAATATGTCTTAATTTTCCCACTGAGCGTGATGAGGGAGTTCTTGATTGACAGGTGCAATAAGTTAGAGAAGCAATAACTCATAAGCCGATGAAGTGATCTGTCAACTTCACAGCTAGTCTTACAGGAATAATAGCCACCGTGTGCATTCTAGATAACCGATAGCCTTAACTTTATTACACCGGTTAATATTGCAAAGGGTAATAATTGCAGTTTCTTAGATAATATTTTGTATGGAAAAACATCGTTAATTACCGTAACCAGTAAGTTATTTATATGTTAATATTATATTTTGATGTTAATTACTGATTTAATCAACTATCTTATTTAATGTACGGCTTCATTACAGTCGATCGGTTTTCAAACATTTTAAGTCTTTCATTAAAGTTCAGATTGTGATAGAGGTAATCTGTTAGATGTAGGAAATATTATAGTGAATAGCTGGTGCCTCTGTTCCCTCACCCTCATAGTCTGGTCTGGCCAAATCGGAGATAGAAAGAGATGAGATGTCATTCCGTACTTTCCGCTAAACATAAGTACATATAAAAATTAGGTTGTATAATTATTTATTTTAAAATAATTATATTTATAAACTTTATACAATTTTTCACATTATTGTAATTTTAAATAGGTAGGTATCAAAACAATTACTAGTTTCAGCACAATACATTATAATTCCTTATTAGAACTTTCATAATATATGTAGATATAATGCAGTAATCATAAATCAAGAAATCAATAATTGATGGATTGCCGCTAGAAATCGATCCAAGCGATTACAACTGGCGTTTCGATTGATTATTACAAAAATAGAGGAGATACTATGATAACTATGAATTAAAACTATATGGATTGAAATATTAGCCTTAACTTATTATAGTCAAGGTGCTACTATAACTTATTATATGATATAACTATAACTCAGGTATGTAGAACTTAGAGTGCACCGAAATACTCATTAAAAAATCAATGGTACCCTGTTTCTTTGGGGGGCGTTGCTGCATCGCTTAAGCATACTATTCGTGGCGCCCCGACGGTTAGCTGGCCTATGCGGACCACAAATCACTAGTCCCTAGACTAGTCTAGGGTTTTGTCTGCACGTCCCATCTAGGCCCTACCCTTAATCTTAACACAAACGTCTTAACATAAGGATAATCGGATGAAAGCTCGCATCTTCATCAAATCCGAAGATCATATCATTTATGACTTTCAGCAGCAAAAGCTCTTCACCGATTATAGCCGCCGGGGACATGAGCTGATTGGCGCTCTTGACTGACTGAATTTCAACCAAAGCAACATATTCCAAAAATCACGTAGCAGAAATAGTCGAGCACTGTACACGATGCATTAATATAAAGCACAGCAATCCAAACGTAACATAACGGATCTGAAAATTAATTACTCAACTTTATCTTTATCACGACAACGCAAATGTTCACTAAGATATTTTGAACGGTGGAAGAGTCTATATTTGTCTAAAACAGTCATTAGGAGTGTTAAAGAGTTTTAATAATCTAATTAATTTTAATTGATTTTATTTTATAATTTGTATTTCATTTATGTATGGTTTTATTTAGATATTTCATAGTGTAATAAATATAAGATCGATGTTATTGGCCCACTTATTTTTCCTAAATTCTCTTTTATATAAAAAAGTATGTTTTAGATTAGCAAATTTTGAAAATTGTCCATACATAAGTGTTCGTATAATCACTCTAAAACATAATTCTGTCGCTTGTGATGTTTCATTCGGAACTGTTAAGACAATGATAAAAGAGATAATTATATTGAACAAATATATGTTCGTTTGGAATTATATGACTATTGCCGAGAACCATTATTTAAATAAAAGCTATGAAATATATATGCTCATTATTTAGTCAAAAATCCAACCTCGATTCTGAATTAGTATTATAAATATATTAGATTTAAGGAGAATCAGAAGAATATTGGCACAGAGACATATTTCAGCAAATTAAAATATACAAGTTACAATAATAACTAAAACACATTTGACCTGAAATTTAAATATTAAATTACTTTACGCGTTTAAGTTTAAATATTTTTCTTCCGTGCTGTTAATTTGACGAAATCGTTTAATATTTTCTTCGAGCTAGGCCGCTTTTTTCACGAATATAATGTTATTTAATAAACATCTTCAAAAAGTACATTACCTCACCATAAATTGGAAAGCGGATAACAGATAATAAAATAATATATTCATCGTTATCTTATGATCTGCCTAACAAACCAAAGCTTGTAATTGCGGTCTTTTTAACTTAATGAATTATGCATTGACTTTGTGTCTAATTAAATTCCAGCAGACGCAGCTCGTGTATAAGGGGCTGTTTACATTTACTCGTTAATATTTATACGTGTCAGGATACTGTTAGATGTTAGTAAAGTTTTGAGTTTAGCAGATAGTTTTATACATCTCAGTCAGTCTCTACTGTTACTAGAGGTATCTTTTAAAATGTTTCCTCCGAGTTTATTCCACCACGCTCTGCAGTTTCAATTGGTGGGTACGAATGAGACCAAATCTTATCCGACACGTGCATGTTTCCTCAAGATTAAATTCAGTATTAGTAATTGTCTGTACATTTACATTTACATTTACATTATAAACTGCAGCAACACTGTATTCATTTATGAAACATACTCGTATTATAATCTCTACAGAGATCGAATGCATGATCCTCATTAGTGCCTGGTTATTAAAATGACCCATCACGCTCTACATAAAGATATACATAGGACACTTTTAATTCATATAAATAAAATTGTTTCCAAGCCATGGCGAATCTCTTATTTTTAATTGAATAATAATAAAGTTCATTTACGGCAAAGGCAGGTTGTAGAATGTTTGTTGTCATATGAGCGGAGTCTACCCGGACAATATAAAAAAAAGCTTTAGTAAACGACATTGTAACCTACTGCTTGATATATTGCTTTTATAGTGTGACACTGATGATTATTGTATCTTACTGCATTATTTTCGTATTTTATGCGGATAAGTGACATTTATTATTATTAAATTTATAAGGTTTCAGTATTTAGTTGATATGTGGTTAGATAGATATGAAACAACTGCTTCTTATCGTGTCATCTGAACGCATCCGAATGGCTGCGAATAATTGTGTATTCTCCCGACGCGGGATCGCTCGCATGGCGGGCTATGATTATGTGAAAGAAAAAAGGAAATACAAAAAGTCAGTTCGACGCTTTGTCGGACCGGTTTCTGGCTCTGCCATCATTTTGAGCCTTCCCAGTGAAATTGCTCAGTTACCCCGTTGTTTTGGATCACGATCAAACGATTCAGTCATGCGATACACATACTTTCTATACACAACCATTTTATAAAACGAAGGAATGCACCGCCTCATTAGGGTATTTTTAATGATAATAAATTCCTTTGTAAAGTGGTATTTTTTGTGATTTCAAATTGTTTGCTCCGAGCGACTTGATTTTTACCGTCTTTCGTAAATATAAAGTGTAGATAATAGTATCACAGTGATTATTATCTTTAGAATATATTTTATTTAAAATATACTCACTATTTAATGTAGTTATAAAAGGGCTTGTGGTTACAGTACAATTAAATCATCAGGAACAACTTTAAATTTTAAAACGAATAAAAATTATAGTAATGTTTATACCAAATTATTGTGGTTATCAATTATATATTATATTATTCGTATTGTATGTTTGTATGGTATTCGCGCCACGTTAGTTAACTTTATACAGATAGAGCTTAACGCTACATTGATAGTATGTCCGCGGTATACACCATCGCGTCGGTTAGCGTTATGACAAGATTGTATGTGACCAAAAATGTGCACCATTAACCAGCGGCAGCTTTACATATAATACAAGCCTGTAAAATTAAAACATGCAGTAATCTAGTTGAACAAAGTATATTATGATTTACAGTGGTTGTTCTCATTTACTTTCCCAAGACAAATAAAAAAACAATTCGCTGATTCGCGAAACTTGAATTGTACGTGTGCGAAGTTATTTAATTAATTATTTAAAGTCTGTTATTTTAACTGCCAGAGTAAAGCCTATTAAGAAAGTCGTAAAATATATTATAAAGGTAGTAATAAAAACGGCATTCGCTTCGCATTTCGTCGTAAATTAACACTTGATTAGACTCGAGAAACGCGGCGTGTGTCAATAAATCATCAGGTTGTAACGTCTAGATATTAATAATACATGTCCCCCGATCGAGTGTTCACGTTACGTACGGGAGCTGCTGGCGTTTGATTTACAGACACGGATACGTTGAGGCAGTTTATTATAAAAAGAACCTTTTGTGGGCAAGGGCGCTGTTTCTTATGACGATCCTTTGATTTAACAAGACAGTCTTCCCTTTTCGGCCAATCGACGGATAAACATGGCAGAGAAATGAAATTCTACACGTATTGCAGCGTTTTAAATGCCTCACTTGGCTCGTAGCTAATAGGGCTGCAGGTGACGAGGACCCTCTTTAAATCTCGTTCAGGCCAATTCTCAGTAGTAGATCTGTAACTATGTAAAGTTGGTCTCTTAGTGGTCATGTCGGATTACCGTACAAAACGACCGGACAATCAGAGTAATAGAATAGAGAGCTTTTTATGTCATATGGAGATTTACACTAGCACACATTACACTGCCCATACACATTGGTAGTGTAAGAAATATTAATCATCCCTCTTATATCTTTTAAGTCTCTTGTGCATGTAGCTCCACTGGCTCACTTAACCTTCCAACCGGAAAACAAAAATATTGTTTGACTTCAGAATATATGACGAATGGGTCACATATCATTTTAGTGTTATTTAATAGTTCACCGAAGTCTATCGCGCTCCATCCCAGGCGTATTAGTTAACGGAAAATGTGGTTTGGCGCTCAGTGTTTATGTTAATGGGCTAAGAGGCCTTACGCCATTGTGTGAAACTCTATTTTAATGTCTTAACTTCCCTGTATAGCCCCTCTGTCGTCCTTTTTTGTTGTAGTCTATTATTTTATATATTTGATATATTTAATTTTAAATTAAACTGACAAACTACAAAACAGCCAAGATAGACATGTGAATCTTAACCGATGATTGAGGGCTTAAACCCAGGCATCACTAAATTTGCTTACTGTTCATGTGCTTAATTTGTGTATATAAATAATTACTATCGTACTTTGCGGTTAAGGAGATCATCGTAAGGAAACCTACATGTGTCGAATCAAAATCAACCATACGTATATCCGTCACCCCGTGTTGGAGAAGCGTGATGAAATAAGATCCAAAACCTTCTTAAAAGGAGAGTAGACTTAGCCCAACTGTGTGAAATTTTCAGGCATTACAGGCATTATTATAGGTATTATTTATATAACAGTAAATATTATTTTTTCTTTCTAAAAATCGGTGCACCAAACGTTTCATGAGATGTGGTTTCTAAACGTGTTTCTACACCTAATTTAAATACCGAATATTTATAAATATAGATCGTAAGGTGTTTCATTTGTATCAAAACTTTAACTCTTTATTGGACACTAGCTGTTACCCGCCCACTATGCTAGATATTTTAAAATTTATTTAAAATTTAATTATTTATTTAATTAGTCATTTGTAATAATAATTATTTTAAATGGAAGCATCGTCGTGGAATCATCATGGAAGAATCATAGAACGAAAAGTCATTAAACGAATATTTAGGACAAAATTCGACAAAAATATTGAGTGTACAGACAGACTCTACAGATTTATATAGTATTATAGATATAGATTGAGGTCGATAACGAAATTTTTATTAATCTTATATTTAAACTTATTTTTACATTTCTGAATAACCACCATTCAATGTAATCTGTTTGCTCAGTTTGCTCTTTCTGCTAACTAATTACTTAATTAGTTAGCAGAAAGAGCAAACAGGCGATAGTGACGTTCGAGAACGTGTGATGTGCAAGCGATTCAGACAGAAGGGACGCGCCTTCACGCAGACAGCTGTTGGACGGCTGACATCGCCTATCTGATTGGGATGAGCCTAATGGACACCTTTAATGGGCGACACGAGTGATAAAATACTTTTGACGATATCTTTTTTTAGTATTATTAATGTTTTATTATCACTTAGTAAAATAAGATGCCCGAATGGTTAAAAATGCTGTTCTAATTTATATCGTACTCTGTGGTGAATTTTCTAATTGTGCCGAAACCACATATCAAAAAATCATAATGATAGTAATTACTTGACCTTCACGGGCTTTATTGACTGGCCTAGTGAGCCAAGGGTTTTGCCTAGCATTAACTGACTTTCAATTCAAATGTTGTTAATTAACTTGTTGCATAAAGTAATCTTATTTTATATTTTGTGTTTTTCGTTAATGGCTTTACGGTGTGTCAAATGGACAGATTATTTCGCAATGACGGTTAATATTGAAATTACAAGCGTCAGTTTGCAAGTAAATAAAAATATAAAGGAGATGTTGCATTTTAGACGGGACATTGTACACTAGATAAAGAAACGCTTGAAAATTATTGGACTATAATAAATGTCTAGCTTCTTTCCTTGCTGATAAAATACGTACTAAAATATTATATTTGTATAAAGATGTAAGTCGATATGAACATAAATTTATATTTTTCCACTTATACTTTTATTTTTATACTTTTGCGAAGTATCTAACGTTTTTAACTTTTCTTTTCTACTGTTATAAATATTATTATCTAAGATTGAATGCAGTTACAGATACGTGTGATTTAAACAATGTAGCTCTCTATCTCAAAATCAGTGTACTCAATGATTTGCGGATTTCAACGAGGTATTGTGTAATGTCTGGTATCGCGGTTGTCCGTTAGCTGCGTCGGCGCAGGCACGCGTGCATCGTGCAATTTGTGAGCCGTGACCGTGAGCCGGTCCATGGTTTTATCTCAACGGCACTAGATCATAGCATCTGTGAGACCTGAGTCTTCAGTAATTACAATGCCCGTGTCATTAAGTCTCGCATCTAGACGAGATAAATTTTTCATTGCAATGAAATATAGTATAATGGCAAAGTCTTTACTGTGTTTACGTAATGTTGGATACTTATAGATTCATAAGATGTGCCATTATTTAATTATTAATTCCGGAAGTATTGTTCACGATAAAATACACATTTTTGTTGAATCACACTACTAAACATTTTTGACACGGTTTTTTATTTGTAGGTAAACCAAGAGAAGTACAAAAAATAGGTATATTAAAATATCGGTATCTTGCAAAGAAAGTTTCTTAAACAAAAAAACTCTTTCAATTTAAATACTCTTGTTCAATTAATACTTGTGTACCCGAGTGTAGGCTTCGGCCGCGCAATAAATATCGAATCGAATTGGCGATGTAGTAATTACTACACAGCCAAGAGATGATGGTGCGCTACGATAGGTATTTAATGATTTATTTATATTGTTAAGCAAAGCGTTGAGAATTTATAATAAAATGTCTGTGATATTTATGAACGTATCGATTATTTAGAAACTAAATGGAAACAGATGCGTAACATTTACATAACAAGGAATACTGAAGTATGAAGTACGTTATTTAGTATGGTAACGTTATTAAAATCATAGATTTATTATAATGTCGCTAATAAATTTACAGAAAAAGAGTGAATCGATATAAAAATGTATGAACTCTGTTTAACGTATTGACATCCAACGTACAACACTAACCGGTTGGTTTAACAGGATGACATTTTACACCGTAATTCCTTTTGATAGTCACCTACATTACATAAGTAATTCTAAAAGAACATTTTTCAAAATTAATCATTTACGCGGGTGGGGGTGAATGTATATATAATCTATTCGAAACATAACAAAAAAAAAAACAAATAAAAAACATTTGACAGCTAATTGACGCGATATCATTGGTTGAGAGCTTGATATTCACTATGGATTTGCGAAAAAGTTGCGTTTTGTACGTCGACGAAACTGTTAATGGAATTTTGGAAGAAAAATTTAAGTGGAAATAAGTAAATAAGTGTAATAGTGTTGTATTATAAATTAAGATATATTATTCATAAACTCTTAGTTGGCATTAGTTCTTGCTTACATGTTCAATAACAAATGTTCGATTGAGATAAATGTATGTTGCAATTATATATTTAATTTCACAACGATCGAGCGAGGTGTTGATGCAGAACAAACCAAGTCACTTTCGCATTTACAATTTATTATATGCACATTAGTTTAACCTTTACTTTGTAATTTTCTCTGTTTTTTGTTTATTCAAAATAAACGTAACAAACAGTAAGAATCATATTGCAGCGACGAGAGCCTAGAGGACAAAATGTCATTCAGTGCACCATAAGTCGTCATTAATAATAACTTTATCCTAAACGAATCATAGATAGTAAAATTATTAATTTTATCTTAAACGAATAAGTATATAATAAGCCGTCTGGGTAGGTACCACCCACTCATCAGATATTCTACCGCCAAATAACAGTACGCTGTATTGTTGTGTTCCGGTTAGAAGGGTGAGTGAGCCAGTGTAATCACAGGCACAAGGGACATAACATCTTAGTTCCCAAGGTTGATGGCGCATAGGTGATGTAAGGAATGGTTAATATTTCTTACAGCGCCTTTGTCTATGGGCGGTGGTGACCACTTACCATCAGGTGGCCCATATGCTCGTCCGCCAACCAATGCCATAAAAAAAAAAGAATACTCGAGAGTGAAATGTATATATATTAAAATGATCTATATTTCTTTACTGTTGTTTAACTATCGATAATAATACGTTCCGCTTGCTTAATAAGTATGTTCTGTTGATGCAGGTCCCATGTGCGCGTGCGCAGAACATCATGTCCGCCGTGATGAGCACGCTTTCCATGATCAGCGGTGGACGACGCGCGCACCGGAAACTCGCCAGGTAATATTTTAATGATCTCTCTGCCAAACTGTTTTTATTACATTTCTAGTTGGCAATCCGCCCCTGGCTTCGCCCGGTTGCAATTTTTTAATAAAGAAAATTATATGATATCAATATCATTTATACCCTATAGCACTCAGAATAATGTAGCTTTCTAACACTGGAAACATTTTTATAATTTGATCATCAATTCCGGAGATTACTCCCTACATACAAACAAACAAATTTTACCTCTTTATAGTATTAGTATAGCGTAAGATTTTATGTATACTATACCATTAGTATATAACTCTTTATAATATTATATATGTGCGGTAAATCATTTCATTCATGGAAAGTAACTAAAATACAACAATAATAATAATAATAATAGGTACTCGAATGTGTGATGGGCCAAGTAAAGACATTATACTCTACACGTAGATGCTGACAGGCGACACAACCAAACATTATTGAGATTAAATCAATCAGCTATCGCTTTTTACCAATTCTTTCAGAACTCTAAAATATTCTTTTTATAGAAATTACTAGCAAAATCCGAATACTATTATTTACCTGACATGATATTTAGAACTTGAAATTAAATATGACATATTTTTGTAAATCAATTAAAGCATGACGTAATGTAGATACAGTACCTTATATCTATAAGAAACCTTATAGATATAAGGTTTCTTACACCAATTTGTTTCTGGCAAACAAATTATATTGATTGGTTGTTTTCAATTTGATTTCACAAAAAAAAATCGAGAACATTATGGGTGTTCTGTGGTGGAATGTTAATATCCGTGGAATTACCTCAATAATATCGTGCGTAGGCGGACGCACATTGACCGCCACCTCTGAGGAAAGCAGATCTTGTATACAATATTTATTGAACGCTATGACTTAAACAAGTTGTGATCGCGATGTTGTTTCTACGCTTATTAAACTTAGTCTTGTGTCTAATATTTGAGGTCCCTTTTAAAAATAATATATAATTGCCAATAATTCGCCCAGTGAATCATGAATTAAATTTGAAAATTTGCGGAAAACGTACGGAGAGGTTATATTATATATTTCGAACTATTTTTTCCATTCTTTTCTTCCATGTTTCATCATATTTTTAATTTTAGTTTCGATGATAACGAGTATAATCCTAACGATAAATCTAAAAAGAAAAACTATATAAGTACATAATAGGTAGTAGGTGTTATTTATTCTCATCATCATCAAATCATCATGATCAAATGTCCTCAGTACCTATACTCTAATAACATAAGTGAAAAAAACAACTCACTAACTTCCACTAATAGTAATAAAACTGATAAGTTAAATGGTTACTGTGTTTCAAAAACCTGTATACGACAAAAATAATATAATCGAATAAGATAATTATTCAAAGAACGCCTTACCTCTTGAAATACTCGTAGGTAAGCTATTTAAATAATTAATGACCGTTTTTATAATTAAGTGATACAAGTATATTAAGACCTTATTACTACTCCTGATCACCCATCTAAGTATTTATTTTTTACTAGGAGTGATTGCATCAAGCCCAAAGGGGCCTCCCCCTTCTCCCTGTATAGTGTATCTACTCTTGTAATTTAATTGATGAATTTATTGAATTCGTCTATCTATCAGTTTATTTGTAACCAATGGTGAGAATTGATTAATTTAGAGTCATATATAAATTTTAACAAATATTATTTTATCAATAGGCTATTTGACAATGCGAAAAATAAAGTGTCAATTATTGTAATTATATATTATGAGTAAATATTGTCAAAGTAACGTTTTCGCGCGCTATTTAAATATGGAATTTTTATTTTGATATTTTTCAGCAAATATGTACTAGAATTAAAAATAAAACAACATTTACTGGGTTCCTTAACGTCTACTAAATAATATAAAATGCATTTTAAAAACCAGTCAAATAGCCTATTGTTGCTCGTTTTTTTCCTATGATGTAATAGTAAAGTTTTCTAATAAAGATAAATAGAAGAGATACTTAGCGTCTCATTGACCAACAAATAACAAAATCTAGTGCAGTTGTGCAAAAGTAATTGAGCCAGTGTTTCAAGGTTCCATGTCTAGGTGAAGTTGGTATTGAGTCAACGTGACGACTTCACAAGAACAACTTGTCATGGACCATCGCACTGTTGCGATCTGGGTGGAATTTGAGAGAAATTTAACAAATACCGTCACAAAATCAAATGTCGA
This sequence comes from Vanessa tameamea, assembly GCF_037043105.1. Classification (NCBI taxonomy): domain Eukaryota; kingdom Metazoa; phylum Arthropoda; class Insecta; order Lepidoptera; family Nymphalidae; genus Vanessa; species Vanessa tameamea. The sequence continues at coordinate 13,318,865 of NC_087316.1, read as the reverse complement.
AAACAATACTATGAGTTTCGTATTATTCAGGGTCACTTCAATATTGAAAGTAATGTAGCGAATGTTTATATGTTATAGCTCGTATTAGTTAGTTAGACCAGTGATGTTGCTAGGCGGATAAAGTTCCAATGCGGTTCGAAAGTCGGGACCTACCCGAAACGACAAACATTTGGCATACTAACAATGACAAACGTCTACGTAGTCATCTTATGGTTGCTAGGGCCGCTCTCATTTTAGCCCATCAGGCCCTGGTGCGCCGGAATATATATTTTTTATTTTATGATATAGGTTGGCGGACAAGCAAATGGGTCACCTGATGGTAAGTGGTAACCATCGCCCACAGACAATGGCGCTGTGAGAAATATTAACCATTCCTTACATCGCGAATGCGCCACCAACCCTGGGAACTCAGATGTTACGTCCCTAGTGCCTTTACTTACACTGGCTCACTCACCCTTCAAACCGGAACACAACAATATTGAGTACTGATGTTTGGCGGTAGAATATCGGATGATTGGATGGTGCCTACCAAGTAAATGGACGGCTTTCATTTGAACAGCGAAGAGAATGAGGTCCAGTTTATTTTTAAGCGTAATGATATTTTTACAAGATACATTTGTGTATTGCAGCTCTCGTAAGTCGGGGCAGTTCTCTGACGCGGGCGAGGAGCGCAGTCGCAGCCAACATGATCTCAACAAACAGCAGCGATCCGCTTCACTCGTGAGTATTATTTTATTATTTTTTTCTTGAACTTATCTCTTTTAAACATCCATTTTATTCGTAGACAAGTTTGTTTTACGGCCAGCCGCATGTCTGACGAAATTTTTCTTCGAACTACTTTTACTGAATTGAATTGGGTTGAATTCCCGCAACCATATGGGTGGATTGGGTCTATATATTGTTGGTATTATGGTAGTATGTCCGCACTTTTCACCCCAACTTAATTTCCCTAAATCGACTCTGACAACACCTAAGGATTCGGATGGAATGGCTCTATTTTTCTATGCCGGAAATCGTACGTGTACAGGTACATACAAGTGAAAGAAACTTAGGAATATAACTCGCTATAAATAATATAATGATACAATTTATATTTACACAGATATATATTCAGTACCAAGGTTGTCAAGGTCGAAATTTAGTATTATGAGTACAAATTTAAACTTTAAAGTGAAACATTTAAACATTCAATTCCGTCACATTGCCGAGACACTTGTGAATAGTTAGGTACATGAATCTTATTTCATCAATTATGTGTAAAATTTATTAAACACGTATGTTAGTTTAAGTTACGATGTCGCCTCGAAGCTAGAATATAAACGGTTATCTATTTCAATAGATTAGAAGCCGCCGGCGAAAAGTAGTCAGTTTTACGAAGGCGCACACAGCGCGCATAAAGCGAAACTTGTTAAATCATACCCGACTTACATTGTCGGGGTGAAGAATTTTACACTCATTTTATAGCTCGCTAAATAATAAAAAACACGTTTCTGTACCTAAAAATAAAATTTATATTTTAATCTAAAAATTTAATAATCTAAATAAAAATTAATCTAAAAATTACAATAAAGAGTTGCGTCAAAAAAACTTATCTTCTAAATCTTGATCCATTCCATTAATTCTTCTCACTCGGCGATTTTTAAATACGTGGACGTTTGTATTACGCAATTATTAACGAAATACTGACTAGTTACCCCACAGCCACAGCGTCCATTATCCTCTTTTCGACTTTGCGTTCAAGTAATAAAAATAAACAAGTGCTTGTCAGGCACAGGCCACGTACGGCCATACACGCGCTGTTGACACACGACACGAACAACTGTATCCTTTGTAATATGAACCCCACGGATAAAACAAAGAACACATGAAAATTGTTATGAAATTAAAATACTCAAACTCATTGTGGTTTATGTATTCATTACGAGTTCTGCACACGGCTTTGTTCGTCGGACCATGATTTTCGTAGCCTTTTTGACTATGCCTATTAAATCCCTCTTCCCGACTGAATCCCGAATCCCGAATCCATTATTAAAGCTCGGTTACGATATTAAAAAAACGTTTCGTTTTGCGCGGATGAGCTGTGTAATTGACATTTACATTTTTTATTGAAATATTAGTATAATATCTGCCATCTTTATACATTTACCCTACTATTCATTATTCGTATCCGCCTGTCCCGTAAATAACATGTCAATTGTAGCTTCCGAATTACAACTCGTATACAATTTCTTAATCCAATAGCAAAAAGAAGTCCAAGTCAAGTCCAGCAGTAAAACCCAATCGGTAGTTTCAAAATCATAAAGTAAGTGTATATCTATTTAATGTACATATGTTTAATACGGCACGGTGACAACCATAGACACTATGTGTATGAACAGTAGACTGGAACGTAGGGGAGATTTAAATGACAAGTAATGCGATCTATTATTAAATAGAAAAAAGTTAAAGGTTTTTGTAATGACAACAGGTCTGAAATAAACAATTGCGAACAATTTACAAACTAAACTTTTTTTAAATTTTCGATGATGACAACAACGGAACAGTTTGTTCCGACGTCACAAGAGTAAATAATTGCATACGTACATAAACACTGCATAGTATTTTGTTTCTGAGATATTTCTATAAGCAAATGTAATGTTGTAACACAATAAATTTCGAGTCAAACGATTTATCCGCCTGTACTGTTCCGATACTGGATATAACTGCGCGTCCCACGTTCCTTTCTCACACGCTTACTCAAATGTCTTGTAATATCTCAAAAATTAAAGATTAATGATTGTTAAGAGTAAACTGCAAATTTTATCTTTGCTATATTTTTATTGAACGAGTATTTTGGTGGTAACTACAAATATATATATGTACATGTGAGATATTCTTTGTAAATAACTATTTTAACGTGTCTATTAAATATAGGTAAGTTTTTTTTTAAATTTGGAAATCATCAAATAAGTAGCTAAAGCACTTATGTTATGGAAAACCAGAAGTAACGACGGTACCACATACACCCAGACCCAAGACAACATAGAAAACTAATGAACTTTTTCTGCATCGACTCGGCCGGGAATCGATACCCGGGACCTCGGAGTGGCGTACCCATGAAAACCGGTGTACACCCTACTCGACCACGGAGGTTGTCAAAGTTAAGTTTATACGAAGGCAGAATATAAGACATTAAGCTGGAGACATTTTGAAGATCTATAAACCATATAAGACACCGTGTACATGATTCAGATATTCACCGAATTTACTTAAAGTGTAGCCTATTTGAGTGTTTTCAACCAGCATACCATAATTACCATAATAGTTCATACTCTTTTTCACCTTGGGCACTGCATAGCTATTTTCTATATCAACATATCTCTAAATAGTATAAAACAAAGTCGCGTTATGTAAATATTTTGGAATATAATGGTGTTTTATTCAACAGTTTTGGTACGCTCATATGCCTAGCACAACATATTACAAGCATGTGAGATGTATACATCAAAATAATGAACTAAGATTGTAGGTATTAAAAAGGCATATAGAAGAGTCAAATCAAAATCATAGGGAAAGTATTATTACTAGATAAAAAAAAATGTATCAAATAAAAATACTCTATATATTATTTTATTAATAAAAAATATAATACTATATAATTTTGTAGTACAAAAGTAATAATTTAATAAACAAATATAATCCAAAAAAGTGTTATAAATATATCCTGATTTTAATTTACTTTGTTATATCACATCATTAATTAAAACTTCAGCGACGTAATACCGTTATAATAAATATGGGAACCGTGCAACTTGTACACACGATCCCAAAAAAAATTATTTCAATTCAATTCTAAATACAATGGATTTTAGGAGCTTTCCTAAGTTTCCGTGTCTGTCGAGTTGACGCCAACTGTACGTGCAAACAATTGTCTGTAGTCAGTCATCACAAAGTTCTTTATAATCTGAGAAATGCCGTAATTATAGATACAGTAAACGTTACGACGTGATTTCCACGCCTACTTGACGCCTGCTAATAGCGAATAAAAATGAAAACATTACTGTGAACGTCCAATTAAGTACTCGAAGTAACTAGGAGGTTTCCAAACCAAACCAAACAACAGAGTTATTTTACTATATAACTAACATAATCTCTTGTTTTATTAATCGGTAGTCAATATTATATAATCTGTATTAGTCATCTGAACAGTGATTAAATATTCGGTCTAAGTGTTTATAAAATATTAAATCACGGTGAAATAACAAAACACTTTTACGACTGTTGAAGTAGAAGTGAAGGCGAAAATACGCTACCTATTTTCGCCTCCACTGAGACAGTATTTAAATTTAATTCTAATGTTTCCGTTCAATACTTCATAATAACAAAGGATGCCGCGCGCCCACGACCTGTCGTGTCGAGGCTAACATTGCTTGTACTAAAGAAACGCCGATTACCGACTAAACAAGAAGTCTAAAGTGAAATGCGAAGAACAAGAGTGGAATCAATATTTTGTAATACTAGCTACTCGTTGTATATTTTTATCAAAATCAATCATTTACTTACGTTCTTATAAAGTATATTCTCTCAATTTTGCATTAGCCACGCAATCTCCATCCATAACAAAAAATATCGTTTGCAATAAAACAAGGAAAAACAAACAGTAAAACTGTTTGCAAGGTAATAAAATTGATTACGCGCTTTCAAAAAGCCAAAATAAAATAAAAAAAACATCTAATATTAAGATGTATTATGTAAGACTCTTTACAATGTAATACTTAATATTAAATATTATACGAATTATCATTATTTATATGTTACAGATGAGTATCTGTCACTTTGTATAATAATCATTGTAATGTTGTATTTTCTATCTGGCAGCATAAACATTGACTGATAATTTTTTGACATATACATATTTCATCGGGCGTCGTGTAAAACATCAACTAGGTATAATTATTATAAAATTATATAAGAAAACGTAAGAAACATCGTTTTACATTTGAGTTAAGCGAGTTCTTTCAATTATGTTATAGATACTACCTTCCGCTCAGGGCTACGAAAGGTTAAAGGTAGTTTGTGGTGTTAGTCAGAGTATAAGTATTCGTTGGTGGAAGACCGTCTGGGTATGGACCATCCACTCATTACATATTTTACCACCAAACAGCAATACTAATATTTTTGTATCTGCAAGTTTGCCTACCTACTTTATAAAAAAAGTCCAAATACGTTCATCAGTTTTTGGTAGAAAGAGGAACAAAGACACATTCGTCCATCAAGCCTCACATACAGTCGCATTTATATTTGTAGGATTACACCCTGCTAGGATTATATACTCTATTATATATACACGTATATCGTTGTTGTGTTATTGTTAACTGTTTCAACACCAGACTTTCAGAGAAGGCATTTCCAATATATATTTAGAATTAGTATCTGTTTCCTCGTTACCTAAACGACGTAGGCTGACAATGCACCTTACCATGTCAACTGTGCTTGTTGCAAAACAAATCATGGTATTTCTTAGTACATATCGTTTTATTACCAAACATAAAGTTACTTTGTCTTTCTATATAATGTGTTAGATACACATTATTTAGAAAGACAAAGTAATTGAACCGAGATATACCGTTGTTTTTATTGTTTTAACTGTATTATATTTATATTTTGTCATATTATATAGTGCGGCGTGAGTGTCAAATGCCACGGAAATTATAAACACTATTAAGGTGATCTCAGAATACGAGCATCGATAAAATAATCGTACATTTAGAAAAAATAAATCCGAGATGGATAAGTTTACATAGTTAGACAATAGATGTTTACACAAAATCCAGACCATATTATTCAGAGTAGCTATAAAATTTCTGCTTAACGGTTTCCGGATGGACGCTATAAAGCAAAGGGAAATAATAGTAGTTTTTACCTTAGCCATCGTTCTGGCTCGCACGACAAGAATGTGTAAAATGCAATTAGTTGATCTCAGTCATCTTCCAGGAATCACGTCTCGTGAGGTTTTCTAATCCGCTCCAATAACTAAACATAAGTTTTTATACCTAAATCTACATACTAATTATGATCTAACTAAATATTGACTATCAATAAGTAAGTGTAATGCTTCTATGTTAAATAAAGGAATTTGAGTTTGAGTTTGATGCCATGTGATCCTTTCATTTAAGTTAAGAAACTAAAATGATGTCATATAATAATCGTAGTACCAACAATATTATTAGTAATCATTCCTGAGTAATTTTTACTTACTTAAATAACACTTTTTACTAATTATATAATGAATAATAAGTTTCCTTAAATAGTTCTTTTTAAAAAATATATGAACATCGAAAATATAATGAGTAACATCTCAATCATAATACATTTATTTATAAGTATAAAGTTTATGAAAATTAATAGCCGATTTTTAAATAGCTAATTAAAGTGTATCTAAAGAATTTATTAAAAATAAAGTATTAAATATTTTATAAGTAAATTTATCAAATCGTCATATTTTTTCTTCTGATTAATATAAAATCGTCCGTAACGGAGAAAGTGACATACGAGTTTATTACTTTTTGTCCGCATTAAATGTACAAGTAACGAACATTTATTATACTATTATTATTAATAATCTATTAGTTATTAAGTATAGAAGATATCATGAATGCGAAAGTAACTCTGCGTGTCTTTCTGTCCGTTACGCTGCCACGGCTAGACCACTGAACCAATCTTGATGAAATTTGGTGTAAAGCAAGCCCCGAGGACGGCTTCACCTTTACCCTTCAAGGGGGTAAAATTGTAGATGAGACAGATGCAAGATCTTTAAGGATCACAAACTAAAACAGTAGCTAGTAAGGATTTGGATGAGAAACTCGTACGATAATTGTTTTTTATTATTCTTACAAGTTTGATCAAAGTAAATACTATTAAAATCTTCTTACATTTCAGTAGAGTTAGCAGGTACTGACGCGAGACTCGGCATTAAATTAGACCGGACCGTCCGAGCCCCTAATCTACCCTATATTTTATAGCCGTATATATGTACACACCTTTTGGTAAAGCTGGCCATCGGTTTTAAAATTAAACATAGCTTTTATAATATTTTTTGTATTGCCTTGCTCATCTCTCTCGCTCGTTCGCTCTCTCAAGACGCTGCGTCCTGTGTTACCTACGTTTGGTAGAATATATATGTATACATATATAGTATATAAGCTAACAAAAAGCATTATGAAAGTTGGACCGGCTACGTAATTATATATGATTGGACACGACTGTAAAAAACTAAATATGTGCTGCTAAAATTAACAAATGACAATCTATAAACATTCCTTTATTATAATTGTCTATATAATTTAAGATACAAAATTCTAAAAACATTTTTATCTATTTCTCTATTTTTCATTTGCTGGAGACCTCTTGAATTTTATGAAGTGTGCAAAGTCGTAACTTGAATTTTATAAAGTTATCGTACAATTAAATTAGGTAATGAATAATATTTGTCTTGTATTGATCGGGTTTCGTTAATTACGCCAAGGCCACATACCAGTGGTCCGGTTATATAATTGAGTCATTTATTTACTTTATCTTATGAAAAAAATTATAAGTGTCCGGGTTCGAATTGTCGTCCAGTTAAATATTGATAATAACTATTCAACTAAGCTAGACTATGTAAACCGAAACAGATCGAACGAATTAAAATACTCACAACATCTAGCCATTTCTTACGTCTTGTGACAATGAAACTTTTATAATCACACGAATACAAGAGTTTCGGGCGTATTAATGGCATGTTAACTGACGATTTAATGTGTTAATCATTTCAAACGTAACGTGAATTCAATTGACATTCACGGAATCGTGAAACGCGACATGCGCATGCGCGCACGCGCTCCCGTTTTAGATTATATTAGGCACGATACAAATAATTGAATAATTTCAAGTCAATGATCGCAACACTTAAAACGCCACGTGATTAGTTATACTTATATTTGCAAAATAACAAAAAAACAATAATAATACAGAGCAGAAGTACAAAACACTAAGCCTTCCGATTCCTAAGTTGTGCGGCTAATTTAGTATCGACGTCCAAGAACTATGTTATAGTTAAGTAGGTACATATAAAATCATGGTTACAGAATATTGTAGCTTCACGTCTCCTCCAGGAATATAAAGATACTCGTGATAAGATCTCTGAAATAAACAGAAATTGATCTTATCTTCACATCGGCGCAGGACGCGCTACCGCGGATGCGTCACATTTCTGCTTTCAATGTTGTACGGTCCGAAGAAGTACATACATACTGCACATTTAATATATGAGCACAATATATAATGCGCGAATTGATAAAATTTCTGGGCAGTATTCGGTATATCATTATATTCGGTATAGGTATTATAGTTCTTATTCTCTAACAAAAAGATTTGTGTTTTAAGATGGCTACAAAATAATATGTGTTCTCTTTCGTGTCTAAGTTCAGAAAAGATAATTCGTCAATCATTCCGCTCAGCCTGTAAGCATGTTGACTCGTCAGTTTAATTCGTTTGCGTTAGCTCGGTCGCGTGCTCGGAACAGGCCGCGGAAGGCCACGGGCTGATTACTCCTAATAAGCTTCGATCTGCTCCGGTAAATAAGAAGTACTTAACTATGAGTCACAGCAAAACTGTTTCTAAATGGCACCAATTAAAATGTCACCGCGGATACTGAGAGCTCATTTATTTGATGTGAACTTTTACTGCCATCTAACTGTTTTTATAAATTTGACAGAAGTTTGTATACTAAATATTTACTATAGATTCACTCTAATTAAACTATCTCCAAGTTTGTATAGCAATGTATAAAAATCAGTAAAGTATTTGACGATACAACCTTTTAATTTGTTATATACGTAAACTATTCCACCGCTAAATAAAATTAATGAAATTATTTTGAAAATTATTGTAGATGTTCCTTTTAAATATCAACTTATTTGAAACGGACGAAATTTAAGATAGATTACCTTAGGAAGGAAATACCCCCTTATGAACAATTCAAAATAAAAAATTATGTCGTTAAACCTATTAAAAAACAAATATGACCATTAATGTAAAAAACTCTTTCGTTGGTTGTTCTAAGTTTAAGATATTTCTTACCGAACCGATGGTAGATTTTCTGGTTGTGTAAATCAATAAGCACTATCTATAGTATAGAGCCTTTGTCAGTATGAGTTTCGTAAAGTTTACCGCTGTATTTTACAATTACTGAAATAACGCATATAATCGTCTTTAACTTGAAATCAGCTAACGTTTAAACCTTCTACATCTTTCTAGGAAACAGAAATGATTATTTTTTCAAAAGGTGGAATTATGCGCAGGCACTTTTAGCTTAACTGTCTCCTTGCCTAAAGCTATTCTTCAAAAGGCACTTATCATATTTTACTTACAATTTAAATATAAGTATTTTAAGCGAAAGACCTATTTTAAAATTGTTAATGAAGCTCTGCGGTGAAGCAGACGGCCGAACCCTCGGCGCACAAAGCAAGGGTCCCATTGTCCGCCGCTAATTATCATAACATTTAAGACATTCCATTTGTTTGTTGTTGCAGCAAACCCTGGAGCCGGGAGTCGTTAACCTCGAGAATCTGGAAGCCAAGGTCGGTGAACTGTCTTATGCTTTTTATTTATTGTTAAATGTTACAAAGGAAAATAATAGGATTAGAAATTTTTTGTAAGATTTACCAACCTGGCTCATTATCCCCCACTGGTGACACGAGCTGGTTAATTTTTTACCCAAAGAATCGTAACTGCAATTCAATGGGTAATTGGAGTTGGAAATCTTACCACCCATCCTGATTGGTCTCTACTGATGGTCATGATTTATACAGTAGCTGTTTTTAATTTTAATTTGTATGTATTTAATAAATTGTTATAAAAAGGTTTATATTTGTAAAGTTTTCCTGTTCTTGTACGGTGACTGTTCTATACGTATGAAACACTACATTCATGATGACAATATGCAATTAATTAGTACTACTCTAAATTCAATATAATATTTTAAGTTTGTGTTTTGAATCAGAATGAAATAAACAAAAATGATCATCTTTAAATTATATTGAAATTTAAAAAATGGAAGCTCCTGTAGGTTTAAAAAATATATATTTCAAGTATATTATAATATCTTCAAGGATACCAGTAGTATTTGAAAATTTGTTCTTTTTGTTTGTAACAATGAAGTCGAAATTAGCATTTATTTGGTAAAATATTTGACTTAATTTTTTCCACATTTATTCTGTCGCCCGATAAAAGCATCTCATATTGTACAAATTTCCAAGTGCGGTTTTTTCAGACCGTAATTGTAAATTTCACAATTTTAACATATTTTTTTCTATATATTGCATATTACTTGGTGGTAGAATTTTTTGTGCGAGCCCGACTGGGTAGGTAGCACCTGCTATGTCAATTTCTAAATAACAGACACGTGCCATATCATCATTTACGATTTCATTAAAATTAAGGAAGCATTTGATTGCGACTTTAATTGCGACGGTATAAATTCTTGTAATAAAAAATATAGAAATCTTACCGTAATAAATCATAGACCATTTACATAGATCGATAATAAGCAAAAAAAGGTAATTAAAGAAACCATTCTTGTAGACTATTAGTCAGTCGTTAGATACAGCTGTATTTTTAAACTTACCGTGATATCGATACATTTATAGGATCACATCGACACACTATTATAAAATGGTGTAAAATATAGATTTACATTTATGAGTTTACCAATTGTTTTGAAGTCTACATTTGAATATAAAATCATCTTGAACTACAACCAAGCGATAATCGAATTTTGACGTAAATTTCATCTTGATCGACATTTATCTTGTACAGTTTGCGTACTTATTATCATTTGTCATAAAAAATACTTAAAATAATACTTTGCTGTCAAATGAATTCAAGATAAACGATCAATTCTGACAAATAGATATAAATATGAATCATGAACTGAAATAAAAATTGATACCGCTTGATAACATCGACGGCACGTCCCTGTAGTAATTGGCACGCACGCAAGATGGCGGTGGCAGGACAATTAGCGTCGCACAGATAACATCAGACGTGATTGACCACGATAGCGTTGTTTACAGCCATTCCACGCGGTACATGCGATGTTTGTAAACATGTAATGCGACCTTTTTTATATAAACCTTTAAAGCTTTTAACAAATTTCTGATTTTAGTCTCCGATTATATGATATTAATTATATTTTTTTGTTAATGTGCGTAAGCGAAACTCTGTTAAGGAAGTCGCCACTTCCTTGAGAAAATTTGGCATATTAACCGGCCCCGCGACAAAATAAAGAGGCGCTTTCAACGTTCAAAGCAAAACTACCTGTATTGGTTATTAGTTTTGTTCAGTTGAAAATTGTAATAAAATATCTCGTAAAGTACAAAATGAATACTAAAAATGTTTTAAGGATACTTACATAATATATAGATATCAATACATATACAAATATATATCATATATTGTATATATCAATAAAAATTGTCAACAATAGGATTACTACTACTTTATTTAAAAATGTATTTCAAAATGTTGATTTTCCTAATAAAATGCCACTAAACACAAAAATATAATTATTTCGGCAAAAATAAACACGTTTTCTTGCCATAAAATAAAATTAAATTTTAAACCTTTTTAATTCATCATTCATTCCTTCATTTTGGTGACGTCACACTGATAAAAACAACAGTCGTGTATGAACGACTGGCACTCATTCAACTATAGTCAGCTATAAATAGTTGGTGTTTTTTTGGAAAATAATGAATTAAAATCGCTATCATTAGTGTGTAATGTATAAATACTAGTATTAAAACTCCAGAAAAGTTGTTTCTCAAAGTGTCAGATGATTCGTATATGAGAACTAGCCAAGTCAGACCTTAGGCAACAATATATTATCCTTAGTTATAAGAAGAAATGACATTTTTTGTAGTATATAAATTTCAGGAAGGACCATTGAACTTGGCACCCATTTAGATCTCACTTCTTTTGTCGTTGAAATCAACAATGTTTAGACGATGTTTGCTACGTGAGCTAATTAGGTATTTAAAAATGTTGCTTATCAAATACCAAATTAACTTGTATTAATTAACTTTAAAAAAATTAACCTACATATACCTATACCTAATAATGACGTTAAAATTTGTCAATAATTTAAAATTAATAATAAAAAAATCGAATACTTCAATCACAACGGCGACCTATTGTATTCGTATAATTGCCTATTATGTATACAATTTGATTTCATAATATGACGGCAATTGCTAAGTTTAAGTATCGGTAATCTCGTAAGAGCGCTCTTTCCGTCCCTATTAATAATATAGATAAAACTACAAACTAATGATAGAGATAAAAGAGACAGTATCACCACATATATTCTCACTCTTGAGTAATTCGTGTGAAAACAAATAAACATTCGCTGTAGAAAACGAGACAATCAGTGGGAATGGCGTAGATTAGGGCTATGAAACAACACCGGTTCCCGATCTTACGATAGTGGTTTCTGTTTATAGCTTCACTGGTTCGCGGTGTAATTTGCTGCTTACAGAATAAAATACGCATAATTAAGATGTAGATTTTACACAAATAAAATTACATCGAGGAGTGAGAGGCTTGTGAGTGGTTGTATGTGTTATGTTACGAATACATTTATACAACATGACAAACTTAGATTTAACAAATTAAGCACACGTTTGTATGTACGTGCTTAAGTTGTGAACTCATTGCTTAACTTGTTTACAACCACAATATTCCGAGCACAATAATCTTGTGCTCGGAATATTGTGATTCTGTTACGTGTGTCAGGCGTGTCACTAATTGAATAATGTCAGATGGTCTAAAGGCCATTTGTCTAGGTAGACCCAGCAGGGAGACATTTAATGTTTCGTAATTAAGTACTTACCGCTAACTCCTCCTCACGGCTAACTATGTTCAAAGATGTCAATACAACTCAAGTTATTGAAATAAACGGACATTGTGTAATTATTATTATATAATACAGAAAAGAATTATTTTGTAATTAATTTATGAGTTTGCTTACTTAATAGACAGGTAACAAAGAGTAAAAGGTCGTTATTTCATCACAGCTGGAGGCCTCCTTTCCTGTTAAGAAGGAAGATTGGAGCTTTTCCCCCTTGTTGATCAACGATGGGTTGGTGGATACACTTAGTACAATTTAATCCTACACAGCATGGTTGCCTTAAGTGATTTTCATAATTTAAGTTCACCGCTAAGCATGACATTAATTTATGTTATAAACAGGATTTATTGCGTCGTACTGATGTGGGAATTGCCTTTATATGAATCTGCGATTTCAGTTGAACTGGATAATTATTTGACAAAGATAAAGAGACGATAAATATGCAAAACATTTATACATACGTTTTTAACAGAAAAAACAGATATTCCCGTAACAGTTAAGTGTAATAAGACCTAGAACAGAAACTGGTTATGCGTCAACGATTCTCAAATTGTAATTTTCAAGTATCGTTCGTACTTGCACATTATTGCCCGTGATTTGTCGTGTAAACTTATTAAAATACATGTAAATGTGTTAACTTGACACTCACAGGTGTGAACAAACACAATATAAACGTGTTAGCTTTCGACTCAGCAATGATAATACGATTTCACGTTATCTTCATCAAACATAGACAATCCTTATTTAAACATGTACCTGTGAATTTGTTTTATATTCATTAAATTTCTTTAAGATAATTTTTTTTATATAAACTCTTTAATAATTATAACCTATAATAATAAGAACAACTGTATAATGGATTTTTTTTCGACATTTTTAATGTTATTGAAGTGATAAAGAATAATGTGACAACGTAGCGCTATTTAGTTAAAGACTCCCTACGTGCTACATGTAAGCTTTGGAGCTTTTTTCACGACGCTGCTTCAATGTCGCCTGCTGGATATACCTTCGACCGTCTACAAACCTGTTCCCATATTTTTAGGCACTGGCCATTCTCAGTTCGGCTTGTTGGAGGACGAGCAATTCGGACATCCAATGTTGAGTGGACTTCTTAGTTAATAGACACAGTCACTGCAAGAAATATAAGATATTCCATCATCAAAGCACTGGGCATTCATATCTTAGCGTTAATAGGTGCTACGACTTAGGTATCGTATGTTTGAACCAATCAAAACAAAATATCTATTGCCGTATACAGCAGGAATAATCGGGCGAAGATTTCTACGTTATCGGAAATCTGCATAAGGATGCCATTTCCTCGTTAAAGTTCTGCGAACGCATGTCCTCTATTCCTGTCCGCCGCTCCCAGTAATGTCCAAGATAAACAGTTTACATACGTTAGTATCCGATTGTAAATCTTATAAGATAGTTCTTTTCATTTAAATTGTGTCTCTAAGAATTTATATACCCATAAAAACGGTACATAAAAGTATTTACATTAAATAAATCATAGTTTAAAGTTGTATTATCAAACTACTTAGCAGTTGAGAAGTTGATAATCATAAATTTACGATCTTGTTAAACAGCAAAATGGCGATGCTATGAACTCTAGCCAAGACTAGTTCACGGAGGACTACATCGACGGTCGCGGTTTGCCCGTAACAGTTAATTTGATTGTATTTTTATGTGGATATTTTAATTTACTTTGATACATACATTGTATCAAATTATATACATACATTTATATATGCATACATTTATATATGCATATGTATCTATATATTAATTACTGTACATTAATTTATTTTAAAGATATAATAACTTTATTGTCATGTATTTATATATTTATATTATATATATTATGCTTATCTCTGCTATGTACACCCTTCATCTTTTACCGCAGTTTCTTTCAACTTCCTTGGATTGTCTGGAAGATCGCTGTTTTAGCGATAAGTCCGCCTCTTGTGCACCTTTCTTGAATGTGTTTATTGGTGTACAATAAAGAGTATTTTGATTTGAATATTTTCAATAAAACATAATACTTAGTTTCTTGGTCTTTGATAAATTTCTATATTTAATTAAACAGAGTATGAAGAAATAAAATTATTTTTAAATGATTACTTAAATCAGCATACTTTAAATGTTGAGTAATTCGAAACGCTTCCAAAACCTAACGAACTTTAGTAAAGTTCCTTGGTATGAAATATTAAAAGAATTCACTTCAATATAAAAAAATATTTTATTTGATCTTACATATACTTGTAAAGCGTCATTTTGTAACAGGTTTTAAGTATCCTGCTAATACCTAGGACCTTCTCTTTTTTGGTGGATACACATGCAGGTTCCCTTACGACTTTTTTTCATCGCCAAACATGATTTGAATCAAAACAAATGATTGCCTGTGCTGGAACCTACAATCATTAGGATTCAAAATATCATCATCAACTCCACACTTTTTATCATCTTACCTAAATTGAGTAATATACCTTACGTATGTTTATGAATTAATGTTTTAATATAGATTCGTATTTATTAATCGGTTATAGGTTTTTTTATGACGTCAGTTGTCATAGTATAATATCGTTTATAAGATGGTCCGCCTGACAACCCCAAGGCTGAGCGGACCTCAGTCGCGCGCCGCCGAGTAGAACGGTGCGGCCGCAGGAAGCGCGGTAACAGCCAACGACTTCCTCGCTGACCGCATTCAAGCCTGCCACTATAGTATCCTAATTAAGGCGGCCTGTGCGCTATTATATACGAAGACCAGCCACTTACAGCTTCAGGGAAATACCAACTATGGAATTTTATTAGAATTTATACATTGTGTAGAATACACAACATTCCTGAAAGATTTTTATTTTACTTATTAAAGATACAGGCAGACTTGCTAATGGGCTACCTGAAGGTATTATTCCTCATAGCGCTACCTCGGGTAGTCAAATCTAACCAAAATCCTTATAACTTCTCAGGCGGGCTTACACATAGCTCTGTAACCGTGTCGTATATAGATAATACATCGTCTCGTATATCAATCTCGTAAATATCGATTCCAAAGTGCTATCAATGTAAATATATGAACATATAATATTTTGAAATGGATTATGTATATTTAAAATATAGTATTAAAACTTATTATTTTAATAACGAGTCATTTTTGTAATTAATAAAACCGGTTTTCCCTTCCGTCTTAGACTTTGGTACTCAGCTCATTGATTATAATAAGCACGTGTTGAAAGATAACATCCAAAGCGTGTGGCGTTAGTTCTCTTACATCTGATCACGGGGTTACGAGAGCTCTTAAATGAATAATAACAGCGAATACCTACCGTTGTCGGTCTGCGAAACTGCAATTTGTACGTCCCTTCTGTTCTTCATTATTATTAACAACGATTTGCCTTTATGTTCAAAATAGTAGGATAAATAACTTCTGAGAAAAAAGTTACAAGCCAAAGTGTGGTCAGTTTTATTCAATAATAAATAATTAATATTAATTACTGTCCCATTCCAAACGGTCGAGTTCGTGAGGAAAAAGGCTAATTATGTTTATATAATACACTTTTTATAACTTTTAGCTTGGCGTTTTTATTTGTATGTTAATTTAGTATGGTTACCTAAATACTAGTATAAAGTATTGCTGTGTTCCGACACGAATGAGCCATAGTAATTAGGCACGAGGGCCGTGACATAGATCTTGACTTACGTATTTTAATTGACGGCGTAAAAAGTTGTTTATATATCATAGCGTTAGTGTCTGGGATTTTAACACGAGATCACGAGTTCAAATCTGATCTGAATTCAAGCACTTTGAGCAATACAAGATTATATAGATGATAAAAAAGCGTGGAACTAATACTTGTTTAATAACTTTGCTACAGGGTATATTATATACATATATAATTGTATTTGACTAACATAACGTTGTATTTTAAATGTTGAGTTGCTTGCCGATTCTTCTCGGTAGAATCTACATTCCGAACCAGTGGTAGCTTCACTTAATATAGTTTTGTAAAATGACTGTTCAAAGGTGCTTGTAAAACCTACTCGAATAAAGTATATTTTGAATTCGATTTTGAGCAAGTTTTATACATTGAATACGTGTTTATAATGTATTTTGTACTTGTGTTAGATAGAAATATCGTGAGAAAACTTGCATAAGTCGCTTGACTTTCTGCTGCATGTGTATGCATGTGTATGCATGCAACATGCACTGGTGCAGCGCAGTGAAATAAGGAAAAATACGGCCTGTTCAAGTGTTTGTCATATTTGCGCGTATACAATTACTTATTAGTTAACGTGTAATTACACGCGATATTACGATGAAAAGTTTTTTATGCCTGTATTACATCGCACGGCAAATTTAATTTACGTACAATTTATGTGAGTTAGACAACACTTTCAAACATTAATAAATGTTACAAGTTAACGTAAAGTTCAGTGTCACAACCCTCTAAATTACCTTTTCAAAATGAATAACTAACTTATTTTCTATTGAGTAAATGTAATGCGTAGTAGATTTTGTTAATTTGTTTGTTACGCTTTAACGTCTGAACTAGTCAATCGATCATCATAAGAATTTTGCACATACATGTACATGTACGGAGAACAGATAAATACATGGGGTACCTGAACCACGCGGGCGATGTAGCGGGAGAAAACTAAGTAGTATTAAATAATGCTATAGTTGTGATAGTACTGAAGTATCAATACAATATAACCATAATAATCAGTACCTGTTCTCTGTGTAAATATGAATCAATTTCAATATATATCTTAATTCCTTTTTATTAAGGTTTCTTAGTTTTTCTGTTGATAAATATTAAGGTATTTAAGTCATTAAAGTGAACTGGATGGAGGAAAACAGAGGAAAGTTAATTTGAAACAGCAAATATCACAATCCAGGTATACTAATATAGGGACTTAAAAAAAAAAACATAATTCAATAATTGACTCAACCTTTACATAGAGTGGAAGAAGTCGTTACGTAATAAGTGTAAAGGGATTAAAACGTACATTAATCATAGCAGATATGTGGTTAGTTTGATTACAGCTGATTGACATGATTTATTTAGTAATTTACCCACCGCTACTACGCCGACGCCGGGCCCTGCGCTGCGCCTCACGATTTGTCACGTCAACGATGACACGCGTAGCGCATGCGCAGCGCGACCAACGAGAAAATGCGAGATAATCACTAGCTATCAATACAATTTTACCCGCCGTCACACGGACTATTAATAATTTTCTCTTACCGGCGCTAGTGCATATTGATAATGCAATATTAAAGAAAAGTTTAACGGTGCCGTACGGAAGTGGAAGTCATTTATATAACATACAGTAACAGTTATTAGATAACGTTTAAATTATTAAATTTATATTTTTTATACATTTATCATAATTTTTAATTATATTTTTATTTATTTTTTATTTCTCCTGGAATGCTTTATGTAATTAAAGCATTAAAACTAATTTAAAAGTTACGCCTAAAATTCCAATATAACGCCAACATACGTAAGAACAAATTGAGTTAATGAATTTGGACGAAGAGAGTGATTTAAATCATTGACTCAAATAATTAATTATCTCACTTTTATACTATAATTACTTGTAATTTTTATTTATGATAACAATCAACAATCACTCGCGTGATGAAAACAACGATAGAAACCACTATAGCGTGAATAGTAATTAAAATTATAGCACATGTACCTTTATGTCTTATGAAAGTTATGCTTTTTGTATGTTTAACGTTTTTTTTACATTACACAAAATATATTTCTTCGTTAATGTAAAAATGATGCAATAGAAAATGCAATGTATTGTAATATTCAAGTTCATTCTTCAAGGTTTTATAGTAATGTTTTATTCAGATGGCGAGCATCGAGGTGTCCCTGGCGGGCTCGCGCCGGCGCAGCGCGGGCGCACGAGACGTGTCGAGAGAGCTAGACACGCTGCGGGCCGCTCTCACTGACAAGGACACACTGATACAAAAGTACATCAGATATTTTATTTTAAGTTGACCAATATTATATTGAATGAGCAATAACGGCGAAATAATTTTGAAATGTTGTTTATATTGTATTTATTACAATATATTATATTTATTATTATATTATTCATTATCAATTAATTTGCAAATGTTATATTACGAGTGTAATGTATACCTATACCGTTTCAAAAAATAAATTATTCATATTTATAGCAATAAATTATATGGTTAACCTACTTATTATATTAGTGTTAACCTCTTATGAACTCTTAAGAATATATAATTAAAATAATATTTGGAAACTCAAAAATACAAAATGGCAAAATTGAAAAATGCTTTTGGGGTAACTTGTTACGATGTCATGTTACTTGTTATCATTTATAAGTGCGAGTGTCCACACCTCGAGGTACACAAATCATGAGATTCATTCCATATTCATGAAATAAAAATGGTAGTAAATATTTAATATAGATTCCTTTTTAATTTATAACTTGGCGAAGTATAAGTTGATTTTACATATCCGAGTAATCCGAGAATCTTAACGTTACTGTTTATACATGCAAACTAAATGCTGGAACAGCCCCCAAATAGCTCCTCAGTCACGTAAACCGATCTCAGCAGTCACGTAAGGGTCTTCTGACTTCTCCTGAACTGACGCCTTTGTCTAGCTATGTCTCAGTTACCGCCAGTTACTGAGGTACTTAGTATTAAGGCAGCCGTTGTCTTGTATACGTATATTAATTAATGCAGTTTTTATCATCGACGTTCGCTTACTTTTATATACTTATACCATACCATTCAGCTATAAAACCAAATGAAAAGACTATAGCAGATTTACGGACAACTGAACGTCTGTTTGACACCCAAATCACTTGGGAATGTAATATTTTATGAACTGTTAGCTCCACCCTACACCATACGGTTAGTCGAGGAGCTGGCCTGCAAAATATGAGATGCACGTAGCTACTGCACACTGCACTTTTCTAGTCTAAAGAAACAACTCAGCGCGTCTCTCAGCGCAGCGCGCTTGGCCGCGCAGGCCTCGTCGCCGTGCACGAGTCCGCGCGAAGAGGCGCCGGCGCTGTCGCAGGACGACCGGCGAGCGCTGGAGGAGCGCGCCGGCGCCGTGCGCGCCGAGCTGGACTCGAGGCGCGCCAACATGCAGGAGCTGAAACGTCGCTTGGACAAGACGCATGTCACCGAGTTAGTTTCATCAAAAGATAGATAGTCAATATTAAAATATATTTTTCATTAAAGTTTCTAAGCATTTAAATATATTTCATACAATAAAAATAACTACTCGTGAATCTCGTAGCGTGGTGGAATAGGCAAACCCATAATTTGACAGGCTGTTATATAGTGTGGAAAAACCGAGGTTTAAAGACCAATTAAATTAAAACCTAGCGAACAATGCAAAGCACATTCTCTGTCTCATACACCATAGTACGTCTGAAGTAGCTACAACAGGTGATTATTCTCAGGAACATAGACACGCGAATAGAGCAGGCGGAGCTGCAGTACGCGGTGGGCCGCGAGGAGCTGGAGCTGCTGACGCTGGGCGAGCAGGCGCGCGCGCTGGCCGTGCTCATCGAGCAAGCCGACGCCGCGCACCGCACCTCGCTGTACAGGTACGGCTGCTGGCCACCTGCGGGAAGCGCCTCTAGTGTCTCTATTCAAATGTTCATACAGATGCGCTCATTTCGAGTTGCGTTAATTGTGACGAGTATTTTTATGAGTGGCCAGCCATAAAGATGACGCGATAACAGGCAACAAATTGTCAGTAATTGTAAGAATAGTGACGCCGCAGCCCACCATTGTTCTGGGGGCGGAGACCGATCCGGAGCTCTCTTTGATTCTTTTATGCAAATGCAATCTTTGGGAAAAATCTCACACCCAAATGTAGGTCAATCCGTCAATAGCAGAAAGTTCAGATCGAGGAGCCGTCGATTGAGATATCAGCCGTAATTGATATCTCGTAACACTGACAGACATCGCCTATATTGTATGCTTAAAAACAGAACTTGCATTGATAGTGTTATGTGGACCATATATATCTGAATATGGATGATCTTATTTGATCAACTGTCAAAATTAAAATACTTTATTCTCAAACAAAACCTTAAACTCAAAATCAAACAATTCAAGAAGGTTCATTTACTGTTGAATCCTTATGTTATAGGATAAAATCGTATGTATAGCTATGTCGCTACGGTGCTAATACATCGTGCTTATTTTTTTTTTAGACAAGTCTTTTAATTACATAAATTTTTAAGGAAACATTCGTCTATAAATATCTAATTTTATTCAATGTCAATTATTTATTACTAAATAAAACTTACAGCTTTTAGGAAGTAAATGTTTTAAGCATACAAAAAAAAATTGTGAATAACTATAGTGTGATATATATTTTATATATATAACGGCGAGCCGGCAGTATTGTTTGGTTCGGGGTCATCATCTTCGTCATACATATTCACAAATAATACAGCGAATCGATAGCTGGATTATCGTATATTGATTTTTACAATATTTCATTGGCCGCGACCACAACTGTTTTATACTGCTTGACAACTGACATTTTATGTTTTTCTAACGTTACAAAGAGTGATTGACTTCACTGGCCATCCAGAATGAAATCTCAAAACTAAGAGATTACAATCAAAGTATTTAATTATCTGACGCTGCGACATATATAATTTATTTGAGCCGAGATGCCCCAGTGGTTATAACGCGTGCATCTTAACCGATGATTTCGGGTTCAAGCTCAGGCAGGCACCACTGAATTTTCATGTGCTTAATTTGTGTTTATAATTCATCTCGTGCTCGGCGGTGAAGGAAAACATCGTAAGGAAACCTGTATGTGTCTAATTTCAACGAAATTCTGCCAGATGTGTATTCCACCAACCCGCATTGGAGCAGCGTGGTGGAATATGCTCCAAACCTTCTCCTCAAAGGCAGAGGAGACCTTAGCCCAGCGGTGGGAAATTTACAGGCTGCTAATGTAATGTAAATGGTATATATTTAGTTCTTAATGAAAGTGGTAATTTTGATACTAGAATATAATGATTAACAGACGACAATATTCCTCCCCCAATGATGTAATAAAATGAAAGGTAACCTTTAATATTATGGTTTACACCGAGGTTGAACTTCCAATGTTGCCATTACCATTATAGGTAATTACAATACCGGTGTACCTATACATATATTTCTATTCGAGTCGCAATTCGTGACGATCTCACGGTTTTTCAGAAGGATAATGGGTGAAAAGTGCTCGGAAGCCAAATGACACTGATCGATCTATTTGCGGCGTCTGATTAATATTAATTGCGCGATTTCCATTGTTATCTAATAATTCCCACGTGCCTAAGGCTATAAATAAACTAGAAATATTTTCCTACACATTTATTATAATCTGTTTTTTTTTAATTTGCAATAACCGGTACATTGGTTGCAATTAAACTTTTTTTGTGTTACTTTTCTCTCGTGACATTTTGAATAATATTTTAAGTGTAGAGTTAGTTCCGGTAACCTGTAATCAGAGTTTATTGCTCGTTGTTGCAGTTTTGAAGTTTTGCAGTTACACATGAGACGACAGACTTCTCACACGTTAAATATGTTTCTAGAAAACTAAGACACACACACAGTACATAAAAGAATGTTAAACGAAGTATTTCGTAATTCTTGTTCAGAAAGTGAAATAGTAAATTATTGACTAATGCAGGCCAGTGACTATTTTCACAATAGAGTACGATTTTTCGAATTACATATTAAAGTGAGAGTTCTAGAGAAAGTGTTGAATAGCCTGTGGTCGGTCGAGTTACCGTTCTCTTGCGGTGGTCATTAACAAAGGATCCTACTTTTGTTGTTAATATTCATAACAAATGTCCAGAAGAGACAGCAGTGCTACCCTTTTTGCTTTAAATACCTATTTGGGTTAATTCAATAATCTTAAAAATGAAATATACCAGTTAAAATGTATTTAACTTGATAATGATTAAGGCAAACATAAAAAGATAAAAGCTTTCAAATGTCCGTCGATCTTTACGCAGCAAGCGTTTGGTCTCCTGCAGCGGAGAAGCTTATGATTAAAAGTAAGCTAAACTCGCTGCAACGAGGCTTCGCTCAAAAGATCTGTAAGGCGCACAGGACGGTATCTGACATCGGCACTCATCCTATCAGGCCAACTCCCCCTCGACCTCCGCGTCAAAGAGGCTGCCACCCTTTTTAAGATTAAGAAAGGCTGCTGCGTGGACCTTATACCACCGGGACGTGAAATAGAGCAAAGAGTGGGACCTCTACTAAACCCACATCCATCGCAACTCATAACAACAGAGTATGCATGCTTAGAGAATCTGGACCCACAAACTCTTGAAGAACACCATATTGTCGGCCCCCTAATATTCACCGACGGCAGTAAAACAGAGGGGAAAGTCGGAGCTGCCCTAACATGATGGGATCAAGGGAGGGAAACCAGAAACTCCACGTTCCGCCTAGAGCCGTACAACACCGTCTTCCAATCCGAAATGTACGCACTCCTCAGAGCTATCAAGATGGTGAGGAAATCGAAACATCGCTCTGCTAACATCTTGAGCGACTCGAGATCCTCTCTTGATCTGCTACGGAGCTCTTCAGTCACTCATCCATTGGCTCTGGAGATGAAGGAAATATTAAATTAAATTGTGAAAAAAGGCAACAAAAGGGCAACTGTGAGCCCATGGATGTAGCTTAATTTAAAAAAAACGTATTAATGTTCGGAATAACTCGCGTACAAGGCCAGTGTCTATGGGCTACCACATGCCAACAAATACTCAATCAACTCTGCTTAAAGCCTAAAATAAACTATACTTAAATCATATGTGTCTGTATGTATATTTACGATATACCGAAAATAATTGTACATAAAATCTTTATCTTTATTCCTAAAACATATAAAAAAATGTACTGGCAACATTAATTATTATCTTTTATCGGATGTAATGGATTTCTGCGGATGTTTTGTAAACATTTACGCTTTTAATCAAGATCTTTTATTGATCGGAAACTGGTTTCGTTTGAATGACATTTTATCGTCTTACATAAGCTTATGCGTTTGCAAAATAAAAACAACAAGCGCCGGAGCTTTGATCGTGTCGGTCCCATTAATTGTACAAAGAGTAAACTTTACGCGAAATATATCTTTAATTAAATTAAACCTAAGGATAAAAAATATATATGTATTGAAACGCATTTTTTTACTCGTGAAACTTAATCCACTGGGGCAATTCTACTCTATTCAACATATGATGGCTGATACGATACGATACGTTTCCAATTGCATTCCGATCGAACTTTGACTATTCCTCACAAAAATAAAATACCTGTACTAAAATACCAAAATATTTATACCTGTTATGTTATACAATTATATTCCGATCCAACTTCAGCTTAACCGCACCTGGACCGTTTTGTTAATAAAATAGGTAAACAGCAACGATAACGTTTCGATTCGGTTGCAAAAATTTAATTTTAAAATTGTTTGAGATATAAAATTACAATGTAAACAAAAACGAAAACCGTGACATTTTCGATATTAAAATCATCAAACTTTCTATTTTTTTTTATTAAAAAGTACTAATTTAAATGTTATGTCATTGCTAGGTATATGACAATAAGTAAAAAGTAGTAAAATTGTCTATGTCTAATATAATGTTTGATTTAATAGTACGCCAGAACGCTACGAGTATGAGTAGGATCTATGCCGGACGAGACTATAATAAAATTTAGCATATAGTATCATTAGTAGTTAAATAAGACAAATATAAATAATGATAACAATACATTTCGACATTGTACTTACAAACAAGAAATATTAATTATTAAATTTTGTAAATTTATGTGTTAAATATTTATTAAGAAAACATTAACATTAACTTTTGATTTAATGATCAATAAATTATTCGATTTGTTTTTCTATAAACCGACTATAACGCTAGATAAATCTCATTATGTCGTTTCGAACAATATAATGATAGATAAGAAATCTTTCAAGTATTGTGTAATCAGAAATGTAACAAACGTCCGGATACTGAACAAGAACCGCAGTTGCTCAATAAATATAACTCACAGAGTAGAAATTGAGGACGGTATCCTTTTTCGTTTCCAATAAAAACCCATATCGAAATACATTAATGCCATTTTTAGATACCTCATACCATAACACTTTCCTAAGTTTTTTTCTTACCTTAACACCAACAAGACGCACCTATTTACAATTGTTTAGGGATTATAAACTCTAAAACAATAAATAAATGGTTTAATTCAGCTCGTGTAACTATTTAACGAGTACGATGGCGCCGATTGTCAGTGCAATGCGCTTGCAGACCAGATTGCAAACCTTATTTGGCGCCGTCGTATCAATATCTTGCCACTGATACTTACGAGCTTTGATGCATTTACTTCAAGTTTTTAATGAAAGTGATAATATTGTTTTATTTTATCAATAACTTGGCACGTACCTATTACATATAGTGTATTACATTTCTCTAATGTGTCCTTAGCATTTCTTGCTAAATGTAATTACTTATAGGAATCTTGAAAATTAAATTTTCCACACTCATCGAGAATCAACAAAAATATTTTATAAAATTAATTAAACGTATGAATTATACAGGTGTACATCTTTTTACTAAGATGCCTTTAAGTAAAATATCTGTATGTATTTTCGTTCGCCTCTATGTAAAACTCTAATTAATTGTTGGTTAATTTAATTCATAAGTTAGTTTGATTCATAAAACTTTTCTATTAAGTCCAAGACAATTAAAGCTGATTCAATCGCGTTTTCTATTTTCCGGTGTTAATAATGCACTGTTACACCTTTTTGCTCCTAAAGTGAAACCTTGTCTCTGCGATTATAGATGTTTAAATTTATTATTATTTATTTATTATCGCAAAGTCATACCTTTGCTGTCGAAAAGCTAGAGATATACGAGTCAAAATTAAAGTACAAATTATTTTATTTATGTTTGAGCTGAGGTGGTATTGGTCCTCATGAATTTTAACCAAAAATTGCGGGTGCTTGACGGCGAAATCAATGGAAACAAACGCTTTTATACATCTCTTTTTTATTTTACGTTTTTTGTTAAATAAACCCTAGAAACACCCACTAAAATAAACACAAAAAAGAAATATGAAAATAGGTCCAGCTTTTTAGGAAGAGTTCAGTGACATACACACGGATTATTCGTACAAGAATTGTATTGTAAGTATTTATTATTAAATGCTAAATAAGGAAATATAAAATAGACCATTTATTTTTAATTTTATGACATTAAATACGATATTTTTTTTAAAAGTGCTTTTTATTGTACCTTTCTATCACCTGTTAAGATTTAGTTTGTCTTGATTTTTATGTGCTTGCGAGTTTTCTTTTCCTGGCAGCATTACGTTCGGAATTTCAGAATTTCAATATTATTTCTTCTGTCTTCTTTACACACAACATGTAGGCTAGCCTACATGTTGTGTGTAGGCTAGCCTACATGTTGTGTGCCAATTATCATCCTCATGGGCTTATTATATGATTTGATTTATTCATTTTCAAATTTGGAATTGTAAAAATATAGAAAATAAAGAAAAAAATATTTTCAATTTAAATCTTGTGTAATTTCCTTAGTTATTCCTCGCTTGGGTGCGTTCACGTTCTCGCATGAGCATGGGTTCCGTACGCATGGCGAGCGTGGGAATAACAACTTCTGTACTTTTCTAAACAGAACTTTTAACACCGTTTACAAATAACCACGAAGATTATACGAGTACACGCTAATGCGGTTAAAGCTTATGATTATTGTTTACATTCTTAGCTGTTGTACACAAAATCAAGTTCACGTGAAGAGTTTTTATTGGTTAGATTAAAAATATTCTGTATAAGCGCATTATTGCAGTGTATTAAATCTTGATATTTCTTAATAATTATTTATACTAATCCTAAACCTCAATTTTTGAGCAAAAAAATTAGTTCAATTCTACAGTAATTTATGCTTTGCACAAATTGTATTTAAACGAACACGAACACTAAGCCTTAATGTGTTTAAAAAAATGGATTAAAATTGAACAAGCTAAAGTTATCTCCAAGAGGTCGTAGGTGTCGGACACGAGGCCTTAGCACCGATTCGTAGGGTGAACATAGTTTTCGTAGGTAATGTGCACGCGAGTAACCGAAACATACGTCATTTATGCATAATAAGCTTGTGGGAGTAACTGATACAATGACTTGTATTTCAAAACGCTTGTGCGTTGCGATAAATCTAAGTAATAAGCAGTTGAATACGGAGTTTACGATAAGCCGAGGGCTTAAGTATTCCTACTTAAGCATGTTTTTAAGAAATGTTTCGTATTGTAGTTGTTATATTCCTACCGTTCTAGAGACATAGGAAATAACTACGTTCTAAAATGTCAATTTAGAGTTTTAAAAAAATATTTCTACATTTTTGTCGAAAATTAAAAAAAAAAACAAATAAGAAATAGGAAAAAATTGTGTACATATTTAAAACAGATAATTATAGAACTCTTTATAAATTGACCGGATATTCTTCAAAAACCTATATATTAAATTATCCCTCGTATTACATAAAGCCTCGACACGCTGCGGTCACCGAACTTATCGCCCCAGGCGTCCTCGCCCGTAATTCCATACTCGTACCTGCACATCTCAACTATCTCGGGCTAAAACACCTCTAACAAAGCCTGGAGCCCTACACACGGTCAGTGCACCAAAGCCGTGGGCCACGGATCACGACTACACAATAAATACCATACAATAACACGTCACTATTGGCTGCCTTGTAAATCGCATGGCGAGATAAGTTAAAGCTTTGTTTTAACTCATTTACAAAATACATCATTATGTGATTAATTTGATTTTATTTATATTTTGATCGACTCCTATGTATGGTATATTTTTGTATAGAAATTCCTATTCTAAAATGTTGTTGATCACAAATCACTTATAGATTCATCGATAATCCGATTCAAAAACTCAATACTCTTTTAAATGACTCGGCACATGCGGAAGAAGTATGCATCAGAGACGTTTCGTGTCGAATAATTGCGTACGTTGCTCTCAACGTAATTGCAACTTGAAATTGTACTCTCATTGAACCCAAAGAAGTTTTCCCAAACAAAGTATTTACTACATTTTCAGTACGATGCGCGAGTACGGCGGCTTCGCGACGCTGGTGTCGGCGGAGGTGCGCGAGGGCGCCTGGAACGCCGCGCCGCGGGGCGCCGGGCTCGTCGTCGAGTGGGCGGACAACCCCGCCGTCAAACCCGGAGACAGGTGCGTCTGCGTCCTACTGGCTCGTATTACTGAACACGTGCGTCGTGCATGGCTCACGTGGAGTTGCACGTTAAACCATACACTACTCGGAAATTAGCATACCTTAATTAAATATACATGTTGTTTAATTGATTAAGTGACAATCTGATTAATGGACTTTAAGTAAAAGAATATGAAGAAGCTCATGCTGGCGGCCTTTGATTAAATATAATTAAACCCACTAATTAGGCACTTACGGGATCGAGTTTCCTCTCTCCATATCAGTCACAATCGTAACCCCTCATAATTCTCTTTCTAGAATACAGTGAGTTTAGTTTGTGAGTTTTTTATGTAAAGAAACTGTAATAAATTTATATGTAATGTTGATACAACTATAAAGCTATTTATAGTTGAAGTAGCCAATTATAACTAAGTATTTTAAAAATGGTAGCGGTCGGCCAGACAACATCATACTTTATACGGCTTAAAATCTGCTTTAATATTTTAAATGAGATCTCCGCTCTTATACAAATTCACGATAATATCTCATACTGGGCCGGCCCTTGTTCTCCGATAGTAACGTACGTGTGTGTTGTATAGCGGACTAGCAGTTACACAGCCCTTCACGTGTAACAAATGTCCAACGACTGCAGCGAGCATATTATTATTCCATATTCGTTGCATCGAATTTATCGCCCAAGCGACATTCGATATCATTACCGTACCTGCTATATAAATTTATGAATTAATGACTCGACATCGAGCGATGCGAGTCGAGTTTTATTAATTGTTTTCGATAAATATTGATTGCTCCGATTTATATACGACGAAACGCATCGTCGGGAGCGAATTCATGATTTGTTGTGAGATTGTACCGATAAGTTGATAATGACCGCCCGACGGCTTGGAGTCGTCAACGTTGAGTCGCTACGCTCGGAGCTTTTACGATTAAAGTTGGAATTATATTACCTATTATATTAACTGAGTATATTACGAAAATCCTTTTCACTAGCTCCGCGTTTAGTCAACTCAACCTTTGCGATACCGTTTTGCTAACATATAACATTTAATTATACTTATTCACAGAAAAGTTTCACGATTTTTATAATATCCCAATTAATGATTTTATTAGCAGACAGCGAGAAGCCTCGATGCTGCTCATCCGGCAGTATCACCTCTCACTCTCTAAATGTCTTCCTTCTTTACAGAATTTTGGAAGTGAACGGCACTTCGGTGTTGTGCTGCAGCCACGAGGAGCTGCGCCGCAGCGCCGCGCCGCCGCCCGCGCGCCTCGTGCTGCTGCGCGCGCACGCCGCGCCGCCCGCGCCGCCCGCGCCTCCCTTCACACAGGTGCTCTCTCCGGCTTTGTTTTCACTTCTTAGAAGCCTATAAGGGCTTCGCGTATATTTAGTCACTTTAGCGATAAGTAGCAAATCCGACGAGTATTGTTTGAAAACGCTTTAGTACTTTGTTGTAATTTAAAGTACAACATAAGTAATAAGTAATACAGATATTTAGTCTTTTAACCTACAGTAAGAAATGACGAGTAGTTAGGTACCCATTTCCTTATAACTACTGATTTATTTATTTATTTAATCGATACACCACAGTATTTGAAATATAGCACTTAAAACAAGAATACAATAAAATGACAGATACAATTTCAAACACTTAATAGGTATATACAGCATTAATAGTTACGTTAGCCTCCAATAACAATTTTTTTAACAATACTCTATTTAATAAATAATATAATAAATAATAAAATAATATAATATAATATATTTAATCTACTCTACTTGAAGGAAATAAGTTCATGAATTTCCAAGAAACATCCTTAATTCAACTCTAACATTAACTGACTTACGAACAACTTACACCCTAAACTGGTAAATTTAGAAGGAAACCTTCTTGTGCAGGAGTTCCTTTTGTAACGTAAGTTGTAAGTTTTATGGAACATTGATATCTTTGAAGATAGATAAATTATTATTAATGCTTCTGTCTATGTAATAAATAAAAGTGAGTTGTGGCAGTATTTTTGGAAATTAATTATTTATCATTCATAACTCGTACCTACAGAAGATCGTAATTTTTTTTGGTTAACACGCCGACAATGGAAACGCAACATGTATAGGTACACGACTTACATCATGAATACGCCAACGACGGGATCTAAGATAGTATGTATACTATGATACAAATTCCAAAATAAATAAAAGTGTAAATTCAGACGAGTTCATGATCACGTTTCACAGAAGTTAGAATATCATGTGTTTTCTTTGAACCAGTGTCCAGCAGCAGTGTAGAAGTTCAGTATTATGATATAGTATAGTAACAACCTATAAATGTCCCAATGTGCAATGAGATAAGTGTCTAACACACGTGTCGGCGCGGCAGAAGGAGGCGGCGTCGCTGCGGGCGGAGCTGGCGGGCCTGCGCGCCGCGGCCGAGCTGGCGGAGCGCGCCAAGGACGGGCTGCGCTCCGACAACACGCGCCTCACGCATCGCATCTCCTACCTCGAGGACCAGGTGGCCGAGCTGCTGGACCGGCATCCGCAAGTACGCATTGCGATTGCAAATGTTATTGCAATTCATATTATTTATGAAAAGTTACGACCACAAATTATAAATAGATAGTGGGAAATATTATGCCATAATTATACCTATTAGAATGATATACAATTATACTTTCAAAATAATTGTTCCAAATATAATACTCATCTAAATTGTTACCGTGGAAGTTAAGCCAAATAAGAATCTAATTGTTCACAGCTCCATACCGTGA
This sequence comes from Vanessa tameamea, assembly GCF_037043105.1. Taxonomy (NCBI): domain Eukaryota; kingdom Metazoa; phylum Arthropoda; class Insecta; order Lepidoptera; family Nymphalidae; genus Vanessa; species Vanessa tameamea. Next base: position 13,287,874 of record NC_087316.1, on the reverse strand, counting down.
GCAGTAACGACAGCTGTATAACAGTGAATAAAACCAAGAAGAACGTGACCAACATCAACATTACTACAGAGCCGCAGGTTCCGACTAAAACGAGTCCCAAGTCTGAGGTGCAAGTATTCCAAAAGGGACCAGACATTACAGCCATCGTGGCGAAGCTTCCAGGGCTGGATGCCGGTGAAGCCAATCTGCCCGTGGTGCGACCCAGATCGAACGCCTCGGGCGCCTCGTCTAGAGTGGCCACGTCCCCGAGGACATCACCAACACCGAATCGTAGATCACACAGTTCGCATAGTTTAGAACATAGAGCTGGCCGCATGCGCCACTCACTCTCGCACCACTGCATCCACGACTACAGCACGGAAACCGATGCAGCCATTCGGATGATAGAACGAAATCAAAGGCACATGGAGAAGCAGCGCGTGAAGACCGACCGGTACAATAGCAGTAGATCGAGGGAGGAGACTTTTAGATCCGACAGCGATATGGACTTGAGGGATTCTCAATCGAGCGTATGTGACCAAAGACGGACTGATATAAAGAAAGTGGCCGAAAGAATCGAGGAAAGCATCAAAAAGACAAACTGGGCCGAGAGGAAGACCCTGTCGATCATAGAACAATTGAAGCGCTCGCAGCGCCTTCGAAAAATGAAGAAAAACGAAAGCGTCGAAAACATCCAAGTCGAATCCGAGAGGAACTACGTCTACAACCGAATAGACGGCAAAGTACTAGAGAACGCGCATAAGTCAAGCCGACGGTCGTCCAAACTGCACTCGAGGAGCGCAAAATCGTCCGAACTCGAGTCCGAGTGCTCCGACTTCCCGAACGGCGACGCGTACGGCAGCTCGCCGAGGCTGGACTACGGGGCCGACGACCGGTCGAGGCTCGGGCACTACGTCCGGAACGACGAGACTCGAGACGAGGCGAAATCCCGGCCGACGCCGCCGCGGAAGCCGCTCCGGCTGTCGCTGCACAAGGCGCGCAGCGCGCACTCGCTGGCCAACGGGGGCAACGGGAGCGAGTCGGAGGCCGCGAGCCGGCCGCCGTCGGAGGCGCAGTCGCTCTGCAAGCGGCCCGTCAAGCGCACGTACGCGGCCGAGCGTTGGGCGCGCGAGCGCCTGCGCGACGGCGGCCGCGCCACGCCGCGCCCCGCGCGCCGCCTGCCCGCCGCGCCCGCCGCCGACGACCTCTACCCCGACCGGATGCACTCCGTAGGCAAGTGGTGCTAGTCGCAGGCGGGACTCGTTAGCTCGATTAGAAATTGCGTTTGATCTGTGAGCGGGGTGAACATGGACAAACGTGGTCCTAAACTGAGTTGTACGTCAGTGAGTCGTTAGGGTAGATATCAATTCTAATAATTACATAAGATGACGGTACGAACTTTACGATTATGGAATATAATATGAAGTACACCCCGGGATTAGAGGCAGATTTGTCGCCTTGGGTGACCTAGGGCCGTAGCAGGTGCCACCGCCTACTCGGCCTAGATATGGAAATCCGCCCCTGCCCGGGATATAAACGATCATCCCTCACTTTAATGCAACTCTTTGTGCTGAGATGGTACATATATTATTTTCCAATCTATAGAATATAACTACATACCTTGTGATATAAAACATTTACTCATGTGACCAGTGTATAACCAGAGGCGACGGTAGCGAAGATAAAGACCGACTCCGATGCTACTAAAGTTAATTGTGTAAATTTTGAACAAAAGCTAATATTTTGTAATAACATTTGTTCAAACTGAATTGAACCCATGGCAACACTGAGAATGAGGATGAGACGATTGACGTGATGATAACGAGAAGTGATGATGAACGAGGCTTTACAAACATATGAATACATATTTTTGGATGTTAAACTATACCAATGTTGAATTGTGTAAATATAAGTTAAAACTTGAGCACCCACCGTTAAATACTCACCTGTATTATGTATTTATGAAGGAAATAAAACAAAATTATTTGACAACATCAGCATTTTATTAAACAATTCAAATTTCATAATTAAAATAATATCAGAAATATTTCCAAGCAGCCATGTAAAGCATTAATTTAATCGAATGATGACAGGAATATACATAGGAGTCCTCAACAATAGTTCGTCCACGAATAAGCGAGTAGAATAAGTAAATTCGATCCACACGTGTCGCTTTATATATTTCTACTAATACATGGCTGTTAAAAATACCAGAGACAATGGTAACGTCTCTAAACAATCTACAGATAACCTTTAAAATTAACCATACGGTTTAGAATAGAGTGAATATTTCATTATATAGATAATAATCGACAACGAAAATTTTATAATAAAATCATATATAATTGCAACAAAAACAAATGACATTACTACAAAATATATTTACATCAATCGTTATAAACAAATTTTAACTCTCCATATACTAATTACTACGATAAAAGTTTAAAATTATCCCTATTGTGATAATGTTACCAGATAGTTGCATGTATATTTATTAATAGTGTGGCAACATTTGAATGCAATTTTTTTCTTAATTCGGCTCAAGGCTCACCCCTTCATATTTACTTATTGGAATTAGTTCGTAACCAGATCGAATACAAAGGTAGGACACACTTGGGTAGATAAATTTAAGATAACTTGCACGTAAAAATCGATCTAAATCGATGAGCTAAGCGATAACAGAATGGCAGTAGAGTTATGTTAGTGAGCTCAGTGTCAAAAACGTAATGCGCAAAAAGTGGCCACTCTGATATGATATTTAAAGACATTTTATGTGAGTCAGTATTATGTTTAAGCTAAAACTATTTTAGACATTTAAATGCTGTTTAGGGGAGGCTTAACATTTTATTTTAAAACTAGCTATTCAATGCGAAGTTATCCTATTTTCAGATGCCATATTTGTCTGAAATCCCGTAATTTATATGAATTTATAATTCTTTATGTCCTGCAGTACTTCTATGTCAAATTTTATTACGATCGACACGATTGAGTAATTGAGCCGTGATAAAGCAACAAAAATGCAAGGTTTTTTTCGCATTTATTATATTATAATCTATTCATTTGATATTAACTGTTTAATATACTATTTCTTAACTTTTACTTTATGTACAATTTGTAAATACATAATAACCTTTTGTTTAACAACCATAGACACGATCATAACTATAGCGCCAAACAAATCGCACGCATAACGAATTAAATAACGCACAAAATCTGTCTGTATAATAAGTGTAGGAAGAATATTATTTAATTATATGAGTATTCAATAGTTAAAAAAAAATAATACACAATGTATGGCAACTATTTGACACATTAGTCTTTTTGTCACATGACCAACGATAGTTAATTTAGTCAATTATTAATATAAGTATTTATCCATGAATATAATTTGTTGGTCTGTTGTTTGACGTACGGGGTTAAGCCAAGGGGAAAGTCACGTGAATCATTGATGCGGATTATGTTATATACACCTTTCCAATTTCGGATACTTAATCTGATCAAAATCTGATAACTGATTTGCCATTGGCCGATGGAAGCCGATGATCCAATAAACGAACAATGATCATTAAGCTCGGATTAAACAAACAACAATAAGAAACTGGCGCACAGCTTGCTATTTTTTCTATCCTGTACGTGAGACGGAGAGATAGAAATAAACATAAGAATCCGCACTTATTATCACCGCGTGAGGATTCTGCGACGAAGTTTCTTATAATTAAGTTATGAAAAGCCCCACTTCCTTCCCCTACGATGAATTCCACATAGCCACCATCATAAATGTTGTCACCACAAGCAATTTATATTACACTTACGATATGATAGACATTGCACAGGATAGGATGCTACAATGTAGACCGTTAAAATCATTTCACACTACGTTTGATTGGCCTGAGTTCAAGTTACAACGGACAGTGGCGATCCTTTTGCATAACTCGTTATACCTGAACTCAAAATATGTCTAATTTATTTAATAAATTCACGTAAATATCTGTAATTGCGTGCGGTGTAGTGTGACGAGATCTAAACGCCCTCGAAATACAATTTATTGTTATTTTATTGAAGTCTTTTTTAAAGATCTTTTTACAAATACCTCCTCTACATTTCATTCGCTTATTTTATAAATCCAAAGTTGACTTAATTCATGCAATATGAGGCATGTACATTCATCATCGATAAACTCGCGCCGACGGCGACTCCCCTCTCCGACTCGGAGACACCGACGGGACAGGGAGGCGTGTTTCGTTCGGTTCGGGTTTATCAATAGAGATATATTATTTTATAAATGACTAAGTATTAATCAGTCCTTCTCAGCTCAATTCCCACTAGACTTTACGTATGAAAAGCCTCCGTCCTCGTCGACCATCCCGAGATACTTGAATAATTATATTATTATGACACTCATAATGTCGGTAAACGTCGAGGCTACTGCGATGCACCTAGAACTCGAAGCAGCGGCCCAGGTTGACGAACCTACAAATAAAAGTGACATTAATCCACGAGAAGAGTGCGGATGGAGCGCGGGTGGAGTGCGGGTGGAGTGCGGGTGGAGCGCGGCGCGCACGTACTTCTTGAGCGGGTGCGGCAGCGGCAGCTCGCGCACGGCCTGCTTCATGAGCAGCGACAGGCGCACGCGGCGCGCGTCGCCCCCGCGCGCGATGCGGCGCCGGCGCCGCGCCGCGTGCCGCCGCAGCTCGGCGCAGTCGCCGTCGTCGTCGCCGTCGCCGTCGCCGTCCGAGCGCCCGTCTGCACACACGAGCCGTCAGAGCGAGCCCCGGGCCGCCGGGGACCGCTGGGGGGCCGCGCGCTACTCACCGTGCTGGGAGCCGGTGTCGCTCGTGGGGCTGTGGTAGCTCCGGTCGCTCTCCGACTCGGTCTTCGACTTGTCCGGCGACGAGCCGCTCGGGGTGGTCTCGCCTATCCCGCTGTCGAGCTTCTGCCTCTTCGCCTTGCTCTTGTCCTCGGTGTCCTCGGTGTCCTCGGTCTCGTCGCCGAAGTCTATGATCTCCGGCTGCAGGTCGTCCCAGTCCATGCGGGAGGTGCTGGCCTCCTGAGTCATCTTCGCGCCCAAATCGATCTCCACTTCGGAGGGTACGCCGGGAGGAGATGCGCGTTTCGTTTCCTGTGAACGTATAATATTGGTGAGAGTATCTGACATCGAACACGTTGTGGTATTTGAAAATTTATTACAGGCGAAAAACCTTCTGAATACTCTGTAAAATTGTATATGCACACACAAACGAAACACACTAACCTTGCTGCAATGAGCGTCCTCGTCCGTGGACGTGCGAGACTTGCGCTCCGGCGAATCTGTCAATTCTTCACTCGTGCTCGTCTTAGCCTCCTTACTCGACGTCGACGGCTCGTCGAACTCGTGTCTGTACGACAGCAGCTGCCGACAGGCGGGCGGGAACCGCGGCTCGTCCGGTCCGTCCCCGCGAGATCTGCGCGAACGTCTGGTCTGGCGCTGGTTGCCGGCCTTGGCCTCCGTCCTGTCGACCTTCGGCCTGGTGTTCGGTTTATCGTCGTCAGAATCGGAGGAAGCACTCCGTTTTTTATCGGGACTATCATTCGATGCAGAGCGATTCCTGGGTTGCGGGTCGACGGGACCGGCCTCTCGCCGCGAGCCCCCCGCCGGCTCGGTCGATACCGGACGCCGGTCGCCGTCGTCCGAGGCGTCCGAGGAGTCCGTCGACGAATCGTCGACGCGGTCGAAGCGCAGCGCGCCGGCCACCCGGTTGTGCCCCATGCTGATGACGAGACTCAGCAGCGCGTTCATCTCGTTCGCCCCGTTCTCGCCGTCGAGGTCGTGAAGGACGTTCAAGCCCTCTGCGGAGAGAAAGCGCGAGCGTGAGAGGCGAGAGAGGCGAGCGAGGCGCGAGGCGCGAGGCGAGAGGACACGCGGGCGCGGCACTGACCGACGTTGCCGCCGGGCTCGATGGGGATGCAGATGCGGCGCGGGCAGGCGGGGGGCGGCGGCTCGCGCGGCGTCTCGCGCAGCTCGGGGTGGCGCCGCAGCACGCCGCGCCGCATGGCGCCGCGCACGGCCGCGCGCGACAGCAGCTGCAGCCGCACCGGCGACTGCTTGTCTGCAACACGCGCACTTCCAGTACGGACGCGGACCCGGACACGGACACGGACGCGACGGAGCCCGCCGAGTTCGCGACGATTTCGCTCGACCGAGTTACTGGTAATATTTACGGCGACGTAGTAGACGCGAGACGTAGATGTTTAATGGAAGCCGAAATGAGCAGTCTGGTGCGTGGCGTGGGCTCACCGAGCTTGACGTGCTGAGCGGCCTCGTCCCTGCTCGGCGTCCGCAGCGTGGCGAAGGACACGTTGAGCAGATTGCGCGTCACCCACTTGCTGTCGCCGACGCGCCGCACTTGCTGCAGAGTATCGTTCAGCGGCATCACCACGATCCCGCCCACCTGATCGATTCATAATAATACATTTATGTCACTGTCTGATTACGAGTACTATATATTATTTAAGTTTACGTACCACCTCGTCACGCCTGTCGTCATTAAATTGATCAATTGTAACTTAATCGTGATTAAGAAGTGGATAAATCTTTTGGACTCATGAATCCCACGAAAATACAAGCATTCTTCAATAGAAATTACTGACAGGGTAACTAGATTTCTTAGTAATAAGTATATATACAAATAAACATAGAATCGAACAACAATAGCCTTTAGTGAGGTGAGTCAAACAAACAAACATTTATTATAATTATGGACTGCAAATTCTTACGGTATCAGTATCGGTTCTTATCCATGGTTAATTTAAAACAAAAATGTTACTAAAATATTCAAAAATGTAGCATAGTTGAATATACAGACTGTTCCATTTAAAGAAAGAGTAAAGATAAACAAACCTTAGATTAACACATTCCATGTGATTTGCTAATAGCTCTGCTATAGTGCACTAAAAACAATTCTTGATTAATGTATCTATTTAAACGTTTTATTTAACAAAATTTCACTTAACAATTACTTTATCTAACTTAACTCATATCAATTGTATTTTATTCAAGTAAACTTCACAATTTTTTCAGGTTTTTTAAACATCAAAGAGTTAAACACTACCACCGTTTCGGAAAACAGCCTTCAGCGAGAAGAAACGGCAAATAACTCGCATAGTTGCTCTTTTCAAATAAACAGATTTACGATGCTTTTTTTCACAATTAGTGTCCCGTGATGGTACCCGAGCCTATGGGTAGGTTACTAGTTTATTAAATTTAATGTTACTTCCTAAGATCTGATGAAAACTTCGCCGCATAATAAATTTTGTTGATTATCCAAGATCTTGATAAATTAATGTTGACATGTCTGGTTGAAATAGATAATAGGTTCAACTATGCTGACATAAATTTTATAAAAGCGCCTAATTGAGATGGTCAAATAATAGCATTTTTTAAAATTATAATTTTAATGTACATCGAAACATACCTTAATAAGTCTCTTGAAGTAATTTTCGTACTCGTCTGGACAGGCAGCACCACAGTAAACACGATCATAACAAGATAACAATGGAGTCAGACATAGGCCATTACCTGAGGACAATTTTTGATTGTTAGTAATAAATTGTGTATTCTATTAAAATAACTTTTGTACTAAATTGTGTTAAAAGTAGAGACAGCATATACTATGTTTATACTTAGAAGCAATTTACTAAAAAAATATTTCTCCCTCTGATTACAAATAGAACATTAAAATATTTGATTGGAATAACTCCAAATCATTTGATGTGGATCATGATTTTTACAAATTACTGACTCACAAATTCCCTGAGTTTTCCAAACAAATTTTACAAATAGCCTAGGGATATTAGTCTGAAATAAATAAAAATTAATTTTTCGAGAAATATTGTATATGAGAAATAGCATAAAATAATCATTTTTGAGGAAATAAAATTGTAATGACGATAAATGAAATAAGAGTTAATTGTCAATTCAATCCTCTTAGTGATAAAAATCTTCACATTCAAGATCATTTATATAAAAAATTTAAATATTAAACAAATGAATTCAAAATATTTAATCAAGTTAAATTAAACATGTTTACAAGTACTTATATGAGCTTAATATTAAATCATATTTTCAAAAGCACAATAACATTTATTTTCATACTGATTCCATTTTCCATAATTTAGGAAAAAAATAGAAATTGGAAAAAATCCAAGGATGTTTTTAAATTTCTTTACTTTTTCATGATTATACCTGGAGAAAATAAAACTCCCTGAGTTTTCATGGGTTTTCTAATTAATTTTATATATTTCCATTACTATAAGGGTTAAATATAAAATATTCATAAAATAGGTCAAGTTCTTGGTTATTGCAAATAAAATTACTCACCATGATAAAACTTTGGTTCACAGAAGTCAAAATCGTCCAGAATAGGAGAATTTTCAATAAACTGGCTAATTTTTTTCACAGCATACTCCACAACTGTTGGATGTACCTCCACGCCATGGTTAATGCCTGATGTCCCAAGTATCAGGCCAGCCATGGTACTGAGGTAACCGGTTCCAGAGCCAATGTTCAGGAACGATAGCCCCGGTTTCAGCTCTAACCCCTCCATCACCTCACTATTGGGTAATGGAATTCACTTAGAAATAGAATTGAAAAATTTCCAAGTCTAAGTGGGGGGTCAGTCCCCGAGTGTGATATTTCCCTGGTTCCGAAAAAATTCAACAAGGTGATAATTGACTGTTGGGCTCGCTTAATATATTAGACATAACTTATTAAGTATCTGAGGTTTTACCTTGCAGCTCTTACAAATTTAATTAATTTCTCATAACAATATTTAATATAGTAACATTTAAACTGTTTGTTTCCTTCAGTTCTGTAAGTATGATAAGTTTTTGGATGATGTTTAGCAGTCACTTACTAAATAACACACAGCAATGGATTCTTATCTGTGTTATTAAAAATAACAGATAACATTTAAACATCACAGCAACAATATTGTTTCCAAAATAATATAATTTTTATTTAAAAGAGAAACGTTAAACTATTCTATATATCGTTATATTGAATATTAACACTAGTACAGGTAACATATTGCACACTAAATAAATTGATAGTATTGATTTCGTATCTTACCTATAGATACATGGAGAAGACAAATGAAGAGGTCCATTACGCCAGGCTAGGTCCTTGTAGGCTTGGTCCCGCGCCTCCGGTGTCATGTAGTCAGCTCGATCTAGTGCACGAAAGACATTTTCGACACTTTTTGTACGGATATAATTCCCACTCATTAAATTGTCTATCAACTCATTGTTATCACGCCCGGAACTTACGGCACCACCCATTTTATTTGAATTTTTAATGCAATCACCGCTAATAAATTAAACAGCACAGCTGATGGGATTTGTGACGTCAATTTTGTTTTTCAACATGTCTTTTGCAAAATACGAACAACCATTACTATTGTAGTATGGGTAGTTTAAACAAATAATATATATATCCTCACGAATCACTTTACATCACTTCTTATTAACATAGAATAAAATCGTAATAAATGCAACTATAACGCGATATGTTTTGTAATTTCAATGTACAGAAATACAAAGAAGAAATCAAAATCCAATTGCACTCGTAAAGGTAGAATTAGAAGACCATAGATTATTAACTGGATTTTGTAAGTTTTAATAACAACAGATACCTAATTTAATTTATGTATATGTCATCTGCGGTTTTTATTTTGGAATGTAATATTTTGTGCCTCGAAATAGCATCAGCTGACGTTTTTATAAAATATTTTATTTAATATTTTAATATTAAACTTGACGATGTTATATTGGTTTATACGGTCTATTTCATTTTTTAAAGACTTACGTGGCTCTCGTGATGATTCGACATTATTCTATAATTTATGATTCAAGGCGAAAACTGTTTGACAGATCAATCAGACATCCGTCAAATTGGGGTTGGGGAGTATTGTAATTTGTTTTTCTTATTTCTATTTGGAATAACTTGTCTGTGTTAAATTTATTCAGTAAAAAGTGTTTTTCTTATGGCTTATAATCGGAGTGAATATTGGATAGGAAGTGTTTTTTTGTACAAGTTATAAACTTAAGTTGTCGTGAATACGATAAGTGTAGAAAATATATGTTATTGTGACGTAATATTAAAAAAAAGGATTTTTTGGGCAACTTACAATGGCAGAAACTAGTGAGCCTAAGGCAAGTGCATCAGCGCCTGGAGGTGATGCTGGAGGTGAGGAGGAAAAACGCGACGAGCGTATGCTGGAATGCAACATCTGCCTAGACACGGCACGAGATGCCGTGGTTAGCATGTGCGGACATCTTTTCTGGTATGTTCTCTTCCTAAAATCGTCTTCTAATTAAAAGTTGTTCGTGTTTTAAGTGTCGTTTATGTAGAACAAGAACTACTTATCATAACAACAAACAAATATCTTTTAGTACAAAATCATATCCAAAGTAGTACCAGCATTATTGTTTTTAAAGTTCACTGTAATCTTATCGAAAATATCGTAAAACCAATATAATTATGTTTTTAATTATAATTTTGTAACAAATAATATCTTAATTTCATTTGTAGCAAAAAGCAACTTTAATTAACTTGTTTTTTTTTATAGCTGGCCATGTCTGCACCAGTGGTTAGAAACCCGACCCAGTCGGCAAGTGTGTCCAGTTTGCAAAGCAGCTATAAGCAGAGAGAAGGTCATTCCACTTTATGGCAGAGGAAATACAAAACAAGAAGACCCTAGAAATAAGGTACATAGAACTAAAAAACATATTATAAGATTATAACTTAATTGCACATAGCATTAATCAATTTATATAAACTTTGTTTGTATGAAATCTATTGAATGATTTATTTAGAAATTTTAATCACTCATTTGAAACTAATATGTAAAATGACTTAACACAAATGAATTTTTATAGTAAAACACATAGTAATTTTAAAACTTATTGCGAGATAATAACTTGAACAGTTTATAGATTTCAGTAAAGTATTTCTAAATAAATGAAAAATTGTTCTAATAATAAATAAAATGAGCTTGCTTATAGCTTAAAAGTATATTCTTAAACTCACTTATCAAAGAGTTTCACAGTTTCTCATTGGGTAAAAATGTAATTTTTTTTCTAATAATTAATGTCATATATTAATGGTTTTTTGTCTATTATTATTTTTTATTTAATTATATAGGCCTTTCAATTATAAAATATACATACAAATATTGGTCTGTTGTTTTGAATAAATTTATATATTTTAGTGGAATTTCTATCAATTGAATAGCATTGTCAAATCAACAGTTCCATGAATAATAATGTATTTAACAAAGAGGTTTTAACATATTAAGTCAATAAATCAATGTTCCTATTGTTTTCCCTTTTGAATTTCAAGTATCACAACTTAATACATTTAAAGTAAAGTAAAAATAAGTTTTCTTTGTTCATACTTCTTTAATACTTTGTTATTCAGTTAGGGGTCACTGTAAAAATATTTATACTATGCCACATTCGCATAAATCACAGTAACAACTAGAAACCATTTCTTACCTTCCAAGAAAGTTGGGTCTATCCATAACTTTTATCATAAGTATCAATCAATTAATTATCAAGAATCAACTATTCAAAGTCTGCGACTATGAAACAGTATAATGCTTATTGTAGATAAACCAATATTATAAAATAATATATGTATTATAATATTTCGAGCAAAAAATGTCTGTTAAATTTTATAATGGTCTCTTCGACAGATTCAAATCCTGCATATGACGAATTAATCCTAAATGTTAATAGCTGTAGATGTGCAGAAAATGAAAAAAGAACTTTCTTGATTGCAATATAATAAATAGTTACGATGTAAGAAATAATTAATTATAGAGAGCGGAAAAAGTTACTGGCCTTGTAGAAAATGGTGCTGGCTGCAAAAAAAAAACAAATGTAAAACATTCGAATAGACGTCGTCGGCTTAAAATAAAATAAAATCAAAACAAAACCTATCATAGGTTTCGAAATTCGTAAAAATCTGTTGAATAAACTCGTAGTTTCGACCCACTAGTTTTAATTAATAAAATAGGGTTGAGGTCTGTTGTGTATTTATTACAAGTTGAATTAGTGATTTTCTTAATTTTAGCAAAAATTTAGGCATTTTTTTTTTATTAAGTATATTTTTTGCTCACTTGTAATATATTTCTAAAGTATAAATACATCTCATAAGCTGCAGTTGGGCGCCAATGTTTCTGTGAGAATATATTTATGTAAATAAATACGGCATGCGGCATGAGTATCATTACCTATTTACATTTAAAAGCTCACATGTGTATTTCATTTTAGCCCGATAGGTTTTCACAAACGATCGAGTATAATAGGAAAATTATAGATTTATATATTTTTAGGTACGAGAACGTTATAAGAAATTATTTAATCTTAGAGGTAAAACTGTCGTCGCATATATACATACATTTTTATCACATTGAATATGTATTTTCTATGGTATTTAAAGACAAACTGAGAATTTGCGTCGCCATTTTATTTTTTTAATATAAAATTTATTCAGTATAGCTCCAATTATCCAGGGAGCGGATTAATGCGTCTCTGCGCTTCCAGAGTTCCGTGCGCGATGCGCGATATGTCCAACCATGCTTGCGGCCGCAGCGCTGGCTCTGCGGCCGCAAGCGTGGTTAAAATCAAAGTTAAAAATGGTTAAAATTTACTCTTTAAAACCCATAATATACTCCATGAAAACCCATGTTACAATCTTACATTCGCAGCCGTAAGCATGTTAGTTAATCGGCCTCAAGAGCTGTTTGTGTCGGAATAATATATTTTGCGCCCATTCATTGTTTAAATATAATATATATTTATATATTGTATTACTGTCAATAACAACAACAATATATCGGCAAGAAACATGATTCATGTAATTAATTTGGAATTTAGTATCTAGTCAAAGTAAAAAGTCGTGACGCTGAATTCGGAATAATCATGGTTAATGGTCAGTTATACGTGAACTTCTCTAAACCGCACGATTTGGTTACGGCTCTTTCTGCAGTACGGTCTAGACTTGCGGCGGGTAACTAAAATGACTTAGTCGCTTGCAATTTTAGCTAACTATGTAAATGGGGTAGCTGTAAGCGACCCATGTAAATATACCATAAACAAACCCAACAAACATTTGACAGGTCGCCACAACGTGCCAACTGTAACTTTTGGTTCTATAAGCTGGTCGCCGTTACGCCTTTATAACGTCGACATCACCAAGAAAAGGCCCATTTTATACGACTTAGTGTCCTATAAGAGTCATGTAGCCGTCGCATAATTTACTTTTTGGTCGCATAGTGGTCGTATAGAGGTCGTATAGAGGTCGTGCCGCAGACTTAAAGTGTTTATTACCGCTGCTTTACGACATTTGATCGAATACCAGTATCCAACACGCTTCTTACCAGACTATATTTTTTGTAAAAGTGACAGGATAAAATATTAATTGTAAATTGAGTTTGAAAGCTGTCACGAACAAACTTAATTGATTGTGAACATTATTTTTTATTTATTCATCTCTGTATGTTTACTTCGAAACTCATGTTCAAGGAATGTTAATCTGATGGGAAATTAATTTTATCGAGTTTTATGGGCTAGTTTTAACTATATAATGAACGCGCTAGTGTAATCAATTAAATAAATAATATTTTATTGAGATTTTTTAAAGCAAGTTTTAAAAATTACCGATACACGATTTAAAGTGCAGGACAAGACCTTTATACAACTTCTAAACGACGTTTTAATTTATGTCATTAATGGATTTGTAAATATTCCGCCATAGAAAACGAAATTAGAGTTCAATTTAGTAATTGCCAAGTGTGTAAAACCTTTTTATTTGATATAATTATTGAGTATTTATTGGTTCAGCTGAGATAAAAAATGATATGTGATATAATAAATATCGATAACTTTTTAACTAAATCAGATTTTATTACATTAATACGTTTTCCTGGATCTTTTGGAACTGATCCGGGTATCCTTTCGTTAAGAATTTTGTTTAGGTCCCTCAAAGCAGTTTGTGAAATGTTGTAATTAATTGCCCATTTTTTTAGATTATAACGAAGTATATCATTTTCATGGGCTTCATTTGTGCCATTATAATCGACTATCACTAACACACAAATTATCAAACATTTCGTCAAATTCGTCTACGTTTGAATTTACTTTTATAGAGCCACTAAATGCACTTTCTGCGCTTCGATTAATACATTGCTCAGAACTCCCTAAATTTTATACGGAACCATCTCCAATTAGCCTGCAGTTAACTTGTCGCGTACTTATATTCGATATAATACAATTGGAGGTAAGAAATGATGCATAGGTTTTTTTAACTTTCCTCTTAAAGTGGAGACTTTTTTTAATGTTTGCCCAGCTTTTTCTATCCATTTCAACTCTGTAAAATTATTTTTACGAAGACGCAAATGAATGGCTGTTTGTGTAATATTTAGTGTATTTTAAAACTCTTATAGGACATTCAGTCATATAAATGTCGTAAAAAGTCATATTGACTTTAATTCGTATAGGAGTTTTATACATCACTCTAATACGACTATAGTCGGTATAAAAGTCGCAAAGACGTATCTACTGTCACAACGCTGGTTACACGACTAAATACCGTGTAATAGTTGTATAAAACAGTCGTATAGAAGTTTCTACGACGTTTTTACACGACTATAAATCGAATAAACTCTCAGCGGCACTAAGTCGAATAACAGAATAAAATTACTTCTATACAACGCTTATACCATTATTAGTCGCGTAATTTCTTCTTATTCGACAAAAATGTTTGTTGGGAAACTAAACAGGTAACTGCATCATTCTCAACTGTGATGCATAGCATTTAGCGTAGCTCTATTAAAGTATTTATTTATTTGATTGTTATTTTAATCTGGTATTTTAATAAATGATCACGGGATAATTATAACATCGAGAAAGGTCTCGATGTTTGACGCGATGTTTGTCCGCATGCCGAATTTCAAGTTTATAAGCCAGTCGGAGCGTAATTATTGTTTACCGTCAGTGTAACGCTCCCGCTTAAGTGATTGACTGGCTGATTTGTATATAAGTATATAATAATTCAAAAAATTCAAGAGATGAAGAAATATATTAAGTCAAAGGTAGTATAGGTACAGGAAAAATAATAAAATATTTCTTTTCGGTTAATTAACTCATTTATGTGTGTTACCTTTTTTGCCCATAACTTTTAAATATATGACCTGATTTGGATATAAGGGGCATCGGTAGAATCTATTATCATTCATTATCTCGAATGACAATGACTGTTAAAAATAAAACATTATGGCGCCGGTATGGTTGTCGACGTTTTCTTTTTTTATACAGAGTATATTTCTATGGCGCAACTTTTTTCAGTCTTCATAAATCTATATTAAACAATATAATATGGACAATAATTAACTGTGTAGTTGATTTCCGTAATATATTTAACTAGCTGTGCCCGCGACTTCGTTCGCGTAGTTGTCGGAAACACTATCATGATTATCGTTTGATTGCTCACGTTGGTTTTTGTTATTATAATCGTCAATAAGATTTAATAATATGTTTTACAGTACTTCAGCGTAGATTATATTTTTAGTTTTGTTTTCTTGTGGTAGAAGAACATACTGATTTTGCCCGCAACCCGATCTTGACAACGCGACATATAGTTGGCCGTGTGAAAAGCAGTCTTGACGTAAATCGATTCCTACGTGTTTAAATGTTTGGCCCTGTGATTTATTAATGGTTACGGCAAAAGATAACTTAATGGGAAATTGAATTCTTTTAAAATTAAAAGGTAAATCATTTGGAATCATTGGGATGCGAGGTATAAGCACTGTTTGACCAACTGCCGGACCAGTCAAAACTGTTGCAACGATCACGTTATTGCGAAGGAATTTTACTTGAAGGCGGGTCCCGTTACATAAATTTGGTGGTTTAAGATTTCTGAGTAAAATTATCGCAGCACCTATTTTTAACTTCAGGGAATGTGGTAGAAGGCCGTTCGGGTTTAAAGAATTGAGAAACTCTTGTGGGTAATGGACAGCATCTTCTTGATCCATTACATTATCAATAGATGTGTAGGTAGTTATATCGCCTGGAAGTTTGGTTAAAATTAGGTCGTTAATTTCGTCAACGCTACTATTTCTCGCCGCCAATATTGCCCTTTGACACATCCATTGGTAATCTTTATTTTCTATTTCGACGATATTAGGGTAAACTTTTGATATTAAATCCTCTATGCTAGTCACTTTTTCTCCTAAATCGCGGTCAATTTCAATTTTATTTTCAGAATGAGGTACTTTTCCATCTCCTATTAAAAGTAACTTTGAAAGAAAATTTGTACTTCCTCCCCCCAAATGTGCTCTCATATTCGTAGATAGTTTTAAGGTATGGACAAATTTCCATAACGGTGAACTTTTAAGGCAAGACCTTATAATGTCTGCTCTAGTTCCTCTTAAAATTACCGGTAAAGTTTGTCTAAATAAATTACCAACATCTGTGTTTTTATTGCTTATTGTTATACGGTCAATTATGACAACCCTTTTCTTAAACATAAAAGAAATATTGTACAATAGTGTACGATTGCGAATATTTTTTTTGTTAACAATTCGATGCAGGTGTATCGACATCTGGATGTAAGACAAAAGAAAAAGTCAATTGTAAATAAATAAATCACAAACAAAATTCATACTCTGCCAAAACAAACAAAACGTTCAACAGGAAATGTAATAGTAAATCTGAATGACTTTTCTTTGTCTTGGATTAGGAGAAAAGTTCATGAATTGTAATACCTGACGGTAGACACGTTTGCTTAAACACTCAATTTTGATTCCAATTTTCTGTCATTATATAGGACCACTATGTACGTATAGGGTTTAAAAAAACATCAAGAAGAAGTGTATTTATCGATAGACCAGATTTACAAATTTGGAGTATATCATTACAAACCTACCTTGGCTGACACCGCCTCCAAAAATAACAATAATTTTAACTATAATATATTATCGTAATAACTTTGCTGACTTTTAAATAGTCTAAATATTTTTAATTTCATTTTACATAGTATAAATCTAAAAAATATTGTGATCATTGTTTGTTATTCATAGGTTTGTGTTAAGTTAGATTTAAAGTGGGTAGGTACATACTTATCTCCTTGCGTGGAAACACAGAACGTACCTACATATTGGTAAGTAGAATAAGTTACTTGATTATTAAGTTGTAGAATAATAAGCAATTATTTTTTACTTTTTAGAGCATATTATTTTTTTTCTCTTTTGAAGTCGGTTTTTTTTTTGTCAAAATTTTTGTTTCTAAAAGATTCGGCCGAGTATCGCTAACGTGCTCCTTAGAATTGTTCCGTTCCCTTCCGTACCGTTACTTTGTCATGGATCCTATGCTCAGAACCTTACCAAACTTTCACCATAGTACCCTTGAAGTATATCCTTTATAATAAAAAAAGAATCATTAAAATTGGTTGGCACAATTCTGAGTTATTCACCTATTTATCGCGCACATACATAATGCACATTTAAGACTTATATCGTTTTCATAAGGATACCATCATCGTAACAGGATAAAATTAAAATGGGGCCCCACGGGAAGCACTACCTTTCAAACAAAAAAAAATTATCAAAATCCAGTGAAAAGTTATGAGGTAACAGACATATAAAAAAAAAAATACAGACGAATTGATAACCTCCTCCTTTTTGAAGTCGGTTGAAAACAAACAATATTAACTTAAACGTAATAAGATAAACAAACCGAACAATAAGAAGTTTAGATTGTTTCTCCTTTGGTGTTATTATTTCATAAGGTGATTATAGTACAACCGTGTTGAATATGCTTGAACGTAATAGAAATTACTTGAAATATTGAACTACTAATTTATTTGTGTAGTCATTTTAAACGATATTTACCTATTTGCTTATTTGCATAATTTATTTTCTCAGTGATGATTAATCTGCATCGGTGAAAGTATCGCTCGCCATTTTGAACTTTTTTACGTGTGTAATGTAATTTTTATACCTTATTTATACCGTGAAACGTTTGAATTGTTTACTTGCAAAGTACGAAGGAATGTTCATTGAAATTTTATCTTATATCGTAAGTTAAAACTACAGCAGATTATGATTTAAATGTAACCGATTTTAAACGATAAAAAATAATGAGCAAATAGGCTGATAACAAAACCTAATTTTGATAAATAATTTAACTATTAAGAATGTTAATTTTTTTAAGTCGTTATGTGCATTGCTACTTCGCAGAACTACACCCGCGGGTGAGAGTGGCGAGCGCGGCGGCGGGGCTGACCCGCCTCCCCCTCAGCCGCCGCCGCGCCCCGCCTGCTAGCACACTCTTAACAAATAGACATATAGTGTCACGGACTTTTTTTTTATTATTAAAAGAGGAATATATCTGTCATACACATTTTTTGAGTAACTTAAAACGTTTATGCTGCGCACGCATCGAAAGTCCATAAATGTGAATAATTTTCCCCGTTTTTGCAACATTTCTCACTGTCGCTGCGCTCCTATTGGTCGCAGCGTAATGTTATATAGCCTAAAGCCTTCCTCTATAATTGGACTATTCAACAAAAAAAGAATTTTTCAAATCGGACCAGTAGTTCCTGAGATTAGCGCGTTTAAACAAACAAACAAACAAACTCTTCCGCTTTATATATTAGTATAGATAAATTTGATTACATCTTTCATTTGAGACGAAGATTAACTAAGTTTTTTGTCGAATCTTTTCAGTGGAATAAACCATCCGAAACAATGTGGCTTTACATTGATTTTTACCCTTTAATAAGATGATTCATACGTAAGCTTATATATAAATAGTAAAGTATAAATTTTATATCGAATGTTAAAAATAAATACGCAAACATTTACAAAGTGTTATTTTTTTTACATTAAATGCTTGTGTCCGCTAGATATTGACAACATTTAGTGGGGCCAACGCGGCGTTCAATGCTTTTTTTGGTCAATTATCAACAAAAATCCCCATATTTTATTTTTCTGTATGTTTGGGTAACCTTCCAGACATGTAAAGATTACGAATTATAATGATAAGAAAATTATAAACAGTATTCCAAAGAACCATTTCGTTTTTTTTTTCATCAAAATCGAAGACTATCATTTTAACTTAAAGTTTACGTAAGAATATACATACAATAATCTATGTATGTATTATACTTGTATATTGCAGGGTTTTCTTTAATTATCCCGGGATATATTTGTTTTGATTTCGTTAGTATTGTCATGTTTTAGGATTAATTATTATTCCATGTTTATTGAAATTTATCGCATTAAAAAAGGCGAGAACTGATAATTCATTAATAAAAAAAAAAGTTGAAACTACCTGTAGAGTGTATTTTGCATTTTACACTCTCGTTTTGCAAGTTTCACGACTTGTAGTAAATATCTTCCTTGTTTATTTATTTTAAAACGAAACATCGTCGAAGTTCTTTAATTTTATTTTTAGTTTCGTATGCGACTGATAAGTGATATTTAGCATGTTATTGTTTTGTTAAATTTAAGTTATTTATATCCCATATTACTTTCAAGATTAAATAAATTACCAAAACAAATTAATATGATAGCAATGACATTTTATATTATATATATGAGATTCTTTAGTGCGGTCTTCTGTCGGCTATTTATGGGTGAGATGATAAGTATGGATGGAGGTGGATTTTTGTCGAAGCTGAAGAGAAAAATTAAATTTATTAATTAACAAATGCTTGTTTTAAATATTGATTATTTTAATATTATGTCTATTTTTTCCATTTATATATATATAAAGGTGTATTAAGAATATGTTGTATTAAGAACACTAGACACTCAGAAGTTTTTAATCTAATTTTTTAGCTTAATAATAGCTAAAGACTTCGGTGGTAGCAAATTTAGGAAGAGACTGTTAAATAACATCTTGGTATTGCTGTTGTATGTCGAAGCTACGATGCAGCTGTTATTCCATTAGCATTATTGGAAAATTACGTTTGATGCCGTTAAGAGGAATTAGATTATACTGCCGTCCAAAGGAAGATGGCGCATCAAACGTTACATATAACTCAATATTTCAAAAGTAGGCTCATAAGCGTAGACGTCATCACAGCCCGTAAATATCGATAGGTGGTAATTAGTGAACGAGTACACATATTACTTATTTCTGTCTAAAAGTTATGTTAATATTACCATTATAATAGGATAAAGGTTTAATAATATCGATTGTCGTAATAATATACAATTTGTCCCAGGTTCCTCCTCGGCCGGCGGGGCAGCGCACGGAGCCCGAGAGCAATAGCGGCTTCCCCGGCTTCGGTTTCGGCGAAGGTTTCCACATGTCCTTCGGGATCGGTGCATTCCCCTTCGGTGTCTTCACGTCGACCTTCAACTTCGGCGACCCTCGGCCTAGTGCTGGTAGGTGCCAACGTCATGTTATTCTTTCGAATAAATATTATACGTTTTATTTATTGAATTAATCTTTTGGTGAATAACAAAGCTGAGGCCATCGTTAAACATACTCACAGATTAATCCGTTGGTTGAAGCCGGTATACGCTTGGATCCATGCCATTTTCTACTTGAGGATCGCTTGTACGAGAAGTTGTATAGTAACCGAGATTGCTAATTTTCTAATAAGTTTATGAAATAAGTAGGCGCGTTGTGATGTTTTATCAAAACTATAATCTTAGCTACTTAGGTATATATAATAGTAGAAAGACAAAAATATACTAATAATATATGTAATCTGATGTATTTCAATTTACTGTTAAACCCATCTCTTTAGTGCACTAATTGTGAGAAATAATTACAAGCCTTTGTATATCGCTGTCGTAATGATTACAATAGTTTATTTAGTAATGAAAATATTTGTTCTTGTTCGCTACAGTTTTAAATATATATTTCAAAATTTCAATAACAATTTTAATTTCAATTAATTTCCTTTTCTCTTTTGTATTAATATTAAATAATAATTTTCTATTCGTTTCAATATTTAATTAATACGGATATCTTCTGACTGTGTCCATATTTCTGTGGAAACTTTATTGGTTTATGTGACATTTATGTGCTTATGTTTCCTATATAAATAAAATAAAGTATGAACGTCATACCTATATCATTACGCTTCATAAAAATAGGTCAGCGAACATTGTCAATTCAGATGGTTTTGTGTTTTAATTCGAACAATATATTCAATCGAAATCTGCTGTATTTGTAAGAAAAGCAAGACCTTTTTTATTAAAGTTTTTTTATTTGACTTTACGGTAACTGAACTATACGGGCCGCTAGCTAACTCGCAAACGTTACGTCGACAGCTCCGCGCGGCACGGCGCAGTACGAAGAAGAGCAGTTCCTGTCGAAGATCTTCCTGTGGGTCGCGATCCTGTTCGTGCTGTGGCTCATCTTCGCATGACCACGCCCGCGGCACCGCCCCCCGCCCCGCCGTCGCGCCGCGCCCCCGCGCTCGCCCCGCGCTCGTACCACGCGCGGACGTCGCCGGCGGAACATCCCATGCGCCCGGACCCCACTGTCGATAAACCATCGATACTCTCACGAGTTTTTGCAATGTATCAAAATCAACCATTGATAGCTCGGCAACGCTATCGAACGCTGGCCCGATAGCGTCGGTGTGAGGTCGACGCACACTTGACGGAGTACAGGTGACCTCTGTGGCGCGTCGTGTTGTGGTACGCCGCCTTTAGCACACAATGAAAACACTTTGTGGAGACAAAATCATTTGTTTTGAATATGACCTTAAATATAATAAATAATTAGCGTCTCCGGTACATCGTAAAGTGTGCGAGAACCCAAATACTAAACTGAGTTCATTGAGCTCTGAAGACTGGTGCTTATTGCTTCGTCGGTTATTTGTTGATTGCCTTTAAGTGTGTTATTACTATATACATGAGCGGAACGTTCCGTTTCAGTTAGCTTTTTAAATATTGAAATGACGCCCGATTTGACAACAGAACAGCTGACATTGATCTCGAAACTGTGAAAGAATATCCGGCGAAGTGTTCTGTACGTCTTATTAACTAGCATACTTAGCGTTACAATTAAACAAACTATGTTTAAACATATGACGAATAGTACAAAACATTTTGTTTCATTTCAACTCCGGTTTTCTGTACTTACTAAATGAGAAGTATATATTGATACGATCACTTTTAAAACGGGCACACAAATAGTAACAATATTAAAGATGCCTTCTCATGATTAAATCAATTATTTATAAGAACAATACGAATTGCGATAAAATGTGGCTTTTTTTTCGTGATTAATACACATAAAAATTATTACGTTACGATAAAAAATTTAATAATAAAAAAATGTATGTAAAACTTAAACGCGAATAAACATATTTTTTATTTTTAAGATAAATAACTTTTAAGGTGCGTTGAGTACGTTCATATTACAGACACGGAAATTAAAAAATATATAAATAATTTTATTCAACGATAAAAAACGTTAATTTAAAAATTTATGATAATTGTTAATGATGAAAGGTTATAATCAGATGTTAAAATATTATTATAGGTTCTTTTAACGAACTCGTATTGTATAAATAACCTATTCCCATCGAAGAAGGATTAATATCTTAATTTCTGATATCCTCTTTAGTTTTACTTTCAAAGTTTCGATAACAACTTATGACATTCATCAATTCGAGGTCAGAGTAGTTCATTATTGTCTTCACTTGTGATTAGAATAGGTTGTAGCCTTATACTTAACGCGAAATATATCGTCGTCCTTCCGTGCAGTCTCCAAAACAATTCGATGAAAGCAGATAAGACGGTTCTATCAAGCATATTATAAATTTAAGTGTTTTTGTGCGAATTGGTGACTGGTGTGAATTATAAAATATAGCATTTCTGATTGAAAAAGAATTAATTGTTGGTGAAAGGAATAAGGTAGTAAGACTTATACTAAGGGCTTTAAAATTAGGTCGTATTTGAAGTGAATGATGTGACATTTAAACCGTAACGAGTAGCTTAAATAGAAAAGTAATTCTTTAATCACAACAAAGATTTGAAAAAAATATTATCTCAGAAGCATATCGCAATGACTTGGATATTTAAAACGTAAACAAGATTTATTATTTAGATGTATTATCTATCTATGAAGACCTAACTTTGTATAATAGTTCGTTATGTTTCTGCTGGGATAAAGTGCAAAGGCGCGTATGTGTGTAAGTCTAGCAACACTGAATTAAATAAATTAATTTGTGGTATATATATGCACGTTTTTCATACTTTTCTATTTAAGTTACTTTTTTTTTATCGCTCATACAAAAAAAACTAAGGGGCCTTCAAACCCGTGGCTCGTGATCATATTTCTAAATTTAGTTTGTAAATGATGTTTTGTGTAAAGAATCGTTTGTAACGTATGCAGGCGTAACGCTAGTTATAGTTCAGTTTGGGCCGGGAGGTCGATGACCCGACACCACGGACGGACATATTTTTATTTTACGAATTCGGTAGATTTATTTGAATATTCCTGTAATATAAGTGTATATAATTATTGTCAAATGTTTAAACTGTAAATTATTAAAATAAACGATGCTATCAAGTCTGCGTTTCATTCTAATCTTATTTGTTATCTCTCTTTACATCGCCAGCGCGGTATTTAGTTGCGCTGCGTGTCTCATCTCTGTTGTTACAGGGTTAAGTTTAGTCTGTCCACACTCGGAAGTGGACAGCGACTGCAGCGACTGAGCAAATACTTGTTCTTACAATATAATCACTTTGTTGATTTAAAGAGCTCCAATTTCAAACGATGCTGGGTATCATAATTGTTAGTAACGCGGCAAACGGTTTCAGCCACATCATACAGCTACAAAACAATGTTTAGTATAAAATAGTAACTAATGAGTTTCCTGTCGGTACTTTTCGGTAGAATCTACATTTTGGACCAGTGGTAACTTTACGTTTAATACAGTTCTATAAAATTCAAGAGTGCTACTAAAAGCCCACTTGAGCAAAGAATACTATCGATTTTGTTTCAAGAATGGTAAGCGTCGGTTAAAAAGGAAAAAGAAATATAAAATCATTTTTTGTCACTCACTTTATTAACTATTATGATAAGATTTTCAAAATATAGCAGTAATATTCTGGATATAAACTCAATTGGAACATGTACGGACCTTTGTATACATAGACTTATTAGCACGAAACATAAAGACCGCTTCAAACAACACATTCAACCTTGATCACATCCCATGTCATTGATTCATTTAGACTAACTTACAGCCTACGACTGTCACGGAGAAGTTATTTAAGCAGGTAAAATTTTATTATGTTAAAAGTTAACAGCATCCTTGATTTTCGGCCCTGGCCTTAAGAAGTCAATATATATGGCGGAGTTTATTTAATTTTAACTCAATTAATATTTGTCCTAACATACACAAATTACATAGTATATCGTAGCAGAGATTTGGTTAATTTTAAATATTAACTTGTGTGTTGTTGCCCCCAACATTTAAATCTCAATAATCATTCTCATCATACAATCAGTACAGACATCACCCACATGTAGTCTTATAGAAAGGAAAATAATATTGTTAGCCTAACACAATTCTAAAATTATACTTAGCTTACTTAATTTTATATCCTTAACTTACAGTGACGCTTGTGAAGACAAGGATATAATAACTGTAATGTAAAAAAATGTGTAGAAACAAATATAGAAATGCAGCTCTTGATATGAAATTACTCAATGCCGTACAGTTTGAGTGTACGGTCCATACTCGTAGACGCGAGGTATTGAGCGTTCTTGCCGAAGCGCACACCAGTGGCGGAGGCCGTGTGGTCGTTGAACACCTTCAGCTCTTGCCACTGCCGACACAGGTACACCCTCACGTCCGTACCGGCGATCGCCAGGTAGGTACCGCTCTGGTCGAAGCACAATTCTTTAATAGAGTAGCCCTCGTCCAGCTGGATGGTCTTGAAGTTCTTCAGCTTCCTCAAATCCCACAGTTTAACACAGGAATCTTCGGCAGCCGTGGCTAGATAGTAACCGTTTTCTGAAAACGATATGGAGGTGACGGGCCCGGCGTGTCCGGGGAAATTGGCCACATTGCTCTGTTCCTTCAAATCCCAGATCTTTACTTGTGAGTCCTCAGTGCCAGTTCCGAAGATAAGACCGTCTGGATGGAACTGCGCCGTTGTGAGGCTCACGCCGGAAGCATCACTAACCTACATAGATAAAAAAAATTAAGTAAAGCTACCTGTAACTCTTTTATGTATATTATTTATAATATTTTCTTTTTTTATATTGACATTATAACAGTGGATAACGTTATGACCTTTGTGAGCAGCGTGCCTGTGCGTATGTCTGAGAAGGCCCAGTGCTGGTCGGTGGAGGTGGACAGCACGTAGTCGCCCGTGGGGTGCAGCGACAGACCCGTCACCGGGCCGTCGTGCGACCGCAACAGCACCGTAGTCTGAGATCTAACGTATTATACAAAAATATTACATTATCCTTGATTATTTAATATCTTGTATATCGTCTATATCTTGGTAAAATATGCAATATTGAGTAGGAACTAGTAATTTTACTTAGTCTTATATATAGTATAATAGACACAATGTAGAATTAAGTTGTTGAAGAGGCTTAGAAAATCGAATTGAAATCGAAAAGCATTGAGCATTATTTATCTCAGGATCGTACTGGTATCAAGGATCGTAATGGTTACAAATTGTATTGTCATAAATCCAATTACTAAAAATACTAACGTAGGCACGTTCCATACGCGTATGGTGTGGTCCGGAGACGCGGTGATGACCGTGTCCTCGTCCGGATGGTAGATAACGCGCGTCACCTTCTTCGTGTGGCCCTTGAGGATTGCGACCACCTGCTCCGTATCCTTGTTGAACACGGTCGCATTGCGGTCGTTACCGCCGGTCAGCAGGCGACTGTGATCGGACGGATTGATGTCGAGGGCGAGAATGCCCGGTACGCTAGCCGAATGGAGACCCTGAAATTTTAGGATAAAAAAATAGATACATATTCAACGGAGGAAAGTGAACTTGTACGATTCAGTCCGAAACGGCGTCGACGTACGGGATGCGAGGCGAGCGTGAGGAAGGCGCGGATCTGGTCGAGCGCCACGAGCCCGTCGGGCACGGTGCGGCCGCGCCGCTTGCGCTCCTGCGTCAGCGCCGTGGCGCGCTCCTGCAGGCGCGCCACCACCTCGGCCGACATGCCGGCCGCCGCCGCGCCGCCCGCGCCCGCCGCCTCCGCCGCCGCCGCCGCCGGCGCCGCCAGCCCCGCCTGCGGCTTCAGCGTGGCCAGCGCCTCGCGCGCCGCCGTCACCTCCTTCGTCAGCCGCGCGATGACGCGGCACGCCGCGTCGTGCTGGTACAGCGCGTGACTGAGCTCCTGCGGAGATC
The DNA here is from genome assembly GCF_037043105.1 of Vanessa tameamea. Lineage (NCBI taxonomy): Eukaryota > Metazoa > Arthropoda > Insecta > Lepidoptera > Nymphalidae > Vanessa > Vanessa tameamea. The sequence goes on along the minus strand of NC_087316.1, from coordinate 13,261,487 downwards.
ACGTTCGAGACTCTGAGTCTATTTGTAATTTTGTTACAGTGACTAGTATTATTGAAAGTGATTGTTCACTTTCAATTTAGATAAACTTGTATAAAATCTATACATCATAAAAAAAGTATTTTCCACAAAAAATTATTATTATTGTGAACTCTATATGGTCAGATAACACATATAACTAGCTCACTTTATTTAAAAAAAAAATACAATTTATTTCTGCCACAATCAGTCCAATAGTACTTTCTCTTAATTATTTTTCATTTGTAATTATCAATTAAATACTACAAATAGTTTGTAATAAATAACAGGAGTATATTTTTGTATGTCATGACAAAATACGACAATAAGGATAGACAAAACAATTATTCCAATAACGAAACAATGTACACCATCTAAAAAATATTACTCTCATACCTGTCTAGCAGTTTGCAGCTGCTGTCGTTGTGTGAATGTGTGCAACATCAAGGCATCCCATTCATCTTGCATGCTCTTTAGAGTCGCTGGGATAGATGTGGCACTGGGGGGCTTAGGCTTTACTATTGGAGGTGCTGGGGAATATTTGTTTCATTAGAAAAACCATTACAGTTTCAAAAGGAATAGTCTGTCTTTATTTATTTATTTATTTATTTATTTATTTAGTGTACAGAAAACAAACAGTGAAATTGCATAGCATATAAGTAAGCCCTATAAGAAAATACTATACTTTTTAAAATTAAATATAGATTTATGCCCAAAGTCAGATTTATATATACATTTAAAACCGTTTATGACGACATCGTTTAGAACAACGTATCGGTTATATTGACCAAAATCAAAGGTCCCGGCTGAATGCTATATAACTGTCTTATTAAAAATATTGCTTTATATGACATTGCTTACTACGAAATACCGCATTAAATGAGCATATTTGGCTAATGTTTTTGGAGAATTATATTTGTAGGACAACCAGCTGAGCCGTATTGTAAACAATTACTACTGAAGCAGACGAGTGCATTGATGTAGATAGATCTATTGCGATTTGTGCACCGGCTACGGAAGATAATATTGTACGAGTAGTTCAAGAAGAAAATGACAAACTGATGAACAATTTACAGTGGCAACTATGAATGATAGTCTCAATGCTGTTAGTGTATTATGCAAGATTGTTCTTTTCAATGAACAGTTTCACATGCAGGGAAATTACAACGATACACTGATTAAACATCAAAGTGAATTACAAAATGTGTATACAAAACAAAAGTGTTCCAAACAAACTAAAATTACAGATTTTATGCATACAGGAAAATGACATAGTTCTTTCTTAATATGCATACGTTTTGATTGAAATAAATGAAATATAATTTAATTTCATACATTAATATGCATATTTTGCCTATTAATATCTATGACCTAAACATTCAATAACAACACTTCATAAAAAAATAAGCATCACTGGTTGTTACAACTATCGGTTTTTATGACTAAATATGAGTCCCTTCAATGTCGTTATAACAGATTTTGACTGTATTTATATAGATTTATTTATATATAAGATTATATTATTATGAGGTTTCTGATACTATCTATATAGTGCAAGTATATTTTTTAAATAGTGATTATTATTACATTAATAAATTACCTGATATACTGAATTTACAGGTATATATTCTAAAATAAACATTCTGTTTTTAACTTATATATGTATCCATGCATTATTATATATAATTTTACTGATAATACATTTTATCATTAATTTAGGCACATAAGTTGCTATTTAAATAAGTAATTTAAAGGCTATCACTTACTCTTTATTTCAATAAGATCTTCAACTCGTAGATCTTTTCCACTAATTGGATCAACACCATTTTCAATTATATATTTTTCAATAATACGCTTCTCGAACACGGCCCCTGACGAAGGGGACACGACTGGCACCTCGGGCACTTCATTTGATACTAAAAAAGATAGGTTACTAGGTTAACTACAACCACGCATAGAAAAATGTTATAGATTACCTTTTATTTTAAAAAATAACACATAACAAAAGTTACTTGATATATATTTAAATGATACTATAATAATATTTTAGAAGAATTAAGCAAAATACAAGCCGAGCATCAACCGGTTTCCGATGCACGCTTTAATTTAAAAAAGTAATGGTAAATTGTTTTATATTTAATACGTACTTGCACAATATAAAGCCATTCTATTTTTTTAATTTTAACTCTAATGTAAAGAAAGAAATCATGAAAATCACATTAAAAATACAATTCCCTCCGACTTTTACACTTTCATTAGCTGTCAAAAACTAACAGACAACACATTACACATGTCACATCACCATCATGTTAGTAAATACAGATAATATAACGTCAACAATTAAACTTACTCTTAACTTTTTTTTATTAATAGAGAATAATTATATAAAATATATAATTTAAAAAGTGACCATTATTACCATTTCTTATTTATTACGCAGGCTTCTGGTACGGTGAGAGTTCAAGACACGATTTTTTTAAATTTAGTGAAACAAAATACATTAACATATCACTCTCAGTGACAATCGTTCACCGCTTCAGCAATCAGCTGTTTCTTTTACAGATGAAACGCATTGAGGCTCTATACTTTGTCTTTATAGCTTATACAAAAAGTATTAACTTTATACGCTCTATTATTAGTTTCAGTTGAAGCTGCGAACAAAAGCAAATATAAATCAAATTTAATGTTTAGCTTGATCGCAAAATTTTTACTTTTTTTTGGGAAATAATTTTCATACCTACACTGATTTACCGATCCCTTGACCGATTTGGCCACGATGTGACGGCCGATCTCATTCAAGCCGTAATACTAAAGTATCTGCGCAAACTCAGGGGAGTGCACTCTGTAATTTATAACGATATTTGGTGGTTTATGCAGATAAAGAAACAAATGTAGATTTCAAAAAATTTATTAATTTCCGAACAACAGTTTAGAATAGTTTTTGCCAAGTTAATGGCACATTTTAGCACTAGACACGTGTAAAAACTTACACTAATACTAATCGTAACTTTGTACATGGCCACTGCAAAAATATTGTAACTACTTGATGATATACAAAACATTTATTTACAATTCTAACAGAATACGTAATTTATTATAAAACAGATAAGTGTATAGCATTTTTTTCAATTATTTATTTATGAACATTTTGCAAAGTAGGTTGTACTCAACTATGATTTGTAAATTAAATAAAAAAAAAAGTGTGATTGAGTCAAAATTAAAGAAGAGTACGATTTTTGTTAGTACCAACAATCAAAGTATAATTTGTAAAGTGCATTCTTTTTTAATTTCAACAATGTACGAACAAAAAATTAAACTAAAACGATGAAACGGAAATAATTAAAGTAAAATCCTTTACACTGGAATCTATTTCATTTGTTGATAATTTTTTCTTTCCTTTAAAAAATTAGGTTCTTATGAGATGTCTATTCACACCTTGTACAGGTTATATCCAAATAAATGAGGACAATAATTCCTTTGCAACATAACAGAGCCCACAATCATTCTCTGTGTATTGATATTTACAAATTACAATAAATCCAACTTAGACTATAGCAGGGGCATAAATTATAAATACAGCAAATTTTATTTTAGTCAAAAAGACTATACAGCACGACTCTTGAAATGTAGACAGTTTAGAACATAATTCTGACTTGCACGTAGGACCCATTTTAATTTAATTAAAACATAAAGCATCATATACTTTTGCAAGTTTAATTCCATGAGAGCAAAACCCAAAACATTATATTATATCTAATATACAGTTTATTGAAGGCTAAAATAATACTAAATTGCACTATGTTTTAATAATAAATATCTACATAATTATATTTGTAAACGTAAAAGTCGACTCAACCAAAACATAACTATTGGTTTTAATATATACAGTGTGTTAAGAATAATGGTAAATATTTATAACCTTCTTTGGTTTGATCTAAGAAATGTACTCCATTCATGTAAAAGAAAAGCTCTGTTAAATTTTTAACAGAGTTTTAAATATTTTTTAGTGATTTCACAAGTCACTGTACCTTTGGAAACAGGCTGTCAAATAGTAATATATGTGATTTAAAAAGATCAAAAATATTTTCTTTTTAATGTGGAGTGTTCAGGAAAACTTAACAAAATATTTCCTTTTTTTTTAACTAGATTCATTTTTTTTTTCAAGAGAATATCAGCGTGGCTATCACGGAACACTATCAGTATAAACGGAAATGTAGTTTACAACAATTAAAACAGGTAATTTTAGGACAATTTGATGTCACAATATGTTGTAGTTTGTATCAGAGTTCCCCGACTGCCCCACTTATTGTATACAATCACAACCTCAAACCTTGAATTAATTTTTGCATTTTGTGCTAGATTAGAAGGCTCACTTAAGCGAAGGAAGAGCTAATATTATACAGCCTAATATGATAATATTGTCAAAGAAATTGACTCCTATATTTTTATTAAAAAAATGTTTTCAATTGAATAAAATATAATTTATCTAAATAGCGATTGATACAAAAATACGTTTTCTATACCACTTTTCAACAGAGTTTTTAAACAACTTTACATTTAATTTTATATGAAACAAGGATGACATTAATCGATGAAATATATTATTTTATTATTGCAACTGTAAATTACATTTATATCCTAACACAATTTCATAAAAATAACCTTCGATTCTATTCTTATTATGACAGTCAAAAATAAGTGACTCAAAAGTTCTTATATAATCTGTACAAATAACGAGAACTTATATAGATAGAAAACATTAATGACCATGGGCCTCATAAGCCCTAGTTTCTACCATGTACTGCGCACGTTATATACACTTAAGTGTAGTGTAAGTGTTATTTATAATTTACAATTTACACATTTAGTTAAAGTCCATGATTTACAAAATCCACAAATAGAACTTGAGTCCATAACTTTGTACACAATATACATCTATCCATATAGACTACACTAATTACACTCATAAGCACTGTATAGTACCACTCTTATCACGATCTAAAATCGAAAACGTCATAATAATTCACAATGACCGATCGGAAGAGTGCAAGTAAAGGCACAGCACAATATGATATGTCATGAGACATGTCGACGACTAAACGAGCACGGTGAGCGCGTGCGCGAGGGCCAGCGATCACGAGAGCGAGTTGCGCAGGTGTCGCACGGTCGCGTACACCTTGACGGCGGGCCCGAGGCGCAGGCGCAGGCACTGCACCAGCTCCTCGCACGACGCCATGACCAGCTCGGTGCCCGACAGCCGCGCCGCCGCCGCCGCCGCGCCCACCGTCGCGCCCGCTATCCGCGACAGCAGGGCCGCCACCTCCTTCTGTTACGTTAATGGCCTTGTTAATAATATTATTAAATAACGCATATCATGTACAAGAATAATACATAAATTATTAATAGTAAACATTTTAAACTATGTGAATATGATCTATATATAAAGATATAGGTAAAATAGATTTGAGATCATGTACATCTATATTTTCATTACCTATTGATTATTTAAAACACGTCTAATCATGTGAGTGCCAACTCTCGTACCTGCGTCCACAAGCCGGGGTCCGGCGACAGCGCGAGGTCGGCCATGTGTCTCGCAATGAGCGCGCGCGGCGCGTGCGGCGCCTGGTGCGCCAGCGCGAACATGCGGTGGCTGGGCGAGTGGTGCGCGGGCGACTGGTGCGCGGGCGACTGGTGCGGGGGCGAGCGGTGCGCGGACGACTGGTGCGGGGGCGAGTGGTGCGCGGGCGACTGGTGCGGGGGCGAGCGGTGCGCGGACGTGTCGCGACGGGAGAAGGACCGCAGCGCGCGGTTGTCCTCGCTCCCGCTGCCACGCCAGCGCTTCCCGCCGCTGCTCGATAAGGATTCGTCATCCGATACCTAAACGACGAATGGTCACAATATACTATCGCAATTCGTTCGTTAAAAAGTCATTAATTCCTTCCATTTATTTAGAGAGAGAGAATACGTACTGGTTCGTTTTTAGCGACTTCCTCGACTCTTTTGTGCTTCGGAGGCCGTCCTCGCTGCGGTCTGCGAAACGATTTAAAAATGTATTAGCATAAAATAATAATTAATAAAAATAAATCGTCACTATGCGACACTCACTTCTCCTTGGGCGCATCACTATTAGGCGTACTGGTAGAAATAGATTTCGGCTTACTCTGTGCCCTGCAAAACGTTAAATTTGAAAGTTTAGCACACAAGTCCAGCGGAGCGTCAACGGGGGGATCGCGGCTCGGGCGCACCTGAGCGGCAGCAGCGCGTGCGCGGCGGGCCCGGGCGCCAGGCGGTCGGGCAGCGGCGGCGGCTCGGCGGGGCGGTAGGGGCAGGCGGAGGCGGCGCCGTGCTGCTTGTGCGCGCCGCCGCGCGCCGAGCCCAGCCCGCGGCAGCCGCCCACGCCGCACGGGCCCAGGATGCGCAGCTCCTCCGCCGCTGCAGTCACATACGTTACTTCAAAATTACAATTTCAATTATGAGAATATATTAAATAATGTATGTATAATGTACACCACTTGAACTTGCACCCCTCGTACTTGTCTCACTCTATAGCTCATTTTTAACATTGCATTGAGTATATTAATTTGTGGCAACTCTTATTGAATATTATTTATGGTAGGAGGTAGTTTTGATGTGCAACTAGGTCTTTAATTATATTCATGATACATTTTGATACACTAATACGCTTTTTAAACAAAAACAATTATAATTAACAGTACTAAATGAATAACTAATATGCGCGTAGTATTTACTTGGAACAATTTCATATTAAATATTCTAAAGATATAACAAGATATGACACTAAATTACACATGAATGTAAATAATTCAAAGGAAATTAAAAACACATTTTTACCTATTATGCTCAGAGCATGGGTTTTCCCAATTACAGGTACTATTATATATGTAGATGCATTTTATTTATTAAGTAAATTTCCTTAAGGCTTTAAAGAGTATACATTAGACATTTGTTTTTGAATTAATAATGAATTTGAAAATTGTTAAAACTGCTATAAATCTATTAATAAATGTCATATCTTTAAGGTAACCTAACCTATAATACTAATTTGACATGCACTACACATATTAATATATAATAAATCAAACATTTTACACGATGTTTGATTTATTTGTGCACTATGCTCGTTTATTTTTTTATCTAAATAGGTACACTAAAAAGAAAATAAAAAGTTATTTCTTGAAGTCTGCCTATTGTTATTGTTAATGCCTATCTTCGCCGCCGTGAAAGTTAAAATGGAGCTCAGGTGTCGGGTACCCCTATGTCCTTTTTGTACCCGTGACACCGTGTAAGCAAATATGAAATTTGCTGATTATGATGATAATCGGTGGAGCAGTTAAGACGTGAAAGCATAACGAACAAACTCACTTTTGCATTTATAGTATAAGTGAGGACGGGATTAAGACATTATAAGCTTCAGACTCTTGACAAAACTCCTTTCTTTTAATAAACTATAAAATACAAAAATTGACAGCAATGGCTTGCTACTTACTGAGTGGCGGTTCGAGTGGATGTCCGGTCTTGAGGCACCAGCCCACGGGGTGTATGTCGGGCGAGTCGTCGTCCAGCCAGCACGCCAGCTCCTCGGGCCACCCGTCGAACGACACGCGCACCTGGTGGCCCTTCACCGCGCTTATCGTCGCCACTCTTATTAGGAACGGTACCTGGAAATTCAATTGATTATTGTGATAAGATTAATGTCGTTAAACATTCGCATTCTATATCTAAACATTTTTAAGTATGAAGTACACTTTTTTTTAATTCGTCCAATATACTTATTTATTTGTTACTTGACAAAAACATTAACTTTTTTTCGTAGAAAGCTCGATTCAACGTATAAAATAGTTTCATTGATAAAATGCACCTTATTATGCGGTGATAAAGTTGAAAATAGCTTACCCTACGGTCCACGACTTCTAACTTCATCCCGGGCTTGAAGCCGATCGGCGGGCGCGTTTTGAACGCCCGCGGGGGCGCCGCGCTCGACATCGTCTCCGCCAGGTAGCCCTCCCACGAGAACGTGTCTGGGTCTTTGTAATCTGTGAACAGGTGAAAAATTGTAATGGATTACTATAGTGATATTACAATTGAAAATCGTAAAGTCTTATGTTAAATTAGTACAAGTTTTACAAATATCGACGGCGGCGGATCTTAAGTAGCCAACTAACCTTTTACATAATGTACCTTGATGATGTAACTTTACGAAACTTCAAATAAAGATGTACGTGCAACACATGACACAGGCTTGAGACAGAACCCGATCGAAGCGGATGCCGTGAGAAACGTGAGTTTTGATATATGTTCGGATATTTTGTTCGCATTCCAGGCGTCGTTAAATCGACTAAGTAATGGGTACAGCGCGATAACATTGTTTAATGTAATTATAATGGTCACTAATGACAATGCTTTTGTATCATTCATTTCATACGCGGAATTTTCATTATTTACTTGTACATTCGAATGCATTGTTTGTATAACGTCACGTTCACTTTATTTATTTGTTGTGCAGAAAATCTCGTAACGCGTATATTTAACGGACGAGCAGTGAGATGCAGATAATGTAATTTATCGATACTAGCTGTGTCCCTGGTGTTGTTTCGGTCATAGGCAGCGACGGCTACGTCTCAGGAATAAATTTACCTTATCTCAAATGTTAGGGTATCTTGCTGTAGCTAAAAGTCCAGTTTTTGTTCGCAGCGTTTAATTCGTTTCACCGGAGCAATTAAATACTAAACATATCCAAGTTCCTAATAACGAAATTGTCAAATGTCCATTAAAATTTCATCCGATTTGTAACATTCATAGTGGATTATATATTCCTATGTGTCTGATTAAAAACAAACATTTATCATTATATTAAATAATCGAAATACAAATATTATGATCCTCAAAATTTAAAATCGTCCTTTATTAAAGTCCCCATTAAAAAAAATACGACAAACTTCAAAGCTTATACGTGTTCGATTTTGTTATTGTAAGATCATTTTCTAATAATCATACTTTCATTTCGTTTTAAATAATTATAATTTTAAAGCTAAAATCAAAATACGTTATATGTACTCAATTAGATTGGTTTAAAATTTAAGAATCAGCTTTAAACCAAAATGGTGTAGTTGATACAAAGACGGACTTAATGCCAGAAGGGATTCTCTACCAGTCAACCTTTAGGCTAATTAAGAATACGCAATGGCGCTATCACAACTATTAAGACTATACGTTCTTTAATAATTATTACATAATTGAGTAAACGTATATTTGAAGAAAAGATAATTAAAATATATTTTTTAGTAAATTTGATTAATTGTTACTAATGTGTAATACTTCATAAATGATTGTCTATAAACATATTTTCCTTTGTCTATGCATATCACAGGAGTGAAGAAAAAACAAGTTTGAGTTTGAATTTGAATTGACGCGACATCATTGGTCGACATCTTGAATAATCTATGGTATTCATTATAAATTCATAAAATAATGCGTTTTATATACCGGCGAAGTTGTTACCGAAACTTTGGGAGTAAGATTAAAGTGGATACAAGTAGTGTAGAGTTTCATTAATATATAAATAAATACATATTAATTAAGAACTGTCTGACGAGCTACATTATGCAGAGGTATTAGCAAAGCGAATGGAAAATGTAAATCTAAAGTTTATCTGTACTCCTCCTTCATCGCAATCGGCTTTATGCTGCTCGTTGGTCTAATTTCGAGGATACATTGCAAAATAACGAGGTCCTGATTTAAATTGATCGGATCGGATCCGACGAATAGGCCTGGAGTAAGTAAGGTATCGGCGCGTCGGTAGACGCGTCAAGCATATAATTCATCCTTTCAATCACCATAAAAACATATAAGTTTGCAAATATTTGCACACACACGCCTGCATTTATGTCTTCGTGCACTTTTGTCACGTCTGATTTGACTGCCATGGCCGAAAAACGATAAATAAAAAACATGAATGGAAAGCTGGACAAATAGCTACTAAAAAAATAGATCGATATAATGTACGCCTATAAACATAATCAAACGCACGTTAATGTAATGTTTATGCACAGTAACTGGCGGGAAGGCAGAAATAAATATTTTAAACATAGTTTAAAATGTTACGTGATGAACGCAACGTACCAACTTTTAAGAAACGCCATATATCAAAGAACGATTCTGTCTTTAGCGTCTATAATATGAATATATTAAATATATCTAAAATATTAACATTACTAACCCTGAATTAAAATATTAACCTCATCAATATTACAAATTAAAAACAAAAAACTTTAAGAAACTAAAACCTTTTTTTAATAAACTTCATTTAAAAAAAACTAGTATGATATAATAATTAGAACGCAAGAAACTGGAATAATTATCATAAAATTACTCACAAAAGATCCGTGTCGTCCATCTTAACAATTTGGACACTCAAGATATAAACATAAGTAGTATTTATATAATGAAAATAGTCTATTAATAAAATACGAGAAAACAAGTTAAGAATTCAACTTTCTATACAATCAACGGCAGCGTTCGACTGAATACTGATAGCGAAGTCGATTCGTTCGTAAACAGCGACCGATGATTAAAATGCTTTTAATTTATTCGTATTGTGTGATACGAGATACGAGATACTGAACTACATATTTATAACTGCTGTATAACCAGGAAATTTGCAATTTAAGATCTTTCTATTGCCTTAGATATTTATTAAGCAGAGACTTTTGTAAATACGCATGTTTGATGACATTATGAATAAAACTAATAACGAAAAGAGCGAAAAGATGTTAATGTTGATTAGACGGTACAGAGATCTGTATTCTTTATTTTTATAAACTATGTTTACTATTTTATAAATACAACTTTCTTTACAGAAATATATAACAACGTATAACGGGATCAATACATAAAAAAAACGTTAAGTTTGTTAATACATTGCTTTTACACTTAATCACAAGTTTTGTACAAGCTTTGTACTTGTGCGTAGTAAACTTGAGATCAATGTGTCAAATAACTGTACGTGATACACTTTGTAAAAAAAATATGTTTTCTAATTTCTAAATGAACCGAGCGACATCTAAAGTTTGTAGCGTTATATGTAATATATTAGACATTTTCTCGGGCAGATTACGCATTGTTGGACATTGGGCTATAATGATTACTTAAATCGAAACGTGCGTTGTATCAAAATCGAGGCGACATTTATAACGGAACAAGTTTGAGTACGTCCTAAAATAAATTCTGCACAGAGCACGTGCGTCTGCACAAGGTTACCTACATACCGACATTACGTTATAATATAAATAAAAATGTAGAAGATACATACGTAATATTATAATTACAAGAGGTCTAGACGGCCCGATAGATTGAATAAATGCTTTTTAACCAAAATATGCATGGTCAAATCCTTGCCCCGATTGCCTTTTTAGGGTTCCCTACCCAAAAGGTAAAAAGGGGCCCTATTACTAAAACACCGATGTCCGTCCGTCTGTCACCAGGCTGTATCTCATTTCATCGTGTCATCTTACGAATTTTTTACAGATGATGTATTTCTCTTGCCATAACAACAAATACTCAAAATTGAATAAAATAAATATTTAAGTGAGGTTCCCATACAAAAAAAAAATTTTTTGCGGTTTTTATAGATAACGGTACGAAACGTGGCCGACTACGACGCGCACTTGGCCGATTTTTATGAATAAAGTTAACAACTAAAGCATTGTCTAACGTTCAAAATAATCACTTATGGAGTACTTACGGAGTAGCTAATTTAGTAGTAATATATTAATAAGAATACGAACAGTTATTTCACCAGGGTTTCTTTGTAGGGTGCATTCATTTTGTACGAGAAATAATGGTGATTAAATAAAATCCATGGCAGTAATACACGTTATTATAATACATATGCAGAAGAACTGTTACTCCGACGAAAGTGCATGTCCGACGTGCGTTTATTAGTAGCGAGTGGATCTGGTTTAGAAATTAATTCTATCTCTTTAATTTATACAAACTTGTATCCGTTATTATTTTGTAACAGTAATGTGACTGAGCACCTTGTTGGTTCTTTTGGATCGATTCAACATAAAAAGCTTGAATAATTTCTTCAGGCAAATAATATTTTTAATCTGCCCATATAAAACTTTTTTTTTTTTGTATTGAATACTAACACAAAGTCCGAATATCATAATCTTTGATATGAATATTTTTTATAGTAACCCATATATTTTAAATTAGAAAAATCTAATAGCAAATTTCAATTTATTCACAATTCACTTTTACTAGTCAAAGTAAAACCTGCTTACCTTGTAGTTATTTCAATTATATCACTAAAAGTTTTCAATACTTAACAGTTAAAGAATTAAAACGAAATGAATGGAATTTATCTAAAAGTATAAAGCTAATAAATATTTTCCCCAGTTTTAAACAGGCGACCTTCAGTGACGTAACAACGTTTTGTTATTAATATTCTTAATAATATACAAGAGCTTCCTCCGACAGAATAGTACAAGATACTTTACAAGACATTCCGAAAAAAAAAAAAAAATGTATATTATTGATATTGCTCTGTTTCACTTGCTCTAAATTTGTGTACATGATGCTACCTGCTTCGTTTGTCTATAGGTTATTCCAATCGAAGGAATAAAGGTAAACAAACCTCAGATTTACGTATTTCATGCAATTTGCTAATAGCTCGGCTATATTCTACACTACGAACAGTTCTTGATTAATATGTCTTTATTTATAATACAACACAATTCCACTTAACTACTCAGATAAACTTTAATTTTACTTCCAAAGATTCGATAACAGTATTTATAATTGATTGAATAGCATAAATTATTCAAGCTATCGACCAGTGATATCGCGTGTCAAATGTTGTTTGTTTAGTTTTTGTCCTATTGTAGTTGGAATATACTATTGAATTTTCTGTCGAAATGTTCTCAGTAGCTCAGTAGTAAAGTCTGAAGTTGGCAGTGAAAAAGTGAGAAGTGAGTTGAGAAAGGAGACCATCACAACATTTTGAATCCACATATAGCTTAATTAATTTAATTATTAAACATTATAGTACCCAAAAATAGCGAAGTAATTTATTCGGCTGTAGAACCTTAAAAAAATTATCCACACCGATTTATTCCAACTCGGCAATAAGTAGACATTTTGGTCTACTTGATCTTGTATATGTCAAAAAAGTAGTCCTAATACATAATTACAAAAAAAGTTTAATTATCTGCTGATTATTAAAATTAAATCACCTGTGAAATCTATTTTGTAGCTATCCAATATTACATAACTTACTGATCAATTTATTTATTTAGCCTACTAGAAACAGATTCATTTACATTGCTAAAACACATATTAGAGCTAACCAAAACTGGTTAAATTAACTGACTGCCTAAATAACAGCCAATTCAAAGTCTACTTTACTATGAAGCATTTTGTTGAAGGTGAGATATGTCTCTGTCCCACCTTAAAACTTAAACTACTGAATTAGCTAAAAACTGCACAATCCAGTGGACCATCGGTGTCGTAACTTTAAATGGAATAATTTCAATATTAATAATTCATTCACACATTTTTATTATTATTTAATATTATAAATACTTTATATAGTATAATAATTTTGACTACTTTTTTATTAATTTATTGAGTATACCGTACTTTTACTTGAGCAATAATCTCACTTCACATTCAGTATGCGTTTGATAACTAGTAAGTAAATTAACTTTAATGATCCAAAGTTGGGGGGGTTTATTGTATCACGCTGCTCACACACTGTGTCCAACGGGGTGGCTGTATTCAACTTGAATATATTAAACGAACCTTAAGACAGGTCGGAGGTCGAGTTTCGGTGCTGGCGGGCGCGGACAGATAGAAAACAGATTCGTCTTTAGATAAATGCGTAACCACTCTTCAATAGATTTATTGCCAAAAATCTAGAAAATATAGACTTGCACTACTTTAACCTGACTTCCGAATGGAGTACCGATCGCGTCTACGTCCCAGATCGATCAGTTCTTTACATATCATACTCACAGTTGGGCGGCGTGAGCGGCAGGCCGTGGTCCTCGGCCCAGCCCACGGGGTGCACGTAGGGCGACGACGGCTCCACCCAGTAGTCGTACACGTCGTCCCAGCTGTCGAACGTCACCAGCAGGCGCTGATCCAGCATGTCGGCCACGCTGGCCACGCACACCAGCTCGTTCTGCCGGTCCTCGGCCTCCAGCTTCATGCCCACGCGGAACCCGTTCGGCTTTATCATCTGCAACGTGACTTGTAGCTATAGATGTGCTTCAGGGTAATAGTGTTAGCAAGCTTCCTAACGATACTGATTGATTTGACTTCTGAATTACTTAAATTATTGTCGCTGGTACTCACCGCAGTGGTGATATGTTGAAACAGCTGCCTGGGCGCCGCAACTGCGCGCATTTGCTTCAGATAGAGGGGCCACGAAAACGAGGATGGATCGTACCCGGCCGGCGGCTTCAGGGGCCTCCCGTTCTTCTCGCACCAGCCCGGCGGGAAGATGTCTATGGAGTCCGCGTTCACCCAGAAGTCGTACATGTCCGGGTACTCGTCGAAGTGCAGCCGCATCCTGTAGCCCTGCACCTCCGCCACCGACACCACGCAGAACAGAGACGGGTGTTGCGGATCGATCGCTTCCATTCTCATCCCGACTTTGAAATTATTCTTACTGTAGGGAAACGGATCTCTGAACAGCTTCACGGGCGCCGCCTTCGCTTTGCACACGTCGAGGTAGCGCATCCACGAGAAGCCATTCTTGCCGCACATCCACGGGTACTTTTCGTTCTCGATCATATCTTCGCTCATTTTCATGAGCACCGCTTCCGATATTTGATTATCGTTGGAAATCGAATCGTAGTGCTTCGACGGAATTTTGTCGTCCTTATCTTGGAGTATGTCGGAGTCGGATATTTGCTTCCGCATCAGTAATTTCTTCATTTTGTTTCGTTTCTTTGCTAGTTCTGCTCTTTCTTTATCTTTCTTCTTCTGCGTCATCTTTTGAACTTCGCTCTGGCAGGTCAGACTGCAGATGTTCGGTGTGATGAACTCTGCCGCCATTCCGTGGCACCCGCAGCCGTCGCAGCGGTACAAATCTTCAGGAGAAGTGGGCTTTTTGTCCCTGTTTCTCTCAATACGCTGTTTAAGCGGAGTGTGGTACTTAGCTCCCGTGTTAGTCAAGACATTTTGATTCGAATTTTCTATAAGATCAATGAGACCAAATTCATTAGTTTGGAAATGGAGGTTGCTTCCTCGGAGTTGTGCAATTCCATTATTCCAAATAAGTCCTGGAGGGTCTTCTTCTAACTTTGAATTAATACTATCTTTCCCATTGACTTCGTCTTTCGTCGTACAGTTCTCTGCTTTGGGAAGGTAGATTAAATCGAGAGGCTTTATCTCCATTTTATCTTTATAATCTTCGGCATCAGAATCTCCCAAATTAACTTTTGCTTCTAAGTCTTTATCGAGTTTCTCATCACAGAACAAGGACGGCACCCGATGGTCGTCGTTGACGTCTCCATCGACGTGATCCTTCGATTTGTTCATAATTTTCGGTTGAGGTAAAGTTAATTTCAAGTTTTTGTTCGAAAGGTTCTCCGTACATAATGAAATACGGCGTTTTATATTAGCATTAGCAGTTTTTCTCTCACTATTATCAGAATTAGAGCGACGCAGTATTGCAGGAGCTGCAATTGTAACGGGACCCAAATCGTTTCTGTCAATAATGTTTCTATTAAGTAAACTTTTGCCTTTTTCCGGTATTGCCAGTGTGAAAGATTTCTCACGCGTCTGACCGCCTTCATCATCCGCTATCGACACAGTATAAATATCGTCATTCATTGACGCATTCGTTTCGGGTATCGACAGTGTATACTCCCCTTGCTCACCGGTGGGCTCGGCTCTCGATCCAGTTATCGATACTGCATAAGCCTTTTCACCTTTAGAATTATTTGTCATGCAAGTATCTTTCCCATTCATGACAACAATCTTGGCCAAGGGCGGCATTTCGGAAGCTTCCATAGGAGTCGTATCTCTCATAACAGTTATATTTCCTTGTGGATCGTTTTGAATCTGCCCATTAGCTATTTGAAGATTAATTATAGGTCCCTTGGACGCCATGGTAGCCGGTAAAGTTACCGGAACAATAAACTTGGTGTTCTGTATTTTTGGCATCATTGGAGTTAAATATAATTTTTGATTATTAGAATTCACATTCGTTTGATTGCTTGATATGAGTATAGATTGATTCTCTGTAATATTTTTTGTGTTAGGTTTTTTAACAGAACTTAAATATGCAATAGCCTGTTTGCCCGGAGCGCCCGGAGCGCCAGGAGCGATGCTGACGGGCACCATCATCTTGTCGTTTGTTTTTGGCTTTTGAATTACAATGGGTTGTGTCGTGTTGGCCGGCGCGAGTATCGACGACTTATTTTGTCCCGGTAGTTTGGGCGCTATGTTCGGTTTTGGCGAAACATTCGATATTAAATGTATGTTTGAATTGCTTGTTATCTGAAACATAAAACTACGTTAAACAAGCTAAGAACTGTGATATTATTAAATTGGATATAAGATAAATAAGTTAATATATTAAATATATAATATATTCATAAGTTGAGATGCGAAGAGGACCATATAAACTTATAAAATTAAACACATAGTTAAAAACAGAAATAGATGATATTGAAAGATGTGTAAAATGTGTTTTTACTAAATAACATCTACAATAAAAATCAATATTGAAAATATGATTCTGTAAACACCCATTCTTCCTCCTTCCTAATCCTTCTCATCAAAGGAAGAGAAAGTTTCAGTCCGGCAAGGGTATATAATTTTCTTTAATAGTCATACTTAAGATTTTAACCAGACTATTTGTAAATAAAGTCATTTCTATCTAATGTCGCACAGTGTCAGCACTTTAATAACTAATAGATCAATATACCTACAAAAATAGATCAAACTGGACTCCTGGGCCTTTTAGGTCAAGGCTTGAAGATATTAAATTTACTTTATGAGGATTTAAAAGATAGGCTAAAACAGAATAGTTTTTTAATTCTATTATTTGTTAAATTAAATCTTTCACTTCACTTCATTATCTTATTAAAATGACCATAAGGTTTGGTTTATTAACCTAGTATTGGTTAATAAAAAAAAGAAGAAGACCTGAAAACAAAATGGTGCATCGACTTTAGAAATTCACCATTTAATTTTTTTTATTTCCATCTCTAGTGTTAACTAGAAAGTAAAGAAATTGTATCAATATGAATTGTGTCTTACTTAATATGTTTTCACTTTTTATACATTAATGTTATAATTTATTTTTTATCTATTAATTTCTTCCTTAATAATTCAATATTAGAACTAAATTTACTATTCAATATTTTACCCTATTTGAAAAGTTTTTCATATCTCTGTTCTAAAATATGAAATATATATGTTACTAATTTGAATAAATAGATGTTTATTAAAAATTAAACTTGACATTAAATCTTGTTAATATAGAATAAAATTATAATTTTTAAAGAATTTTAAAGACATTCATGAAAATAATATTTTAAATATAAAATATATGAAATATTCTGTAATGACATATTCTTGTTAAAAGATACTCTAACTTTTAACATTTCAATTTTATAAAATATCTTAAAACCAAATGCAATAACACAGATAATGTCACAAGCATAAGTGTTGGCCCCATTAGCCATGCACTCAAACATAGATAACTGTCAAGTTAATATATAAATATAAAAATGTTATGTAAAAGATTTAAATACTTACAGGTCTTCTAACTATAATCTGAGGTGGATTGCCACTGGTACTGGCCTGACTAATGACTTCAGTACTAGATACTGGTTTCAGTCCTGTCGGAGTCTGTATATACACCACATGGGGCATGCTTCTGGGTGCGCCTCGTAATTGTACTCCAGTATTTCCAGCATTTGGCAGAGCCAGTTGAATAGGATTATTTGATGAGTTTGGTATTTGCATCACAGTTGAATTTGATCCAACTTGTACTTGAGACATAGATGCGGCATTGCTCATTTTAACAGAATCTGTGAGTTGAAGTTGAGTGGAGCTGGACATGTTCATGTCTATACTACCATCTATATTTGTAGCTCGGGGATTCGAGCCCATGTGCAAATGAATTATTGAATTGTGGAGTGGCTGCGTGGGTGTTTGTAAGAGTGGCATAGACGGTAGAGTTGGAAGTTGAATATTCTGATTTGCAGATGGAATTTGCAAGGGAACATTAATAGTATCCCCGGCAGGCAACTGCACAGGGACACTAGTGGTACCAGAGACTTGCAGAGGAAGACTTACTGGAGCTATCTGTAATGGCATACCACTTGATGTACCTGACAACTGAACTGGGACATTAATATTGGATGTGGAACCAGGTATTTGAACCGGAACATGAACAGTGGACAACTGTAGTGGATATGGTGAATTGTTTGCGTGAATTTTTACAGGAGCAATAGAATGAGTAACTAAATTGTGAGTAATAGGCATAGAGCTCTGCGGCGCCTGCACTGAGGACACGATCATACTGCTCGATATTGGCGCCTGAAAAATGGTAAACAATGACATTTAAGACAATTACTCTGCCCCTAATGTATTATTAGAATATTATAACTCACGCGCAACGTATTCAATAGCACATTATGCTGCGAGTTGCCCTGAGATAGATTACTACTCGCGGAAGTGCTGGTTGCCTTTAATAATCTTTTTTTCAAAATTTCTGTTTTCGGGTCATCAAAGTTTTGAAGTGAATTACACTGCTGTCTCTCCATTTCTCGTTAACAAAAACGTAAGCGACACCATTACAGATGTTTAATTATCTTTTACAATTCATTATTGGTGACCTGTAACGCATATAAAAATAAAAAATTGTAAAGTAAAAATCGTATAGACGCACTACTCTTTAATGTTTTCCATTTAGTTGTAAAGTTATTAAAATTAAATTTTAAATATCGATATCAGATTTTAAATTTATTTCGGGATTTATTATGAAGAAAGAAAATATTACATTTTTCTTTCGCGAGTATCGCACTCTATCAATTGTGCAGCTACTTTTGCAGATCCACAACCTTTTAAAAAGAAAAGTTCTTGAAACACTAAAACATTAATTTATCGCTTACCTTTCGTTGTTTTAACAAATAAAGCATTTTCACGACTTTTATTATGGATAATATTCTATCATTATCGTAGTGAAAACCATTAAAGAAAAATAAATTATATTCAGCAAAGCGACGAATTTTACCTGCCTACACAACTGGTAATAATTCTGACAACATAGCCAAAATGTACTTGCATTCGTTATGTTGGTACTTTCGAATTTTCCAACCAATCATCTTCAAGCATTCCTATGACGAAGCTTTCGCGCCCGATTATTCAGCTAAAAAAATTGGGCCGATATAAGTACAATTGTAAATATATATTTTATGTATTCACAACTGAAACATTTCACTCTGATAACAAAAATGTTTTTTATTAATTCTATTTAGAAGTTTTAAATATTTTAGATTGACAATTAAAGGATCTTAAGGCTCATAATTTTGATAAAAAATTTACTCAATTAAAATATTTTTGTTTAAATTAGTCTAAGTCATTACGTAACTCATTTCATATACAATTTTTTTTTCCCCTATAGAAACTATTATAAGATTTTTTATAATATTCCAATATTAACTGTGTGAGTCTTTATTATATTTTTGTAAAATAAACTATTACCAAGATTAACTCATGTATGCGCATATTATAGTTATAGCTGTGTAAAATGGTCGGAAATAGCGGAAGTAGATCATAAACAAGTTTACAATATTATCTTCCCGCGACGAGTTTCCGTTACGAAAGTTACTGGATACATTTACCAAAATAAAAAGTTACAAAAGTTTTTCATTATAATAAACGTAACTATTTAGTGATAAGCAAGTGGTGTTTTGTATATATACTTAAATCGAATTCTATAAAAATCCAATTAATATTTGAGAAAAATTTAAAAGTATCTTATTTTTACAAACTAGTTTGATTGAACTAAATAAAAGCTACTTTAAAATAATAATAAAGATTATTTTTAGATGAATTTAATTCTTAAAACTATTGACTTTTAAAATAAAGGGAAGCAGATAGAACATGCGTAGCGATTTATATAAAAGCTTTAAAAACTAAAAAAATATGACAGTGATATTGGGCGATTAAAACATTATATTTAATCTATATTCATGGAATTTCAATTTTCAATAACAAAACAAATGTCAAATGATAATTTCGCATGATTTTCCGACTAATAAGTTCATAATAATTTACTGACTTATTGTTATTTATTTTCAAGTTATGTTTTCTATATATATGAGGGTATAAGTAACAAGAAAAAGTAATTTGGTATTAGTTTTAAGGTGAGTTTTTATGTATTTATTTATCAATATAATTGCTGCAGTGGCTTACTTTGCATGGTAAGTAATTGCTTCAAGTACGACTTATAATTTTGCAATGTATTGACGCTTGTGAAGAAAAATTAATATTTATTTATGTTTTAAATGTGAATCTTGTATCGTTTATCTAGAACATTCCACCGTCACAACATGTCGAATGTTTAGTTGATTAAATAATATTTTACAAAGTTCTATTTGTGTAAATTTAAATATTAATTTCATAAAATATAACTATACTTTTTGTTATTACACAGGAAATACGCATGCTGTCATCCCTAAGGATATATTATTTTTAAAAGTTTAATGGGTATACAACCATAATCACTAATCACATTAGAGACTTGATGTTTAATTCTACTATCTATTAACATTATAAATACCTGTAATAATGATAATACCATCTTGTAACATACCATGTATCCAATGGAACTTGTCTTTCTAACTCAAAAGTGAATCATATATCAACAAATTTGGATTTTTTTTTTTCATTTTAAAGTGTGCACTTCCCATTTGGTGCAATTGAAATTTGAAGGAGTAATACCACTGCTTTTTTCTAATAATTTTATATATCATTTATAATCTTTATTCTCAGAGTAATATTAGTAGTCAGTTTTTATTATTTTAATTTTATATTACTTATAATGCAGATGGAACTTAAATTGCTTAATTTTAGCTTAGATATCCACATATCCTCCCCTGATTGACACAATAGTTTTGCTATACATTCTTTTCATAATATTGTATCAGAGCTTAAATAAATATGTGTAGTGTAAAATTCACTACATTTATACTACATAGATTCAATATGTTTAGATTTTAAACAAGTTAATGAAAAACTTACATCAAATTTATGTGATGAAAATTATTATTTATTGTTCTTCTTGATTAAATGTACTTTTATATAAAATAAGTAAAGAAGTAGCCTGTATATGTTCCACTTTAAATACAAGATGAATTATAAATACAAATTAAGCACTTCGTAGCATTTTTTATGGGTTTGAACTTGCATTCTTTGTTTAAGATTCACTGTTCATCCAATGGACTTGGCTCAACTTGTATTATTTTAATAAGTATTGCTGTTGTTTTATGTTTATAAAGGGTTTATTTGTGTTTCATCTCATGTTTATCGATGGAAAATATCCGTCATACTTTTTTTTTTCTTATATAGACTTTTAATTAATTTTGTTATAATTTAATGAATTATGCATATGAGATATTGCATATTTATTAATTTTAAACAGTAGTTACAAACCATTATTGAAAATTTCTTGTAGTATATAAAAATTAACAATTTATTAACTTAGTTACTACCTGAGTAAAGTTGTTTAATATTATTGATGTTGTTTGTTGTGCTTTAGCAATAAGAGTGCTGATGTAGATGAGCAACATGAGTAGCCAGCACCAGTACATGTCGGTGAACAGCTCCTCCAGCTCAAGGGTTGGAGACATAGAACACATAAGTATGTTATTTCTTTCATAATAAACTATTGGATTCACATAGCATGTTCAGATTAGATAAGACTTCATATGCAATTGAATTAAGAAAATATATATCAAAGTACTGTTTTGATTGAATGGAAAATAAATAAAATTATTACTATTATTGCATTACATTATTTGATTTCAAATTGGCCCAGTGACTAAGACATTAATGTTATAAAATATATTAAAGGTCAAATAAATATAAATAAAAATAAAGCAAAATCAAATTCAAATAATTATTTAACATAGAAAGCAATATCTTTTTATTGTCAAAGTCCTACCACTAGTTCGAAAAGAAAAATTTTGAGAAGAACGGGCGAAAGAAAGGGTTTTTTTGTTCTATGTGTATTTTCACAATAATAAATGATATATGTTTGAAATGGCAGGAAATATAATTGTTAATATTCTTAAATATTTGCTCATTTGTCATCAGGTCACTTGTCTGAGCATATAGGTTCATTGTGCCTCTCGTCAGAGTACTCAGACGTGACACTCATCGTGGAAGGGCAACGTATACCTGCCCACAAAGTCATCCTCGCTGCCAGCAGTGATTACTTCCGAGCTCTTTTGTATGGAGGCATGCGAGAAGCTAATCAGGTATTATTATTAAAATTATAATTTTTGCATTTTCAGAAATATAATTTCTGAGGAATATTTTGTAAATGCCGCAATAGTCAAATCTTAAATAGTGGGTGTTTCCTAATTACAGGCAGAAGTTGAGTTACAGGCACCTTTGCTGGCTTTCAAAGCTTTACTGCGCTATGTTTATTCTGGTAAGATTTCCTGTTTGATTAAAATTTCGATATTTTTTTTTTGGTCTAAAAATGACATTTTGTCGTTATTATTTAAAGTAAACAATAACAGACCACGAACTACTACTATTGAGAAATTTGAATTAACTCCACCTCGCTCAAGCTCTTTTAGTGTATGTATATTCCAATGACAGGACTAGTAAAACCGACATTCAGGAATAGGCTATTTGACAATGCGAAAAATAAAGTGTCAATTATTGTAATCAGTATATATTATGAGTTTAAAAATAGTTATTTATCAACGAAAGTTGAAAATAATAATGAATTTATTCAAAAATCCATAAATACAAATTGATTTTTTTAAGCGTTCGTCACGTGGCACAAAACGCTCCTGATTGGTCGGGTTTATGATGACGTCATTTGCTTGTTAACCTCGTTTGCCTACTGTATGTGGATTATATGTGCCCCAGATTACAATTCAGGCAAATGACGTCACCGACCCCATTGCAGCGCCATATTGTCAAAGTAGCGTTTTCGCGCGCTATTTAAATATGGAATTTTTAATTTTATATTTTTCAGCGAATATGTACTAGAATTACAATAAAAAAACAACGTTTACTGGGTTACAACCTCTACTAAATAATATAAAATAGATTTTAAAAATTAGTCAAATAGCCTATTATATTAATATGTTAGGTCAAAGTTTATTTATCTTTATTCCTTCTGGTGTTACAATCGGCTATATTTGCATACATGAAAGTTTTCGTACAGTATTTTATTTCTGAGTTTAGTAAACACGATAAAATGTATGAAAACAAACGAGTAATTATTTCAGATCTATTCGCTCAAGAGGACTCGCCACTTAATGTTAAAGTATTATTGGTATGTGTACGAGTGAATGACGCTCGTACTTAAAATATGTCTTAGTGTGCGTAAAAGATTACTAAAGATAAAACAAAAAATTTATGATATTTTTAAGTTTATTTTATTCAAAGTTAATTATGTAACGTGGAGGGGCGCGTCTTTGTGAGTGATTAGATTTATAACGGTAATCGTCATACAGGTCATATGGGCTTGTCGCTGCTGAGAGAGGACACGGTGCTGGACATGCTGGGACTCGCTCACCAGTTCAACTTCCAGGAGTTGGAGGCAGCGATATCAGATTACTTGAGGCAGATTCTGGCGCTGAAGAATGTGTGCGCCCTCCTCGACGCCGCTCGGTAAAACAATATAATTCGGTTTTATCAAATTCAGCTTGCCACCTGATCCTTTCGGCCTTCACCACTCACGAGGCTGAGACCCAGTCCATTAGCTCCTTCCAATGCTTTGCTGGATATGTGTGGATGATCTGTCTCAGCCATTGTAGCTATTCTAGAATATTAAGTCATCCACTGAAAATCTTATTCGTTAACTTGTAAGATTATTTAACTGATTAAATGCATATTTTTAAAGTACATTTTTGTATTATCTTATTTCTCTATGATTTCTTTCGACAGTTAATTATAATGAGTGTATTAAATTTGATATTATATTTTCTTATCCCAGGTTGTATGGGCTGGACGCCTTGATGGACTACTGCTACAATTTCTTGGACAGAAATGCCACTGAGATACTTCAACATGACACCTTTCTACAGCTGTCCGTTGTAAGTATACAACATATATTTAACTTTTTAAATTTCACTATATTAATTTTATACTTAGAAAATGATATGATTTTTTTTCATTTATTTGTTTAGGAAGCACTGCAAGGTCTGCTAGAGCGAGATTCATTCTTCGCACCGGAAGTGGACATCTTCAAGGCCGTTTGTAATTGGTTCAATGCCAACCAGCAGTGGGTCAAATCTGAAAGTGGAATGGCTCAAGTGGTATTTATTATTTTAATATTTCAGTGTGACAGCTCCCACCAACAAAATTTACCAAATAATTTTAAATAAAAATAAATCTTTGCTTCAACCTGCATTGGTATGAATTAAACTTTGATAATACAGTACTTTTTAATGTATTACCTTCCACATATTTGTAGACAAAAGCACAAACATTTACACAATTTGAACAAAGGAATTTTAGTTTGGTTGAGTTCAGTCAATGCATGAAACTATTATACCGTGGAAAGTGCCATATAATTATCTTTCACTTTAATAAAATATTTGTCAAACCATAAATCTCTGCTGCAAATCGCGAGCATAAATCCACACTGACGAGTAAGTAACGACGTGGCGTGGGTCGGCGACGCCACCACGCGAGTCTCTGTACCACGAGAACGGATTGGATCTATTTTTTTATATTATAAGGTTGCCTAACCGGATGGTGATATGGTTCCACTCCACCTGATCGTAAGTGGTAGTGGAGTCCAAACGTGAACGGCCAGTACAGTACGAGGAGAATGAATTGCAGTAGTCGCTGTGCCGGTCCGCGAGATGTCTCTTCGCGCCTCGTTTGAAGGAACCCAGGTCATAGGAGGAGCGCGGACTATGCCTATATTTATAATATTAGTATTATTTATTTCGCTCGGTCAACCACTTGATCTCTTTATAATTTTAGATTTTTATTTCCAGGAGAAGATCCTCAAATGTGTCCGTCTAACCCTGATGAGCTTGGAGGAGCTGTTGACGGTCGTCCGGCCCTTCTCGCTCGTGACGCCCGACATGTTGCTGGACGCCATACAGGAGAAAACGCAGACCAAGAGCACGGAGCTCAGACACAGGGGGCTTCTATGTGAGTCAAGTTTTTGTATATTCCTGACGTAGGAAAAATAAGCTACAATAGCGCTCGTTCGACCAGGCTGCTTGTCAAATTCAACTTTAGTGAGAAGGACCTCATACCTTCGTGGGTCTGTATGGTGAGGCGTGTCCGCAGTGCCCGAGGAGAACGTGGCGACGGCCAAGCGCGGCGCGCGCGTGATCGCGGGCGACATGCGCTCGGCGCTGCTGGACGGCGACACGGACAACTACGACATGGAGCGCGGCTACACGCGCCACACCATCTCCGACGCGCCCGACAACCCGGGCATCGTCGTGCGCCTCGCCACCACCACCATCGTCAACCACCTGCGCCTGCTGCTGTGGGACCGCGACAACCGCTCCTACGCCTACTACGTCGAGGTGTCCGTCGACCAGAAGGACTGGGTGCGCGTGATCGACCACAGCGACTACTTCTGCCGCTCCTGGCAGAACCTCTACTTCGAGCCGCGCGTCGTGCAGTACATCAAGATCGTCGGCACCAGCAACACCGTCAACAAGGTACCGCTCGCGCCGCTCCGCCGACAGTGTGGAGTGCCACGGCTCACGGGTGCGGTCGCTCGGCAGGTGTTCCACGCGGTGTCGCTGGAGGCGCTGCACAGCGCGCGCGTGCCGCCGCTGTGCGACGGGCTGGTGCGGCCCGCGCACAACGTGGCCACGCTCGACCTGTCCGCCGTCGTCATCGAGGGCATCAGGTACGCCGGCCCGGGCCTCGCGTCGCCGCGCCCGGCCGCTCACTTGGAAACCGAGACAGATTTGAATCGATTTCTTTTCTACGCAACTCTCCGTATCTGCTCTGACGCTGTTGGCTTTGATCTGCTCCCCCAGTCGTTCGCGCAACGCCCTGCTGAACGGCGACACGGAGCACTACGACTGGGAGCAGGGCTACACGTGCCACCAGCTGGGCTCGGGCGCCATCGTGGTGCAGCTCGCGCAGCCCTACATGCTGTCGTCGCTGCGCATGCTGCTGTGGGACTGCGACTACCGCCACTACTCCTACTACGTCGAGGTCTCGCTCAACTACTGGAACTGGGACATGGTGGCTGACCGCACGCGAGATGCCTGCCGGTGACGTGACATTTCTGAATATTATTTGTTTTAAAAACATATACTATCCAGAAGGGCCCTAAGAGTACCACATATCTATATATAATAAAAAACATTATATATTGACTGTAAATATAAATAGCTGATTGAACTTCGCTAATCGGACCAATTTAGAAACATGTAAAGAAATTTGTGAAATATTATTTTTAATGTTATTTCATATGTATGTCAGAAGTAAGTTTAGTGTCTCAATATTGAATAAAAAATAATAATATGAACTCGTATTATATTTGTTTAGATCGTGGCAAGTGATCTACTTCCCGCCGCGGCCCGTCTCCATCATCCGCATCGTGGGCACCAACAACTCCGTGAACGAAGTAAGTGATTGCATCTATACTCTATTCCAATGGGAATAGGAAAGAACCAAAACAAACCGTACTTTTCAATATCACAAGTGTTTTGTTGTGTTGTTGATAAGTCCGGTTTATGATTGACTACAAACACCACGGGCAGGTGAGGTTGGCTTGGGGCGCTAAGGTGTAGTTTGCGCCCCCTTACATCCCTGAATAAATTTATACAGATAAAAAATATATTATTATTTATTTGGTTATAATATGGATTATAATATAGAAATATAATATATAATATAGAAAGATAGATAATGTTCGATAAAAATGTTATTATTTTATATAGTAAGGTAATTCATTTTAAAGAAATAAAAAATCTTAAAATATAGATCAGTTTTATGCAAAGCAACACTTAATTTATAGTTTTGAAAATAATACAAAAGTAAGATATTATTCGGAATTATCAAAAGTTTTTTTCTTACGACCTGGCTTTGTTTAAGCGAACTGTAATTGCAACCGATTCAGTATTTACGATCTTTTGCTTTTGCCTACTGACTTTTGATTTGCCATCAACACGGACTACGCTGATTGAACATTACTTTTTCGGTTTGAAGATACTATGATATATAAAATAAGATGTTATTTTTAATTACATTTTGCTTTTTTTTTCAAAAAATTTAATTCTAAGAAATGTATTTCAAGGTCAAAGTCGTTTTAGATATAAGATACAGTAAGAGTTTCTTTGAAAGATATATAAAAATGTATATATTCAAAACCTTAGTATTATACAATACCTCATATGTCTTGAAAATGCCACTTCATTATTGAAACATACAATGTTTCTTTTTATTAATGAGAAATTCTGAGTGTGTTACTATGACTTATCACTGAAAATAACTACCTCTTTATAAGTTAATAAGGCTATTTGCGGAATACCACGATCCAAATCAAAACTAACGACCTAATTTTTATTTAAGCCTAAAAATGCTGCTATCTAAAAATTTTAATATGTACCTTTCCTGCAATTTATATAAAATTTATTTCAAAAATTACATAAAACCAATAATCGTTCCTTAGTATTCTTTACCCATTCACTCAATAATTTTCTCCTCACCAGTGTAACTAAAATGTTATGTCAATTCAAGGACAAAGTTGTTTATTTACCTTCTTTCCTATTCCCTTTGGAATAGAGTATAGTAGCATTAATTCGCTAAGTAATGGAGCTATTTAACTGATGAGCCAATTCTTAACAGGTGTTCCACCTGGTGCACCTGGAGTGCCCGGCGCAGGTGGAGGAGGCGCGCGAAGATCCGGCAGCTAAGAAGCAGCGACCCTCCCGCGACAGGGACTCGCGACGCAGCCCCGCCGACGGTGAGATGCGAATAATTTACATTGAAACATTTTAACTAAATATTTCAATAAAAAGAGTAAATATTTACTTTTCTTACTAACCAACCAATAATTTCATGAGAAGGTATCTTAATTACTATTTAAAAAAAAATCATAAACTTATTTTTTCTAACCGATGTTTCAATTGCAATAAAGTTAGACCATTGATATGAATGTTACGACAACTAGAGGTCGGCAACGCGGACGCGCGGCGCTCGCCGAGCCCGCCGGGCGCGCCCAGCCCCCCCAGCCCCCCTGCGGACGGCCCGGCGGGCGACGCGACCCCCCGGCCCGCGCTGCCCCCCGCCGAGACCGCCACCGAGGCCGAGGAGGGCTACGACGACTGAACACCGTAGCGGGAGCTCAGCATGCTCGTGTACTGCTGCCGGCATGTCTGGCCGTGTTTCAAGTGAGCGTGTGAGCGTGACGAGCCTCGACTGTAGTGCCCCTCGGTGACGATCGGAAACGATACGAATTGGTAATCTATCGCGAGTTTAAAACTCATACGAATATCGTTGCTATCGATGCTATACAGATGTAAAAACGTATTTTGTGCAATTAGCACTAGTAGAAGCTATGATTAGTATTTTTAGCAATACTGTGGATGCTATAAATATTAATGTTATTAGATAGTAATAGAGTATGTACCATTTATACTATCTGTGGTTTGATCAGTAGTGATAATATTTGCAATTTCGAGAAATACCATTCGACATAATAATCAAAATTATAGACTTAATAATCTATTGCCATGCAGAACTAGTGCATTAGTATCATTAGTAGCATTTGTATCCTATTAGCGTCCAATTTATTAGCGTATGTCCCTAGATCGTACATATCATATAAGCTCATTAATGAAATCATACAAAATTCTATATTAGAAGTAATATATATGTACTAGCCACTACCTTATTATGAGAAGCTTATAAATGGTTACCAATGCATGTTGCAAACATAATCAACCACAACTTAAATAAATATGTACATATGAAAAAATCATATAATAATTCGTGTTGTTATTAAATAATTCTATGATCATGTCACATCAAAAAAAAAATACATGAAAAAATTAAGAATTTAAAGCGATTATGTACAAAACGTACACTTTTGTCATGTAAGTATTAAATACTATATTGTTATATCCATTGTAATATGAGCTTTGTAGAACATTGCTTACCACAGGTTATATACGATTACAGGTGCACAACAAATGTATGTAAATCGTTTTTATAACTAAATCAATGTAAAAAGGTTTATAATATCACAATATATTCTGATAATAATAATTTAATTTAAATTATTTTTTTAAACTTGTCATGACTGTAAGTTTGACAAAAACACATTTATATTATATAAATATATATAATATGTATGTATATATATTACAGTATTGGATATAAAGGTCCCATACTGACTGTAATGTAAATTTCAAATTAGTTGTTATCAATGTCAAAATTAAACATAGTCAAATATTACAAGCCTTTAATAAATGATGTAAATTATTATTACATGTTGAAGTATTATTTAAAGATAGGCTATATGATTTAGTGAGTTATATATAAATGAACCAATGAATACATTGTTTTACATCTGTATGTGTTTTGACAAAGTATATACATCATAATAATAAAAGGCTTTATTTTATGAAGTTAGTTGTAATTTATAAAATGTATAATTTAAATGACAGATATTACTCATGGCTTTGATCCAATAGTAACATTAATAAATATGTGACTATGTGATTTTTTTTATGCAATTTGATAGAAATGTTGTTTATTTTTGTAATATTTGTCGTCGCTCGAATTGCGGCTATAACTATATGTATAGTGAATAAACTTAATAAGCTAACTATAATGGACACATCAATAAGCTAACAATAGTGGACATTTGTTGATAGAATATCGTATAATCAGTAAGCTTATAGTCTTATAGTCTTGTCTAGTCTGTTGTCTATGAAAATTTTTCATCAGATTAAATTAATATTTATTCTGGCACTTAAAGGCGATATTGTTTTTGTCTATACAAACGATCGTATTTGAAAATAGATTTCCTTTTATAAATGATTATGTAAATATATTGTACGGTTGTGACCATCTGATAGTGGAATTATAGATAAGTATTAATTTTTAAACAAATATTGGAATGATATCTTTTTATAGGAATGACAATTGTTTATTTTAATAATTATTTTTAATTTAATAAGAGGAAAACGTAGTCTAAACAGTGCAATCTTTGTCACCTTTCTGCAATAGTTAAAATATATAGAAAAAAATATATCATTCCCTTACTTACGGCTTGTATATTTGGTAACTAATGTAGGGAATTAAATAACTATTATAATAGTTTCACTGGCATTTTACACTTACATGAATATTATATTGTAGAACTAGATTATCTTCTTGTTATAATGTACTTAGAATAAGCAAAAGTGAGATTGTAAGAGGGATATGTACTGTGATAAAGATATTGTATCATTCATTGATTCATTGATTATTGTTAAGTTGATAAAGTGAGGGTTTTTATGTATCAAGCATTCTTTATTGTTGACTTGATTTAAGTCTCCAACAACATCATAGGAATGCAATCTGCACCTACAATTATACTTAAGATGACTTCTTAGTCATGCTTCCCGTTTACATTTTGTTTTTAAATATGTATCATGTAACTAGATTGCTGTGTGTCATTAGGGTAAATTATTTCCTAATCATATATTAATTAGACCCATCCATGTCCAATAATGCTGTCACCAAGTTGTAATACATTAAGCTTTTATTGTGTTTCAATAAATATAGATTTCTTTATTTGAAGTGTTTTCATTTTGAGTCTCAATAACTTAATGATGTGACTATAATTTAAATGATGACTATAATTTCCACTCCTTACATACAAAGTATGCTTGGATTTGGGAATTACTGTAATGTAACTATTGGAACCAAAATGACTCCGAGGTTAGAACATGATTTAAAAATATTAATTATAAATCTTTTTACATTAAATTAGTTTTTATAAGTAATTTTCTGCTTTCCAGTAAAAGAGAGAATAAGGAAACATTGTGAGGATAACTGCATATGTTAGATGAAAATTATTCTGATAATTGAATCTTTATATATTGTTCTCAAAAGGTGAGTTCTTAGCCATAACATATAGAAAATCGTAACCTTGAAAATAAGCACTACTATTTATTAAACATAAAATAATATACTAATGAATATATACAACACCATTTTGAGAGGAATGTTAAATAATTGGATGCTGATATCAGAAACGCAAAGATTATGGTTAAACAGTATTAAATTATTTTTAATTCTGCTACATTAGGTTTGATCATGATAAATTCAGACATAATTTATGACAATTTTTATAAAACAAATGAAAGAGTATAACAAATATTTCATAACTAAATTTAATTCTTTCAATATCTACAACACCAATAAATATTAAGTTACTTGAGGACCTCTTTCTCTAATTATGGCTCGATTTTTTCTTAATATTGTACTTGGTTCTATGATGTCTGGATTGTTTTCTTCAGCAAAGTCATCAAGTCTTTTCCTCAATATTTGTTTTAATTCATCTATACAGCTGCCCTTTAAGGCTGAAATGCCGATTATATCTTCAAATTTTATTATTCTCTCTGGTCTAATTTCCTCAGGCATTGTTTTAATCACCTCATGTATATTTTTCAGAGATTCCTTGACTTCACTGAATGTTTTATCAGCATCAACTAAATCTAATTTATTAACAGCCAGTATTGCAGGTTTATTCAATAATTCTTCATCATATAATTCTAATTCTTTGTTGAGTAGTATGATTGTCTCCAAGCAAGTTCTTTTTGGATATTTGGGACTAAGTCTAAAGCCTTCAATATCTGCTATAAAAAGTAGCAGTTTAGTTCTCTCCACATGTTTTAAGAACTTATGACCCAATCCTATATTAATATGTGCCCCTTCGATGAGTCCTGGAAGATCTGCAATTGTAATTTGTCTCAGATCATCATATTGTATAGTACCTTTGTTGGGTTTGATGGTTGTAAAAGGATAACTAGCTATTCTAGGTTTCGCTCTAGATATCGCTTTTAAAAGTGAACTCTTTCCTGCGTTTGGAAATCCCACAAGACCAATGTCAGCAATTAATTTTAAATCTAATCGGATGTGATGAATTTGACCAAAGTGACCAAGGAAATCATTCTCTTTAGTCCCTCCAGGCCCACCACGAGCTACTATAAGCATTTCATCTTCCTTATCAATTGAGCCCAATACTTTTCCATCTTCTCTAAAAATAGTCACACCGAGTGGAACTTCCAGTTTAACGTCAGCACCGGGATTGCCGACAATTTTTGTTTTTCTGCTATCTTCACCGTGTCCCGCGGTAATAGTTTTGGCGCGATATTTATTCATGATAGTCTTTAGATCGGCCTTCTCTTTCCCAACGCAATATATACATCCTCCTTGTCCACCGAGACCACCGAATTTTGGTAGTCCGGTACCTCCAGTACCACCTTTTACATGGAGTCTTACGGTATCAATAAACTTATTTCGAAGATACTTTCGAGGACGTTTTATTTCTTTTACTGCAAGCCACGTTCTACTAAGAAAAACCATTT
The DNA here is from genome assembly GCF_037043105.1 of Vanessa tameamea. NCBI lineage: Eukaryota > Metazoa > Arthropoda > Insecta > Lepidoptera > Nymphalidae > Vanessa > Vanessa tameamea. The sequence goes on along the minus strand of NC_087316.1, from coordinate 13,228,659 downwards.
TAGAAGTTTCTACGAACTAAAGCTCTTTTACATTATTTACACTTTGTTTATATTTTTAGGTTAACAGTTTATGTTATCAATCATGATATTAAATGTCAAATTGTCAATTGTCATTAACACAGACATTAAATGTAAATCAAGTACGTTAGGTTCTATTGTCTATGGATGGGTATATTAAATCTTAATGAAATCATGAAAAAATACTAAATATATAATTGTCTTCGATCGATTGACAAACATAGGTAAATATGTTTAGGATATATTTATAAGAAATATTTACAAATATAATCATTTTGAATATTAAGCATCCAAATTTAAAATTTTAGTATTCTTATTTCATAATCGATAGATTGTAATATTTCAATTTGCAAGTGGCAAGTGAATGTCAATTGTCAAGTTATTCAAGTAAACAAGTATAGATATAAAAAAAATATATTATCATACTCGAAGAAATTCGTTTTATGAAAACCAGCAAAAACATGAGAGTTTTATGGTTCAATTTAAAGAATAATAACATATAACTATGTTTTTTACGTAATACAATAGCATATAAATAAATACGTTTCATTTGACTTTTAATATACATATCTTAATTCCTACTTTCTTGGAAATATGTATAAATTTGAACATAACATTTCTATATTTGTTTTTATTCTATTCCTACCTTTTATTTTGAGTAGCGACGGCGACAGATCACCTTTTTATCAAAACTGTGTTAAAAGTTGTAGTAAAGCCAACTGTACATTAGGCAAGTATTTCCTTAAACCTAAACAAAACGATTATTTTTGGAAGAAAAAACAAATTTATCATCATAATAAGGATTTGGTTATAATGACGCGATTGTCATTTTAGTTATGTTGATAAAGCTCAGATCTTAGGTTCAAACCTAGAGTGAGACCAATAAATGGTTTTTGAATTTCTCTATCAAGAAATTCTCAGGTATTTTCAGTAAAAAGTTGAAGCTTTCTTAAGCTGCTGAACTCTATAGTCACTTTGGATTACTGTCTCATCAAATCCGGAGAGTGAAGGAATTGTAAGAGCATATCTTATCTCACGGGCAGTTGGGTGTTCTTTGTAGAGTCTAATGTCTACCGTGACCGAATTGGTCAGGAAGACTTCCTTGGTTTAATGTTATATTGTTTAATATTGTATATTATTTATATCTTCACTGCTGGAGATAGGCCTCCCCCAAGACGCTCTATTGAGCCTGATCTTTGGCCCTTCTCATCCACTTCCTACCAATAGAAAAAATAGTGTTATAATATTATCTTTTTTATTAGAAGGAGCATTCCAAGAAGATTCAGCTAAAGTGCAAGATAAATGGAATCGCTTGCTCAACTGGAGCTGTAATGATGAATGTCGCTACCAATGCATGTGGCGAGCTGTCCAAGCTTTCCAGGAGAGAGGTTATCAAGTACCCAAGTTTCATGGCAAAGTAAGAATATCTGTATTTAATTCTGTTCAGCATGATATTTTTGCTTAATATTTAATAATGTATATTGATAATTTGTTAAACAAAAAAAATATTTCTTTCCAGTGGCCATTTAAACGCATCCTGGGTGTTCAAGAACCAGCATCTGCCTTTGCATCTCTGCTAAATCTGATAACTCACATGTACATGTACTCCAAGTTACAAGAAATATCAGTGAGGAGTACACCACATGTCTTGTTCTGGCATGCCTTTGCTGTGGTATTTGAATAATATATTATATAATATACTTATATAATTAGAAAGTCCTGAAAAATTATGCTAAATCCATAGATATTTCATTACTGGCTTAATAGTAAGTCTTCCCCTATTCTGCCAATCTGCTGTTCAAGCAACAGTTTTCATTACTGTGTTCTGGTTAACAATTACTCTTTTTTTAAATGGCTTTGTTGTGCCAACTCAGCACAGATGATTTTAGATTACTCTTGTTATATTGTTATAGTTTAACATTACATTATTTACATAATTTTAGGTTTGTATGAATGCATGGATCTGGTCCATAATATTCCACACAAGGGACACTGCTTTCACAGAGTTCATGGACTATGCATGTGCTCTTTCAATGGTTATGAGTTTATTCATAGCTGCTGTCGTAAGGTAGGTCACACATAATCTTTCAAATATGAATTGAATGAAATTATAATACATGATATATATTATAAGTCATGGTATTGGTCTATAGCAAAGTTTGGAAAAGTCGGAATTAATAATTATCCACAATAAAATCCAAATATAAAAATCTTATCCTTTCCTGTTTGAAAATGCAGAACACAAATTATTACAGACTGGGTCGCACTGGCATACCACACATACTCACTCCATTATGTTTAATATAGTCAAATATTTTTGCATAGGAGAGGTTGCAGCTAAAGAGAGGGGGTCTTATATCTATCAAATAATCTCATTGGCCAGTTGCTATTTTTTGACATCTGTTATTTGGTTATCTTTCTTGCTCATAACCCAGATTTTTGGCGACTCAACAAATAGACAAAATATTATTTCAAATTTACGAAAAATTTAAGTAGTAGTTAGTATACTGCTTGAGTGTCCTCCTGCTGCCCTGTTCCACCACGCTGATTTAATACCGGTCAGTGAAAAAAATATGTGGAAGATTTTCGTTCGACATATTTCTTTCTTCTTCAGCATGCACGATAAATTGTAAATACAATGGCAAGTTCCCAGGCCCTAACACGTAAGCATAAGTTCGGATTCATGTTTTCTAGCTACTAATAATATGCACTCAACTTTTCAGAATATTATACAGGAGGAAAAAGCTAGCAGCCATACTTCTGTTTCTCACGTTGGCGTACTACGTGGAGCACGCGCGCTACCTGTACTCGGGTCGGATCGACTACGACTACAATATGCGAGTTAATATATTCTTTGGTGAGGACAACCGACAATGTATACTGTTTTGTTCAAATCTAAGTTACATTTCAAATTCCGTAGTTTTATAAGTTCTGCAGAGCGACTATCCGAGCGACGGGAGTCGATATAAAATGTCTATCGTGCAATCGTCTTGTCTGGCATCAGCAGCACGTTGGCCTAATGGCAAACTCAAAAACGACGACCATTTTTAGCCGGAGCTAAGGGCTACGGAGATTGCAATCCGGAAAAACGGGTCCGGTAATCCGGCGGATCCGTCAACATTATACGTCTACCGGATTCGGTACCAATATACCGGATCCGGTGTTAGCAATTTTGGCAAAATGATAGAACTGTTGCATGAGTAGACACTTTAAATGCGCTTAATTGTTAAAAACTCTTTAATCTAGGCTTGATTAAATTACATCGTTAAAATATATATATATATATATATATCCCGCTGAGTTTCTTTCGCCGGTTCTTCTCAGGTCCGAGGTGCTAAATTCCGAATCGGTGGTAGATTTTTGACAATCAATAAGCAAGTGTAAACACTTCTATATTGAATAAAGATTTTTGACTTTGACTTTGACTTTGACTTTGAATGTACTGCAGAACATACTATCAGCACTGCTTAAAAAACTTCGATTGTGATACTGAACTGATATTATTGGCATGAGCAAGAGTCATGGTCAAAGTAGGTTAGTTTATGAATTGTTATGAACAGCTGCGCTTCGCACATTAGCTATGATTAGCTATGGTCGATATTTTATATAAAATTAATGAAGAGAAGGCAGATGACCGCCTGGCAACAACGCCAACAACACAAATGAATCAGATACAGATGATGAAGACACAACGAATGATGATGAACAAGGAGTTACAGTTACAATAACTGATCCTCGTCATCCTTATCTTTCTAAGGCAGAAGTAATTCTTAGATACAATGAGTTTCTTCAATAAGTGCGAAAAGTTGTAAAGCTTTTCAAAAGATTGTCTACTAAAAACGATATGTGACTGCAAACGTGTGTGGCAGACGAAACAGGTAAAGAATAACGCCTTACTTTGGATTACCGCTAAAAACCTAATTATTATTTTTTTACCGTAAGTTGTTGAAACTATTTTTTTTTATTTATAATACAAACTGATTACTGTGGTAATTGTGCCACTCATTAGACAGATTTGTCAAATAGTATTTATCGGATCGATGGGAATCCGGTCGAATCCGGTCGAATCCGGCCGGACTGAAAATCACGCCGGATTGCAATCCCTACTGCCACCCCTCAGGCGCGGCGGGCTCGCTGCTGTGGCTGGGCTGGGCGTGGCGCGCGCGGCGGGCGCGGCGCTACGCGTGGCGGCTGGCGGCCAGCACGCTGCTGTCGGCCGCCGCGCTGGCGCTGGAGCTGCTGGACTTCCCGCCGCGCCGCGGCTGCGACGCGCACGCGCTGTGGCACTTCAGCACGGCGCCGCTGCCGCTGCTGTTTTACAGGCGCGTCGCATGTGTTCTGTCTATGGTTTTTTTCTACATTTTCTCTCGGGAACGGCCTTCGACGAAGGTTTCGTTCCCACTGTGTTACATAATAAAATAAATGCAGACCTGAAAACTTTTTGAATATTTTTATTTAATTAGCAGTGCACAAAAGTGAAGCGTTTTTTATATATTCTTTTGTTAATCAATTTTCTTGTTACAATTTTTTTTTGTTTACAGATTCGTAATCGATGACGTAAAATATTCGATGCCATCGCTGAGTATTAAGAAGAGTACGTAAAATATAAAGTAGAGGGGAAATGCAACAAGTAGTCCTTGCTTTTTTGATATAGGACTTTTTGTGTGCATTTTGTCGACAATTATTAATAGTAGCCTGAACAATTTGATAATTCTTCAATTCTTGGCTCAGATAGGTCGCCCTACCGGTCTGTTTCGATTTCTCTAGTCTAAGTGATACGCATAAATATATCTATTTATGTTTTAATTTTTGTAAGGTAATCGTTATATCGTTAGCTATGACATATTTTAAGTAATTTATTTCAAACTCACAATAAATTTCTAATAAAATATTAAAGACTTTTATTTAACAAAACAGTAATAACACGCAATTTAACAATTGTTAACATTCGACGCGACAATTTAGGACACTTATCAACTCTCAAGGATGAACTTCTTCCATTGTTCGCCGCAGTTGACCCCGAGTTTGTGTTTCTTAAGCCACCCGAGTCTCTCCTTGTTCTTACCATTCTTGACGACATTTTGTTGAATACCAATCTCATTTTGTCTGGTGGCATCGTTCACTCTATATTGAGTTGGTGTTTTGTGATAAACGGATGCATTTCTCGCTTCGAAGTCCGTCCAATATAACGGTCTTGTAGGAATTTGGTTTGAATGTGGAATGTGAACATTTGGCCTCTCTGAAGAACATATACTTTCTCGCTGTTTGCGGAACGCTAACCCTTCGTTCCATTGCCGCCTGTATTCTTGTTCCAAATATGGGGATCGCTTGGTCCTGGCGCGATCATATGGAGCTAATGTTTTAACTTTTTTGTAACGGTTCGTTGATACATTTGCAGATTTTTCACTATAGACGGTTTCATAATCGTCGGAGTCACTTACTTCCTTTTCTGTCGGCATTTCTTTTTTCTTTTTAAATAAGTTGACTGATTTGAGCATTCTGTTGAAGAAACCTTTCTTCGTTTTTCTGTCCTGTAAATTGAATTAATTTAGTACTAAATCATCAATAAAATAAGTATAATTAACTTTAAGTAAGATATTATACCTTCGTTTTGTTTTTTTTTAAAAAAAATCAATATATATCGGAACTTTATATTATGGTCACTCAATATTACGACATACACATAATAATACGACCGTCAGCTGATAATAATATAGTCATAATATCTTTATTTACAACGGTTCAATGGTATACGTACATATGTATAATACGATACCGAAAAATATAATCAATTAAAAAAATATATTAAGAAAAAATGATTCAACAAATCTTATTATTCACTGAAAGAATAATTTTGGATAAAGATGTCTGGATTTAGGCTCGTGTTCCCACACATGACTAATTAACAATAATTGTGACTTCTAACATCGTTGTATCTAGCAAACTGCGCATAATATATTATAGTACCTCTTTTTTAGTTTGGCATGGAAAAATGCATTTGCGTTTTAGCCGCGTGAAGCGAGAGAGTAGGCGGGACTTACCGACGTCAAGTGCCCAGGATAGGCACTTACAACCAACCAGCGATACTAGAGAATTCAGGCATGACCAAAGGTGTTACGCGTTCTCCGAGGTGCGGAAGATATAAGTGCTATTCAGAATTTCTTGACAGAAAAACCCAATTTTATTGGTCTTTGAGCGTTGCACTGCGACCGTTGAAGTTTTGTGAGATTGCCATTAAACCGAGAAATATAAAGAGAGAGGGAACTAGGCAATCACAGTAATTAACGCATATATTGTAATCTATAAAAACCATAAAGTGGAACATCATTTCTTTTTTCTTTAAATTTTTTACCTAATTATCTGAATTACTAAAACATACTTTTAGGCTAAATCATGTGTTTTTGTGCGTAGCGTTTTAACACGTAGCTGCCTTGTAAGTGTTCAGAGAAGTGTAGAGCACTTGTGGAAATGCCAAGACTAGTGTACTCTAATGCTGGTCGTTGGATACATGTCTGGCAGATTTTCAATCAAATGTGCAGGATTCCTCACGATGTTTTCTTTCACTGCCCCGAACAAGATGAATTACATGAAAATCAACGGTACGTGTCTGGGTTAAAACCTGCAAGTATTGGTTAAGATTTACATGTTTTAACCGCTGGGCCCTCTCGGTTTGTATTGTCAGAGAATGAATTCTTTCGGAGAAAAATAATTAATATCGATGGAATGATTAAATAATATGTTATACAAAAATGACCTGTTTATATCCCTCTTCTAATACCAATGTCTCTTCGCTGTCGGTTTCATCGCTTGAGTCATCAGTTTCATTTTCAACTTCTGCGATGGAATCCGAACTGTGAACACTGTGAAATTTCAATCTTTCTCTTTCGCAGTATCTCTCATTATTATTTAAATAAATTCCTTTCTTAGATTCGTATCCTATCTTTGTTTGGCTTAAATATGACTGAATAGGAGAAACCTTGGCATCAACTTTAATATCTGTCTTGTTTGAAACTCCTATATTTTTAACTTCTATTGTGTTGGAAGAAACGTTATTAGATGGCTTAAGATCATTGCATTCGCTTTTAGAACTGTCTTTATTAGGAAAGTCCATGTTTATGGCCATTGATTTATATATTTCTTTAATAAGTTTTTCAGTCTCGCTGCTGCTCGATATTTGTTCCCTGTCAGTATTAGTAGCCGCAGTCATAGCATGTCTTGTTTGTGGCTTGTAAGAACTTTTCTTATAGTAACAAGCGCACATATGTCTTCCTGGCGCGGGTTGTATAAACACAGGATAGTTTTGTAAGCATTTAAGAGGTTGGTAGGGAACGCCAGTAACACAGTATTGACCCTGAGGTGTTTGTTTTGAACAAGAAACAAGGTGAGAGTCTGTGTTGTAAGAGTTATTGTAAGTGTAACTGTGAAGAAAGGTGGAATCACCCGGCAGGCTGTTCTGTGACGCACCTTTTTGAACGACAGCATCTTTTTTTATTACTTCATCTGAAGTATTATTAACTTTGGTACTTATTTTTACTTCTTCTAAAACAGATTGCAATATAGTTTTTATCTGGCTTAATGTTAGCTCTCTATAATCCTCAATTTTGTTTAAATCTAATTGTGTGCTTTGATTATTAACATTCAATTTGTTAACTATCTCGTCTGTGGCAACTGATTCATGTTTTTGCGATATTGTAAGATTTTCGATTTTTCTCGATTTAGTGGGTCGGGGACATTTTTTTGGATATACGTCGCTAAAATCAATACAACAACTTTTAGACGTGACACTACCTGTCTGTTGATTCGGCACTCTTGTATTTTCCTTTTTTTTACATGCCTTAACAGATTGATTCGTTCCTCTCAACAACATATCTTGTAATATTTCGTTAGTACATCGTTTAACCGGTATTTCAGCCTGATAGTTATAGAAATAAGGCTGAAATTTCTGTTTCATTCGTAAATGTTCAGGCCAGCATTTCATTTCCACACTCATTTGATTTTCCAATTTTTGTTCATTATTATTTTTTACCGTTTTATTACTATTTTCTTTAACAGGTATTACGTCGTAGTGATTGGAATCGTAATAAGAGCTAGTGTTATCTAGAGATGTATGTAGTTTTGTTATTATGGAGTCATAATCACCTTTGGTCATGTAATGGTCGATGTTCCGAAATTTGTCATGACAACAAGAGCATGTATCAGATTCTGATTTGTATTTACTCATATTTTTATGAGTGTTACCAACATCTCTACATATAGGTCTTGAAAAATTACTCGTATTAGAAAACTCTTCTACAACCTCATTAGGATCATACTGTCTTCGAATAATCTTATTTAAATAAGAAATACATATTTCGTCGTTGTTATTCATAGCGCCGTTGTATTTTAAGGAATCGTCGGTTATTTTAAAAGGGTTATGAGCCGTATGATGCGCGTAGTATACTAAATGTGTTTTCATTTTATTACTATCCTTGCAATTTTTGTTTCTTTTTCGTTTTCTGAAAATATTTCTATAACGATCAAAAGCAGCAGCACTATCGTGATTACAATTTTCATGAATACTAAACTCATATTCGTGTTTATTGTTGGGTGTTGTTAGGGCCGGAAAAACAAAAGAGACATTCGACTTCCTTATTCTGGAAGAATAATCTCCACTGTTCGACCCAAACTGTGATGACCTAACTTTGTCGTTTTGTCTACTGGTGCAATAGGATACCGTACTAGACCTCTTATTGAAGCCTGTTCCGTTTCTCTGAGCTGAATTTACACCATTGGGAGGTTTATTATTATTGGGAATATTTTCTGATTTTTCGTTCGCTTTATCAGTAGGAGCAGGAGCAGTGTCAGGAGCAGCAGGAGCAGGAGCAGCAGCAGGAGCAGGATCAGGAGCAGGAGCAGGAGCAGGAGCAGGAACATCCGCAGGAGAAACATGCTCATTAGCTTCGTGTAATTGCTTTTCTAGACTGATAATCTTTTGTTGCAGGTCGGTTACGTCTATAGGAATACATGATATAATTTTCACCTCAGTCTGTGACGCAGTATTGCCTGTGAAATATTAAATAATCAGTAGTGTATTGTTCTAAATTTTTAATAAAATTATTTTGTACAAAAAATTTGAATGTCACCTAAGTTGAAAGCCACTCGACGTAAAAAGTTTTCAACACCTTTAAAACGTTGTTTGTATGGTTTTTGGCAGTCATCGTAATCCATTTTGAAGAAACACTGAGAAACAACACACTATTTTTATTTTAGGTAAGCACATCTAGGGTCAGTAGACAACGAATAGAAATACGATACTGTACGATACCTTCTGTTACTCTTTATAAACAAATGATTTCATTTTGTTACTTATATTCATTAAAATTTTGATGAATTTTACATTATCTTTTAAAGAAAAATCTGAGTCCAATGAGATACTACGCTGTCAACAATGTTGTCGACACTTAAGTTGTCATCTCCGAAGAGAACAAAATAAAATTATAGTCTCGTCTAAAGTAAACACTTTTTGAAGAAATTGGTAAACATTGGAAAAAATATAATTATACAATTTTTTTCGCTATTTACCATTATTTTCATTGAATATTATTGTAAAGAAAACAACCATCTTCATGTTTTATATAATTTGTGTTATATAGACGTGTTCGTTAAATTTGCTATGATTTTCACAAATTATTTAAGTGGTTCTATTATAAAACTGTATTATTAATGACTAAGGTAGGTTTTCACTAGATTAATTAATGTTTTCGATTATAAGATGTTAATTTGACTAAATTTGCGATAACCAATCAAAAGCGTTGGCAAAACAGCGACTACTTTGTCATAGTTGATCCAGGCTGGATAACGGATCGGCCCGACCTGAAGTTTAAGCCTAGACTTCGGGATCTGTGGCATAGGCAGTCAAGTAAAAAAAACTAATATAAAACAAGTAAATAAAACTAATATAAAACAAGCAAATAAAACTATTTAATTTAGGGCAATGCAACGGGACATCATACACAATACGTCACTGTTTAAAAAATGCACTTTACATTTACAAGAACATTCGTGGTTTATACATCTTAGGCGGGTTACCGAAACTGGATTTATCTTTTCCAAGTATTGTTTTTATAATCAGATTTCGAGGAGAAAATGGATTTCTTTTATAGAACAATTTCTTAAGCATTGCACTTCTGATTTTCATATCTCCTTGCTCTAGTTGTTTCTGAGTTTTAATAGAAAAAGCCAACGGGTCAGTGCTTTGCTGTTTAGCCTTCTCTTGCCAAGTTTTCCATAAAGAAGGCTTGTTTTGAGTTGGCGGCGTATAGTATTGTTGACTTGTTTGGTATTGGTTTGCAGGCGGCTGAATTTTCTTTGTGAATTTACTAAATATGGACATTTTTCTTACACTTTGAGTACCTATGCTTTTTACTTCAACTTCTTTAAGACACAACGGAACTTGAGGAGTTTGTTGCTGGTGGTAATGTCGATCGTAGTTCGGACACAAAGGCACAGGTGAATAATGTGTTGGATTCCGATGTGGTGGAATCATCTGGTCATAATATAGTCTTTGCTTATCGATGAACTCATTGCGCATCGGATGTTGTGAGATATTTCTGATGTTCCTGTGATCACAATTATAACAGTGCTCATGTGAGTGAGGCGGACCGAAGTGTTGTTTTGTTATAGGTAGTGGGTGAAAGTATTGTTGGTCATGCATCGCATAGGTGGTGATATTTTGTTTAAATGGCGGTTTCTGTTTAGGTTTGACATGCACTGTAGTTTCGCTTTCTTCTTCGATAACGTCCTTCTTTTTTCGAAAAAGACGCAGCGACCTCATCACTTTTCTAAATGCACCTCGTTTACCCTGCAAAAAGTCGTTTGATGTTAGTGTCAGACAAAAGGTTGCATTGAATTAAAAACAATATTTAATCAGGAAAAAATCATTTTCCAATAATATAAAAAGAAAATCGTTTCGGAAAAATATGAGCAAAGATATTTCCAAATCTAGGCGTTTGCCGGTGTTCGACCGTAAAAGTCTGCCTCACCCTTTATTGGCACATTAGAAATCACACTAAGGATGGTAGTTGATGAGTAAACTTAATATATTAACTGATTAAAATAGTATAAATAGATTATAAATAAAATAACTACCTTTTTTATAGGAACTTCAGTACTGACATCAGATTCTGAAGATGATTCTGTTGCTTCTAAACTTAATTTTTCCAGTACCGTGTCTGAGTAACTAGCATTCGTAGTATAATAATCTTCCGAAGGTATTCTAGATCTAATCGCCTCACAGCTTTTAGAATAGCACTTCATGGGCGTACCAACATTAGCATCATGTTTGTAGCCTTTAGAGCTACCAACACTTCTGTTAGTGTGCATTTTTTTATCAAAACCACACCTTTCATTAAAATTCATATTGTTTTTATTAAAACAATCATCACCTTTACGAGATGATTTTGGATTTTGTGATACAAATTTGTAAATTTCTTTAATGAGCTCTTGGGTTTCATTAGTCGTCTTCATTTCCGAAGTATTATTACTGTTATTACAGGTTTCCTTTTCAGGGCATGCATTTACTTTTGATTGTTTTGCACAAGCCATGCATGTCAAACTTGGATTCGGTAACATGTACCCGTTTTGAAGGCAGTTCATAGGACACAAGGGAAGTATTGGGTAACAACATGGACTTGGAAATGTTGGCAGAAATGGAGGTAATCCGTATTGACCAAAGTTTTGGTTCATACTATGTCTACTATTTGGTATCGTGTTTGCATTTACTTTGTTGCTTTCTTGTTGCTCGATATCGATTTTGTTTGTTGTAGTAGATTTTTCTTCATGTGTCGAATCTTTCTTTATTTCCAGTAAAAAGCTTTGTAAAATATTTTTAATTTCACCGAGTGTCTTATCTGTTTTATCAACACTCGAATCTGTTACTTGTGTATTCAATGTAGTATCATTATTTGAGTTGGTTGCTTGCTCATTTGTGATATTATGCGCTTGTAAGCTGGTCATAGTCTCCATGTCTTCTTTTATGTTTTTAGACTTTTCTGCTTTGATATGTATCGAACTTTCATTTTTTCTTTTTTGTACTGGCTGCTGGCCTGATAAATTATCACTTTCATATACATCGAGGTTTCCTCTACAGATTTCGTGATGCGGATTTTTTTTACTTCGATTTCGAATATTTGTTGAACTATCCTCGTATTCGGTATAATTATGTACTTTTAAATTAAGTCTTGGTCTCTGAGTTCTCGGGGATGGTGGTACTTCTTTACAGTGATAAATCATTTTATTTTCGTCAAAAAATTTTCGTCTCGATTTTGGACTTGATTTTTCTTTAACAGGAACAATATCATAAAATGCCGAATTGTTGTAATCGTCAACATATCGTCTAGAATTTTTATAACTCCGATGTCCTCTCGTACTGTACAGCCGTGTGTCACAAATACTTCTCATATCACTTAGGTCATTATTTCGAACATAGCGGTACCTGAACCTTCTGTTCTCATCAAAGCAACAAGAGCAAAGTTCACTTCCCTCTGGAATCTCTTCTCGTATCCGCAATTCTTGGTCGCGACATACCGGTGCCGAGAACTGGCTGAAATCTGAATGTCTTTTACCAAATAATTTTACAGGTTTATATTGTTTTTCAATTATATCCGCTATAAATTTTTCGTCTAAGTCTGCGATTTCGCGTTTATGTCGCCGAGATTTATTTTGCCTTTCATGGTTACCATGTTTACGTGATAAATTTATTTTTATGATTTCTCTATCTTTGAGTTCCGTTGGGACAAGGGTCTCAATGTATTCTTTCTTTGAATGGAGCTTTTGTCGATGAGTATGATAGCCAGAGTTAACATAATCTTTGTGTTTAGGTCCAAGTACTAACGAGTGAAAGCTAGTTGTTGAATAGATGGGCGCTGTTTTATTGTATTTCGATTTAACGTTATTCTGACGATCTTTTGTTTCATGTGTTGTACAATATTTTCTACTCTTCGTATTTAATTGTATATCCGTATTTTTTTTACTGAAAGTTGGTTCAAATGAAGTCATATCTTTTTTTTCGTCATGACTTCCTACATTGAAAATGTGATGACTTTCGTCACGTTTCTGATGTTCTTTACTCAAATTATGATGTAACGATTTCGTGTCAAACTTTTTATGTTTTTTCTTTGGTTTTTCGTATTTTTGTACGCTATCGCTTTCAATGGTTTCCACAAGAGCAAAATTTTTTGAGTCTTTCTTAACAGTGTATTTGAGGTTCTCTATATCCTGGCAGTGTTGGCTAATGCTATTCAATTGCTGCTCCAATTCTTCTATTTTATTTTTAAAGTCTGCGACACTGACTCCTATACTTGAACTTGTTAAAACTTCTCCTTGCGATGAGGTACCTAAAGAAAACCTTAATTTCGTGTAATTTATTCTAAAAATCATAGTATTATTTAGTTTATAGTATAAATTAACTTCTATATTTATGTAAGTACAGAGTTAGGGTTCTACACAAAAGTATTGTGCACTGTTGGTATACCTAGTAGCTAGTATATAAGGCTGCAAATCAAAAATGTGTTTTGGTTCGACAATTAGGAAGTTGCAGGGTGCAGGGGAAGCGCCTGTACTGTGCCTTGGGGAGCCCCTCGCCGATGGTGATGAGATTTTAAAAATATTTTTTTGCGATATCAGGTCTTTGCATCCACCGGGGCACTTGTTGTGGTCATGTCTGATAACCTTCCCTTGCCTGTGTTTGCGTATACAATTTTGCACTATACAAGGAGTATAGCGCAGTCCAGTCAGGATGACTTTATAACAATACTTTTTGGTTACCTAAAGCTCTTCGTAGGAAATTCTTAATAGCACGGTATCTTAACTTCGTACGAGGTGATATGCGCCGTCTTGGAGTGCGTAGTATCATTACCTAGGGTCTCGTCTGGTAAAATAAAATAATAAATATATTGTTGTTCAATAAATATATTTATAAAAATAACAGCTTGTAAATGTTTCACTGCTGGGCTAAGGCCTGCTCTTTCCTTTTGAGCAGACGAAGCTTATTTCCAAATACTAATCCAATGCGCGATGGTGGATACATATGTAGCAGACTATCAATAGGGACTTGCTGGTTTCCTTGCTCAGTTCCCACCACTATGTCATCTTGGCAATGTATCAATAAAATACGAGTACATAGGTATACCTGAACATGTCATTAATGCATAAACTAAGAAACGTTTCAACTTGCCTTGATTTAGTTCGACGTGAAAATTTAAATGCAATTTCGCTTGGATACATCACACAAAACAATTTTCATATTTTAATTAAGCTAATTCTCGGCTAAATATATTGTTCTTAATATTAATTTCTATTTTGCGCGATAAAATTAACTTTTGACTTTTAAATTTATAATTTGACATAATTGAATATTATCATCATGATGTGACATTTTCTTGTTTGAATATGCCAGAGATGTATTTTTATGTAAAATACGTCAAGTACCACTTAGAGAAAGAATAATGATATGAAAAATTAAAAAATAATACTATGTATATGAAGAAATTAACATATTTTTATACAACATATAAACCAAATAAAAAATAATTAAACGTCATAATATTTTTTTCAAATAAAGCGTTTTAAATTTAGAATCGAATGTCAGTTTTATACTCGTCAGTGAAAAATAATAACTGTTATACCGTATTTTTATAACGCACAATATTTTTTTGAAAATTTTCGTTTTAATTAGAATATTATGTTGTCCGCAATTTTAAAACGTGCTGTTCCACGGCAAATATTGGTGGCAGTGCCGAAAGTAAAACCAACGCCGCGTCGCATTGGAAGCTTACTACCGCCTTCTCAATACGATGTTCCGATACCGAGGAAGCTGCACCTGACGTACGCTCTGCGCACTTACTGGGAAATTATACCTTTGTTTCTTGTGACATGCACAAGTTTAACCCTTATGGTATTATCTATAGCTTGGGCCATTAAAAATAAGGTATGTAAATAACTGCCTCAAGCGACGTTTATTAAATATATTTAATTGAAACAGTCTATCTCGTCATAACAAGATTTCTCCAAACCGCCTAGTTTTGACAATTTTAATTTGGTAACGAATTGTCGTGTGTTGTCTTTTAACAGAGTTAATCCATCTCAGGCCGTGGGTGTAGAATAGGTACTTGAGGAGTTTTTATTCAGCACATCCATCAACAGTCGGTAAACATCCTACCGCTGGGTAAATTTATTTTGAGGAGAATGTTGTAGTTTACTCTCCTATGATACTACACGTGGCATACGAGATGAATTATAAACACAAAAAACCCACATGAAAATTGACATCTTATCACCACTGGGCCGTCACCATATATGTATATGTAACGTAAATTAACATATTTATTTTACAAAAAAAAAACGAAGTTGAATTAATAACCAAAAAATATATTTTTAGGTGGACGTAGTGTACTCATCGCGAAGCCGTGATAACATATCACGTACCATGAATTTACGCTATCCATCGGTCCACAAAATAATTACTATCAACGAGCGCTACGAGCCCTGGCCCGAAATGCAGGATGCGCTCGACAAGATGGTGATGGCGGAGAAGAGGGCGCTCGTGCGTTTGCAGACGTGTAATTATTGACTTGAGTATCATTGTCCCCACTTGTAAGACGTATTTTCCATTTTATTGTTTTTGTTTTAAATAAAACGAACGAATTTGTTTAGACGTTTTATTGTCATTCACAAATGCACCCGCTAAACCTACGTCTCTACTTATATATATATATATATATGTTTTTCTTTATAATCATACAAATGTCGTTATATGTATATGCGACATTTGTTCCACAATATAAACGTTTTTATAACAAAACATATTCATATACCGACATTTCATCACCCACACATACAGGAGTTTAACAAATTAAATAAATCAAATAACGAACTATGAATATTAACTACTAATAAGCTCTCGGAGTGGAATGTTTTCTACAGTGTCGTGTAAAGAATCGTCTGCATGTAAAAATGTCGAGGGGGGCCCTCAACGGGAGCGCACGCCTCTATTGTAAGAGTTGAGATTCGGGCGTTACAAATATAAGTGAGAAGAACTGATAATTACAGTGCGCGGGATAAGAATCGAGCATTAGTGTGTGAATGCTCAAGATCGAATCTTAGACAGTTACATTACAGGCGAGTGCTGAGGTGAGACCTTAAAAGAAAACAACATCGGAATCTGACATGAAATCTGGTGGCATAAGCAGAAATGAATTGTAATCGACGGTTGCTCGCATAATTATACAAGGTGCTGGCATTTACGATCGCAACGCACGAGCCACAACCACAAAATGCAAAATGTATTCATTCATTTTATTTGGACTCGCCGATTGTAGCGTGTAGTGGCCACCGGCGTCAACCGTGTGCGGCGAGTCCAATTTTACAATTCTGATATAATTAAAAAAAAGGACATTGATTATGGCGAAACATAATTCGATTCGATCTTGGATTTTATTTTAAATTCGATGTTTGGAAGCAGAACGATGTGTCTCAAATGACTTCAATACCTTTTTATCTAATTTTTCCACAATTTATAGAAGTCTTTGACCTTCTAGGAAATCTTAATTGCAGCTTTAAGCCATGCTTATAACGCCCTTCATGTTTAATGTCACATTTCAATAATACAATATTTCAATTAGTTTTTTTTTTTTATCGTAGGATATAAATTTTTACATACAGACTTATTGCAAACGACATACGCTTTAACCTACGTTGGATTTACGTAAAATATCTTAGTATAAATAAATAGTTTATAAATTAACATTAGTGCATAACTAACAAACATTTTGCTACTTCGATTATTTAAAAAAAATCACAATAAGTATAGAAAAAGAATATTTTGGCAAGATAAATAAAATATGGAAGTTTATTATCTATATTCATAATATATTAATTAGTGTTAATCTGTGGTTAGTGTCAGTTATTACTTTAGATGTCAAAATTTAGCTACAGTGTTAGTCGTACGTGAAATAATCGTACAAATAAAAAAAAATCAATGTCCAAATAGCATTCAAATTTAATGTAATATGAAATATCACACAGTAAAATAAAGGAATACCCAAATTCGATACCATATTTAGTTGTGTATTTTTCTTCAAAATTACTTAAATTAATAAACGGACTAATTGTGGGTCACTAACACTGGTCGCTAAACTTCGACATTTTTGTTTGATTATTGATTCTGCTTTTCGATTGTACAGTATTGTATTGATTCACATATTTACTTAGTTTATATAATAAAGATTTTTTTATACATCTATTTGAATTTAACCATATTCAAATTTGTGCTTCGGCTCACAACCGAATATGTTACAAGATAAATAAAATACATTTTACAATATTTAATTTATAATACTATTACAATTATTAGATTTAATAATGTATTCAGGGAAACTTAAGCGACAAGATGGCGACAGGGACCGGTGTTGTCTGTTACGAAAAATACCATATACAAATTCTTTTAACTTTTCTCTGATAGTAATATTTAACAATTTAACAAATTATTTAAGAAAACTACTTTCTCCTTAAAATAATATATTATCTGCTGCATAAATATACTATAAACAGTGTGGCAAGAGTTTGCTATTCGTAAATGAAATGCAATTAAAATAAAAATATATAAATATAAATTTACGTGTATGAAATTCAATTCCAAGACATTTAAATTATTATTATTATTATTTTATTACAACTTACAGCAGTTTTGATGACGCCTTTAATTTCTCCAAAGATGATAATTACATACATCGTGATGCGAAAAATTAATATATTTACAATCACAACTGCTTGATTAGATTTTTCAATTTGGTGATTAGACGACATTTGTTCTTATTGATAAATTAATTTCGATATAATTATTAATTCTATTTTATACAAGTGTTCTGAGATTTATATATAACTTACCCCTATTTTACAAAATAAATAAATAAATATTTACAGTGATATGGCTTTAACTATTAAGTGCGCTTATTAACGTTTTATAAATGTTATAATTAAGTACGTAAATTATAAGAAAATCTTTATAGACTTCGTACAAGCTAGAACTATGAAACATTTTTTAACTGATTCAAAAACGGGACATTTGACGTGTTTGATTATGTTAAACGTTTTAAAAACGGATAACATAGTACTTTATAAAATTTCAGTCTTCAATGGTATGCGAATTTTGTTTTTTATTTATTATAGGTCCAATTCTCCGTTTATTTCAATAAAAATATGTATATACAAATTTTGATATTCATTTTCTACCACATTAGTAGAAAGACAGCCATGAGTTTAGTCTATTCGATATATTATATACTTCGGTACAAAAGATTTCGTTAAAAATTAAGAAATGAGTGTGATCATTGTTATATCGTTGGGTTTTAAGGAAATTATTTTAATAACCTACGGTCTTTTTGGCAATACTCGCTCATTCACACTTCCTCTGGCGTAATATTTTTTTTCGGTAGATTGTCTTTTGTTCATCATATAAAATATTGAGATAGAACATTGTTGTGATACGACTTAATATATTAATATTAGTTAATCAATTGTTTACGAAAAAAACTCTTGAAAATTTCAATAATATAAAAGACTTCAAAGAGACAAACATATTATGCATCATAAAGTTACTCCTCGAAGATATTTATCCTCTCCTGCCCAACTCTTAAATCTGTAAATGCGAAGAGAACTCCAAGTAGTACTCGTCTCAGAAAGCAGCCTCTCTCCTTGATAGCCAAACAAGTGATTGACATTACAATCCAGATAATTTCGACTGGAAATTCTTGCCGGTTTACTCAAAGCTTATCAAGGTTGAGCCTTGTCAATTGTGTGCCGCCCGTTTACCCTGCATGTAACCCTCCCATCTCTTAGCCGTATTTATCAATATCGGATCAGGATCCAGTCCCGCCAGGAGGTAGAGTTGGTTGACATGAGTCGCGTGATAGTCCCACCTCGCGATGTTCGGACTAACTCCCAAGGTAAAATGTCTGAGATCGTAGAAACTTCCGCTGCCCGTGTCGAAGAGTGGCAGCAAAGTTTTCAGGGACAGCATTCCGTCGTCGAACATCTTCTTGGCTAGAGACACGGAATTCTCACCTTCCATAACGTGGAGATCGTAAAGGCCGAGCAGCGTGTAGATGAAACCGTTTAGGACAAATAGAGGCGGTTGTGTGGGATACTCCTCGTACCTGTAATTGAGAACAGAGAAACGTTTTGTAATATTTTATTACCGACAATTGTTGGTTGACGATAAATATAAAGTTAACGAAGTCTACGTGTTTAAGTACAAGTATTACATTTAAAAGTTCGTAAATAATAACAATATAATTGATTTAATTTAATTTTAAAGAACAATACATTTACCTACATACTCTATTCGGGCAACATGAATGGCCAGTAAATATATTTACAAATACTCACCACACGTACTTGTCCATCCACAGCGCCTTGACGCCGCCGGCGCCGCTGGGCACGTCGAGCAGGAGCAGCGCGCGCTGCGCCGCCCGCAGGTAGCCCGCGTCGCCGCTGCGGTAGTACGCGCGGCACAGCACCGAGATGCCGTGCCCCTGGCTCATGGCCGAGTGCCTGCGCATCGTGACGACGTTGCTTACTTTACATTTTCTGTATATTACATTTTTAAAAATACTTTGCCATGAATGTGGTCAAATATCATCTTCTTCACTTTTGGATCACCTATGTCTAAAGTAACATTACAAGTCACTAAGTTGTAGATGGCTAATTACCCTGGGATCTAAGAAGTTTTGTCCCTTGTGTCTGTAAGTATATCGAGTCGATCTTTACTAATATTATAAATGCAAAAGTAACTGTTTGCCTGTTACGCTTTATACGGCCAAACCACTGAACCGAATGGAGGAAGGATGAAATTTGCTAGGTAGCAAGCTTCAACCTTAAGGAAGGACATAGACTACTTTTTTGTACTTTACACCTGACAACCAGCCCTCAAAACGCCAGCGGACGACATCTAGTATTTTATAAATCGTAACGCGGATATACATCAGTTACCGATGTTAATTGAGTAACTGTTATGCGAGTAAAACGCATTTAAAGTATTAAAAAAACTTCTATGCGCAATAATGCGATTTTGAAAGTTGTGAAATATTTTATAAGGACTTTTCTATATTCAATAACAAAGCGTAAATGAAAAGAAGCGTTTATTGAATACAGGAAGTAATAGCCGTGATGTCCCATCAGCAGTCCAGTTGCCGAGACATTGAAAAATAATGTTGGTATAAGGAAAATGTTTTGGTGTGCGCGGTCGGTCTATTTAAATATTACATCAACAAATCGTTAAAACAATTATATATATTTCTAAGAAAACATAAAACGTAGTGTTACGAGTAATTAATAAGCGTACACGATCATATCAGTTCTAGAAATACCTCCATACGATTACATCCTTGGCTCGAAGCCATTCATTAAATGGAATTGCAGCGGCAAGAGAATAATGTCCGCACAATACTATAAAATAATATTACAATATAAAGTGAGCCCAGTGGTTAGAACGCGTGCACCTTAACCGATGATTTCGGGTTCAAACCCAGGCAGGCACCACTGCATTTTCATGTCCTTAATTTGTGTTTATAATTAAATCTCGTGCTCGGCGGTGACGGAAAACATCGTGAGGAAACCTGCATGTGTCTAATTTCAACGAAATTCTGCCACATGTGTATTCCACCAACCCGCATTGGAGTAGCGTGGTAGAATATGCTCCAAACCTTCTCCTCAAAGGGAGAGGAGTCCTTAGCCCAGCAGTGGGAAATTTAGAGGCTGCTAATGTAAAAAAATGTAATGTAATATAAAGTTATGTTTCATTTTGTAACATTAATATGACCTTGAAGAGACGGCTATATGTTTGACGCGTATGTAATTTGGAACGAAGTTCTTGTAGTGAAGTGAACTGTCAGAAAAGGTGTTATACCCCTTCCTAGTGTACCTCCCACTCTTTTCTTTCTCTCCGTCTCTTTCTATTATATACGGCTTTTTATAATATCATTGAGTGCCCCACAACACCAATCTCTAACATATTATTTAGGTAGGTATGTTCAATTGTTAATATCTCAATAATTTTAGATCACATTATTTGACACAGTATTAATCCTTATCAAATTTAATAAAATTATAATAGTTCTCTGTAAATTAATATTACGAATATTACAGAAATTTATTATAAAATTAACTAAGATATATTTTTAAAAGCATATTCTCTACATACACAGAATAAATGCGTCAGTGATTCTATAATCGTTATACATAAATAACCTTTAATCTTGCCCCAGTTAGCTTCGCGATTAAAGCAGGACCTGCGCCTGCGCAATAAACCGCGACCTAAATATTTATACGATGTGATCAAACTAAATATGAATTCCGATTACTGCACTAATTGCTTATTATTCACATGGGAATCTTTGAAAAGATTGAACATATTTATCGCTGTATTCAATAAACTATTAAACATACCACGAAAAGTTTTAAGAAGAACTTAATGATACTATTTTATATTTATAGAAAAATCTTATGAATGTGTACATTATATAAAGCTAGAGAGTTAGTTCGTTTGAACGTACCTATCTGCAAGAGTTGAAAAAGAGTCGATTTGAAAAGATTTTTTCATGGAAAACCGATTAAGAGAGGTAGTTTAGGTAAAATCATTCATTAACCCGACTTTTTTAATTTATGGGCAATGGGGCGGGCATATGATACACCTGATGGTCAGTTGGTCACCATCGCATACCTCAGACGTTGGCGCTGTAATAAATATTAACCGTGTCTGTTGTTACACTGGCTGACTCACTCTGTACTGGAACATAGCAATGCTAAGTCCTGCTGTTTTGCGGTAGAATATCTGATGAGTGAGGCTTGCAATAAGGCCCATCAAGTAGTCAAAAGATCAAACTAACTTGGAGTTAGATCTTTGTGACTTTAAAATATTTATTATATTTTTTAGCGAATACCGTCAGAAATACAATAACCCAGTCTAATATTTCTTAAAGGATACATTTAATAGAGCGAATGGTCTCTATTTGATATGACATCATTAATGTCAATTACAAGGCTATTAAATGATGAGCGTACAACATTGTGTCATGCATATTAATGTACGAGTGATTTACAGTCTCATTACTCAGACGACCACTTGTAGATTTTACGTTCTGAGACCGTTTTTTACCCTATCCCCTTTAATTTAGAGACGTGTATTGATTGTGCCAATGGTTGAAGAATAAGTTTTTACGTTAAACGATATTATTTTCGGTGGTTTCTATGGAGTTAGTTCTTAGTATTAATAAATTGACCAGCTAGATTGAGCTGTAGTTAAATATATATATAATTGATGAATGAGATTAATGAACTCTTTGACGTGATTTTGCAAAGTCATGGATTTATTTTAGCATCGTATTGCTCATAAGCGAATCATAATTACGATTCAAATGACCAAATTTATTATTTAGAGGAAGGAAATGACGTGTGAGACTTGACAGCAATGGACTTCGACCTTGATTTATTAGTAAAGTTGTTTACATATACCTTATCCAGGACATCTGGGCTCATTACGGTAACAAGATAATCAGTTGGATATAGATGGGGTGTGCGACGTTAGATACATTGTTATTGGTTATAATCAAACGCCTTTGTTAACTAGTCTCATGATATATGAAACAGTTACGTGAAGCTAGCGATATAATAGCACGTTGAGAATTGACTGCGCTAACCAAGTAAAGCACCCCGGATACACACTGGAGAAGAGTAAGTATTACGTGAGATAAGATGAGCTCTCGCTAAGCAGAAGTGACCTGTTCAATGCCCCCTAGCATGCACAGGAGGCGGAGGCGGAGGCGGTACTCACCAGCCGGGCCGCAGGTCGGGCACGCCGGGCGCCACGCGGCGGCGCGCGGGCACGGGCCAGCCGCCGCGCGCGCGCTGCGCCGCCCTCAGCCAGCGCGCCGCCGCGTGGAAGTGCGCCGTGTGCGAGCTCGACGACACGCGGATGTCGCTCACGCCGCCCGACCCGCTCAGGATGATGCCGGATATCTGCGCCGACGCGTAACATACGAATATCAAGTGGCTACTTGACATACGAGCACTGTTGTGTCGTCATTTACAAAAGTCACTAATCTTTTCAGACACAGTTACTTATCTTTTGGATTAAGTCAGGCTTAGCGCGTAATGTATAACTTTTTTTTTTTAAATATGTATGTCGTCACAATGAGCGCCTTGTTTTTTTCAAGTCTAACATAAATGTTACTGGAAATTATATGGTTACTTTCTCATTTAAAATCTTTTAAAGACTTAAAAGATGAATATCCTTAGGTTTGAAAGAACTTTTATGATTCTGTCACCGGGGTGATTAAAGTAAGCGACCGAGTCTTCGGTATTAGTTGTTCATATCGGACCGGTGATAGAAATATAGTAAAGAAATTTACATTTAGATATTGCATACAAATAAAAATATTTTATACTAAACAAGCAAAGCACAAAGTATGGGAAACTATTTTGCATATGGTGGAATTTACGATCGTAACGTGTCCGGTGCAGATGTATCATTTAATTTAATAAGATAATAGTTACTTACGTAAACGACACGATATTAAAAAACGTATAAGGTTTCACCCATCATGAGACCATGTTTTCTGACAATCATTTATCTATACCAATAAATTATACCTGATTTTTTTGTTTTTTCGAGAGAGCTATTATGGAACAACCAGTCGGATTTTAAAATAATCTTGTATTTCATAGACAAATCCTTAATAAAAATTGTTTATTACGATATTCTGGACCAGAAACGTTTAAAGCAAGTGAAACCGAACTGAGCAGCTAGTGAATGAACCTGCCTTATATACTTGATTGAAAATAATAAGCGTGCTAAATGTCGGATATGTTTGGTTAATTCAACGTACCTTAAACTTATTTCTGGGTGACTTTCTTTTCGGTCGATCCTGTAGCGCCCAACCCTTTTGCATATCTATAATAAGATCCCGAGTAATCCGACGCCATTTTTTATCCACACCTATCCCGTAGTACGTGTGGTCTTCCTACAAAAACAAATGAGTATTATAAAAATGGATTTTTTCGTGGAAACATAAATATCGGAATAATATCCAACGTTACCTGCGCATATATTAATTGTGTACTCGTTACGTAATGTAAATAAACAGTCTCCTTTTTGTCTTTATTTTGTAGTATGACAGTCATCGAGGAGTTCGGTCTTAACTGCAAGTCCATGCTTAGCACAAAATCTTGGCTGATATTAACTTTCAACCAAACTTGGCTCGAGGCTTGATCGGATGTCGAAAACCTTAGCACATTCGATTTGAGCTCGGAGTCAAATTCCCTTGTCAGAACAGCGTCTTGGCTTACGATCCACTTTTCCAGAAATTTATCCCCGTCATCGATAATCTTGACCCGCGGCGGGGGTTCCGTGATATTTTTGCTGTAATGCGCCAAACCGAATTGTGCTATCTGGGTCGGATAGAAGTAGCCACGGGGCTCCCATTGCGTCGATACTGGAACTCCTTCGATGCCGCTTATACACTTCACCCGATCCCGGACCTCAACATTGTAGTTTTCGAAGGTCGTGAATGTACCGCGAGGGTCGTATTTCTTTTTGGGATGGTACACTTTACTGTAACTGTGGGACCACTCGAACTTCTCCGTTCCGTCGACAAACGTCAGTTTACCATAAATCTGTCAGGACAATACCTTGATTACTATTTTTAACGAGTTTCTATAGCTTTTAAAAGGGTTTAGACAGATGTATTCGGTTTGAATCGAAGTGATTTCTCGGTATATCAATGCTTACGTCATTTCTATTATGTTATCATTATTTAAAGTGTTTTCTATAATTTGTCAATCAATATTTATCTTGCAACATACTGAAGCCATAGCTATATAGCTGCCAACTTATTAGTGATATGCATTTAAGGTCGTATTACGTCGTCTCCTTGGGTTACGGTGTCAAAAACTCGTGCAAATCCCTGGTGTCTGGTAAAATCAGTCTACTTCACTGTCTTTATTAAGTTTTAAAGCAATGGAAATGTTCGTTCCGAAGGGAGTCGACCCGGTTCGAGGATAACTTATTGAATATTTCATATGCGACCTTAATTTTGCTTTCAAATTTTTTTTTAGCACTAACAACGACAAAATATAAAGATTCCATCCGTGTTCGGTAACCTTTTAATGGACTTGTGAGCACTTATATCGTACAGACGTACAGCATGCTGTCATAATGCAGAGTGGTACGCTTGACGGTTACGAGAATATAAATAACCTGAATGCGTGCAGTAGATTGTTGTGAATCAACTCCACATTGATGGTGCGGTGTGCCAATTTTGTAATTGAATAGCATATCACATATCTAAACTGTCGTCTGTGTCAACTTAATACTATTGAATTGATTTGTATGAAAAAAAAACAAGTATAGGAAAATGAGATCTAAGTTTTTAGGCACAATAAGACCGTTCCTGAACGATTTCGGTCATAAAGTCCATTCTAACGGATAATAGACATCTAATGAAACCAGACTATATTATGTGTATCACAGGTTTGTGCGCAAACACGGATGACACTGACAAAATCTTATGGGCCTACAATAGAACACGACCGGTTGAGTTGAGGTAAAGGATTAACGGCTTTACGAGGACTGGGAGTGTTAATATTGCCAAACTCCAAGATAAGAATATATTATTGACTGAAAAATTCTTTTTTTTTTTTACCAGCCGCGACCAGGGATTCACTTTGGTTTGTTTTACTAGACCAACGAGACAGTAAGAGAAAGCAGTGTAAAATCGTCACGATATATACAAATAAATAAACACTTTGAATAACCACTTATGAGCGAGGATCGAACTCGCGACCGTTAACAAACCAATTGTGACAACTATGATAGACTGACACATGCAATTGAGTAAATTGACTGAAGTATTTTTTAATTAATAGTGAATTTTTTTAATAAATCACTAAAGGAAAGAACAGGAAAAAGTTTAAAGTAAAAACGTTAATTACGTAATATTTTACATAAAAATATCTAGCAACTTTTCTGAATGCTCTCAATCCAAACCAAACCTAGTAACCAAATTCGCAAAACCGGAGATCTTAGATGTTAGTCAGCTTACCTCAAAGTATTTGTGTAAAAAGGAAAAGGGCACGTAAATCTGGTCGAGGTCGCGGCGACAGGCGACTGAGTACTCGCCGTTTATGGAGCATTCAATTTCGTTGGTCGCGCGATCTGGCGACGCATATGACAGGACTGAGCCTACTGGTAATTGAGAAAATTATAAATATTAATTATATACATAGAAATGTTCGATATTGTACAGAAAAGAAGTGTATTATATGCTTATAGACATGGTGAAATACGCTCGATCCAAAATGGCGGAGACGGGATGATTTCGGGTTCAAACCCAGGCAGGCACCACTGAATTTCATGTGCTTAATTTGTGTTTATAATTCATCTCGTGCTCGGCGGTGAAGGAAAACATCGTGAGGAAACCTGCATGTGTCTAATTTCAACGAAATTCTGCCACATGTGTATTCAACCAACCCGCATTGGAGCAGCGTGGTGGAATATGCTCCAAACCTTCTCCTCAAGGGAGAGGAGGCCTTAGCCCAGCAGTGGGAAATTTACAGGCTGCTAATGTCTAATGTCAAATTGGCGGTCAGTGTCACTAGAAGTGCATGTTATATTGTTTTTACTGTCAAAAGAGTTGATTAGATTATGGGGCCATATTTTTGTTAAAGAGATGCGATCACATACAGTACAATAACAACCAGAGAATAATAACAGACTATTTCATGTGTTTCTCATGTGCGAAATTCACGGATAATCGATAATCACCATGGATTGCGCGTATTGTAATAGTACATGATCAAATCATAAAGTCTTAAATAGCTTTGACCATCAAAGCTATTTAAGACTTATATCGTTATCGTAATTTTTTTATTAAAATTTGAGCATGTATATTCAGACTATATAATATAGTAGTCTATTACAATCGCAGGAGGAGTAAACACGAATATTAAACTTTGACATTGAATTGAGATGATATTATTGGTCGAAATCTTGAATGATCTATCAAATCGATCAATTTGATTCGTGAAAACATGGCGTCTTGAATGTCAGCGAAGTTGTAAGCGGAACTTTGGAAGTAAAATTAATGTGAATATAAGAATTAAATACTTAAGTGGAATGGTATTTCAACTAAAGCCATATTTATCAAAAACTGTTTGTTGTTCATAATGGCAGAGTTATTAGACACTTGAATGGAATATGTAAATCTATGTTCAATCTCCATTCCTTTTGTCATTCAAAATAGAAACATATATAAGACAAACTGTACTGCTCACATAATATTGTAAAAATATCTTCCTGTAAATAAAAAGTTTTAAAACTGTATTTTCATTACAGTATTAGGTGAGGCATGAGAATTAATAAGGATTTATATAAGTGATACTCACTTGGTCTATGAGCCAGATCACCACACCGACTCCAGTAAAGTGTGACAAGCAGCACTCCGCCACACAGCGCCGCTAGCGCCATGCGCATGTTTAAGCGCACTAGCATCATCATGCCAATCTTTATGAAGATTATAACAAAATTAATAAGTTAGATTGCTGCAAATTATTTAATTATTCTAGTGTTTGCGTTGTAGCTCTATTATTTCTTTAATATTGTCATGGTTTCTCCCTAAAATAATAATTATTATTATAGCAAGGATCATAATCAGTTACATCAATTTATAACCAGATAATGCATTATTTAGAATTGTAGTGTAAATAATTCAAATTTGTCAATAAGAACTCTGATTAAACTTTAGATTTACTCCTGTTTACATTCAAACAATTTCTATTGTTTGGTTACTATTAGTGTTGAAATGTGAGGATATTGATCGGTCATCAGATCTTATAGTATTTATCAACAAACATATCTGATTATTTTAATAATTATTGTTAAGGTTTCTTAACTATGATTTACATCCAATTGAGTAAGATTATTTATTATTGATTTGGTATTGGAATATTTTATAAAACTGATTTAAAATAAATTTAAAAATACTATTAAATTATCATTGAGAAATAAAACCACAATAAAGCCTAGATGACCTTTCATGAATCAGAAGCCGTTATTATTAGTAACAATAAAATCACATTAAAAATTCTAAATAAGAAGCAAATTCTAGATAACTAAATAAATAATGGATAATTCTCGAAAAGGATAAAATACTTATAAATAATGCATAGGACAACACATGCTTCTAAAATAAATATTGTCGAGAATAATTCTAAATGGAATAAGAACAGTATGCAACATTATTATCTGTCTAGTATTTCAATCTTCAAAATATTAGATTAGGAAATACTGGTAAGCTTTTAATATAAAATTGTTTATCGAATCACATCAGCTGAGCACACAGCGACAGTCAATATTAGTACGGTATAAACAGGTCGGTAAACCAAATTGATTTACGTAGGCGTTATAAATACACGCGTGTTTACTTGACTTGTAGTGTAAAAAATAAATTTAGATATTCATATTTATATCTTATCTTTATTAAAATATGACACAGAGTTAAGCAAAACAAAGTATTAAGTGTATAAAATAAAATAAACATACATACTTTGCCCACTGCGGTCCATCCGTCTAGCTATTTGATGTGATGTGAATAAGATCACTTAACGAGGAATAAAGTCACATTGTTAATACACATATGCGTGTTAAACACTAAACAAACTATCACAACTTTCACTAATGTTTTTGTAGATATTTACAGAAAAAGTTGATATTAATCACCGAACCGTACACTTTCCGTAAGTAACTCGCTTTGACGTTTCTTCTGAAGTTGTGACTTTGATAGCTTGTTATGACATACATAAGTGTTGCTAGTTTTCACTCAGTGCTACAGTGCTGCCAATTCACATATGACAATTTACAAATTGGGTCGTATACCGATGACTATTTTTTAGAAATTCACTATTCCTTAAGCATATCATGGCTTAAGGAGGTATAATTTACGGTCATTGCTATATAATAGCTTTATCAACAGTATTTACATTCATCGCTTTAAAATCATATTATTTATTTGTATATCGTATAAATAATTTATAAATAATTATCTATCAATACTGGCGTAAATGAAAATTTTGTATTTTTGTTATATGATTTTTAAATATTTCTTTCTACCCCTACACCATCCGTATTTTTTTCCATAGATTTTTTTAAATAACAGACAGTTTGTTAATATATTAAATTATATAATATATTCATCGTTATTTACCAGTCCACATGGGCAGATAAATAACAAAGATTTAAATTTATACGTAAAAATAATAATTTGTACTTAATTTTTTTTTTGTTAAACAAAAATATGTCAAATATTCAATTTGAATGTAATAGCGCTAAAATATAGTTTTTGTATTAATATTTATTCATATGACATGTTCATACGTATCTGAATATTCATTTCATAATATATTTTCAATATATCATATACGTATATGAAATAGACAGAATATACAAAATAGAATGAAAAACAAAATGAAACATTGGTCCCACCAAACGATTTCCTATAATTATTCACAGTAAGTCATTGTTTAATAAGTTAATTTTACTCAATTATAAATTTTATTTTTATTTTACATTTCGCTATTCATTGTTTGCTTTCCTAGCGTATAAATACTAACTTATCATGCTACCTTAGCAGTGTGCAATAGATGTAGTCTGATGCACGAAAGGCGGCATGCACTGACTGAGACTTTCCGACGTCGTGCATTCGATTATCACTGTTATGCAAGACAACTTAAGCTTAAAATAGCGTAAGAGGAAATAGAGAGGACAAATGTGAGAGGGAGGCGAGTACACGTCGCATCAGAGCGATTCGCAACTCGGTCCATTGGAAGTGTGGAGAAGGAGGTCAGTGTGCGCGGGAAGTGGGTCAGGGCGGATGCACCGGTGCGGTCGGCTGGCGTCGGGCGCGCTCGTGAGAGGTCGGTGACGCAGGCGCGTGGCGCGCATCGATCGCCGCCCACGCGGCGCACCGCTCAAGTGCTCCGCGAGTCGCGACGCGAATCCCGGGCTGTGCCCCTCGAAGATGGCGGCGTGAGCGCGCGCCCGCGGCCTCCGGCGGTCATGCCGCGATGGCCAGAGAGGTAACCGCGACGCGACCGGCGCCGCCGCCGCCCTCTTGCGTAACCGGTGACCACTGACACGCCCGCAGATATGGTGATTATCACCGCCCTGCCCCGTGCTCGCCTGAACCCGCCGTGCCGACCCTCGCGCTTGCCGGCTTTCGTCGTGACCCGGGCCCTCGATGCGGTTCCTGGCCCTCACGTAGCGTAGTGTATCAGTGAAGGAGTGATGAGCGTGCAGGAGGTAGTGGAGGCAAGGGTTGCCGCAGCCTGCGTGCCGTCTCGCTCGCGCGCGCTGCGTTCGTATGCGCGCGTCCCTCTCTCTCTGCCGTAGCCCGTTGCACATGCAACCTGCATTATTCAAAATCTGTGCTAGATTACATATTATCCTTATATGAATCGTCTCTTTTCACATGTTTAGTTAGAATTTACGATGAGTTTTTTCTTTGAGTTCCAGTTTAAGTATTTCAGGTTTTAGTACCTACATACATGTATAGAGTATAGGAAGTTGTATATATATTACTCGTAAAATTATTTGAGTATGACTCTAAGAATTAATAATTAGTCCTAAAAATTATAGTTTTTATTCTAATTGTACCGTTATTAATATGGATTATTTTCAAGTACTGTAATAAGAATACGCAAATATATAAATAATATAAATCATGATCGCCGCAAATTTATTAAAAGACAGATAACAGTGAAGACGAGCAATTTGTAGTTGGCACATGCGTGTGACGGAGCCCCGTAGCACCGGACTCCGTAGCGGTTCGTAGCGCTAAGCGTAACTCTTGCTTCTAGCTAATCATTTTTATGTTCGAATAAGACCAAAATCTACATTTCTTAATATAATATGCTTAATTTTAAACTTTTATAAGATATTAGTATTAAAATTTGATTTAGCTAAAACCTATTGAAAAATGTTATACAAAGGTTTAAAAAAAGATAAGTGTGAATTTTTCATCAAATTTGAAGTTAAAACTAATTAAAAAATAATAATATGAAATTTAAATCAGTTAGTACTTTTTAATATTATTAGTCACTTTACAATAAATACATTAAATAAACAATAATTTAGATACGGAAATCTGTTGACACGCACATCTAACGAGTCAAGATATTTATAAAATAATTATAAAAAAACATATAAATATTAATAACAAAGATTTTGTTTCAGTAAAAGCCAGTAAATATTCCACTCCTGGGCCAATACCTACTCTCCCGTTATGGAATAAATTTTGAATGTATTCCACCACGCTGCGCTAGTGCGTCATGTAGCATATCTTTATTCAACACATGCAGAATTCTTTATTAGGTTTTACTTCACCACCTGACACAAAAATTATTATAAACACTAATTAAGCACGTTGTGGTAATTTGATCTTCTTCTAGAACATTTTATCGACGTTTTTTTGTCAGCCAGTAATTTATAGATTTTATTCTTAAATTTTATTTATTTATATGTTGTTTAGAATAATACATATAAAATTTTATATTAAAGTATATATATTGTACTAGAACATTAATGAATTGATTTTAATTTGCTTAAGTTTATTAGTTATGTTTTTGACCAATTGACCAATCAGTTACTTAACAGTTACTACCTATAAATTGGATTGACACAATTTTACTTCTTTTTTATAGTTCCTTAACTGTTGTTAATAATCGACTGTGTATATAATTTACATTACAATTCAAATTTAAAAGAAAATTATAATAAGAAAATTGACCACTGTCAAAAAAAACCTGTAACATTTACACGTACCTGTCAACCCGCAACAGAATCGAATGGTGGATTAAATTAAGCTACGAAACCTTCTTTTACACAAGATAATCTTAACAATACAGTAGGAAACCGTCATATCTATTTAAAGTCACCATGTATGAAAATTCGTGTGTCATACAGCGTCAACTACTAGTCATTTAAATAATTCCTATTTACGAATGATGGTCCGTTTATTGAGGCAGGTTACAGGCTATATAACTTGACGCTACGACCTTATGGAGTGGTAAGCTGGCCGTGAACGTCAACCCATACGACAATCTGTATGACGCAGCCACGATTGATACAAAATACATCTAATCAGTAGTTAGCTATAGATAATAATGTAATGAATGGTTGTTTACTATCACGAATTCATAGTACTAAAATTACCTTATATTAACTAAATGAGCCGTCTAAAATCTGTAATTAGTTCCATCATAGGATTTTGTGTCACTTTCTCCATACTCTCTAACAAAACATTTCAGTTCGTTATTTTGAGTACATCTATGGCACAGTATCTTTAACATAATATACCTTTATATCAAAATTACAATAATTTCGATATTCATCTATTATTTATGTATATAGTTTACCTGAAATTTAATGAGGTTTTAATGTAATTAATTAAAAAGTATAATTTCGTTGCCCACAGCTCTAGATTAATATTCAGGACGGTTGATTATAGAGACAAGGGTTAATTAAAACATACATGCATGCAGATAAATAAGCTTATTTTATAACAATATTTCCTACTTACACAATTATTAACTAGGATTATTTAATAATTATTAACTAAGACGACCAAAGTGTAACTAGACTTCTTTCGGGAGACTAGACTAGACGAGAGCGTTTGGCGCAACCACAAGTACACTCCTTATTACTGTGCTCTCATAATCGGACGAGAAATCAGCACGACTGGAAAAAGTTCAGATGTAGATAAAACGGTTTTAGATGCTTCCAAAGCACGCGAGTATAAGCACTATTAACTTCGAGGTACTAATGAGAAATGCTAGGTAGAAGAAACCAACAACATTTTATCTGTACGACCCGGAGACAGAAACGAAGCACTTGGAATTTGCCTCGGGAGCTGTAAAGGCTAGCTACAAGACTATCGAGGCATATAATTTGCGAATTAGAGACTGCGCTTTTGCATACTGTCAATATTGATATTCGTACCCTTTTTTTCGGACAACAATATCTAGAATCTATATATATGTATGTGATGATATAAAGAGTCAGAGTCACGACATTCTTAGTGTAGACAGGGATAACATTATTGGTTTCAATTTTTTTTTATAAATATTATTATCAGTCAACTAACTATATACGTTTTTATTTCACTTTTATCTGATGTAACCCACTCATTAAATATTCTACCGACAACAGCAATACTAAGTATAGTAGTAGTTATCTTCTTGTTTTTAGACTGAGTGAGCCAGTATTTTACAGGAACAAATATGATATCTTAGTTCCAAAGGTCGGTGGCACATTGGCGATCTAAGGCATGATTATTGAAGGCACCATTTTTTTTTCAAAGGCAGTGCTATAGCTAGCTGCAGATTCAAGCTGAGGGTGAGACTTCAAATCGGTCGCACTGCATAACACAAAAAATAACACCAAATAAAAGTTGAAATAATCGAAAAAAATAAGTTTTATACTTGTTCTTAAAAACACGATCTCGTAAACACGAATGGTTTCAGTTCATGGTACGGCATAGTAAAATAAAGATTAATTATAATCTATTTTTAAACAAAATTCGGTGACATCTCCTCAGCGAAGTTTACTCTATATCTTTACACTGAGCTATAATGTATTAATCCTCTGATAGCGCTAGGAATCGATCGTGAGGCACTAGGGGGGCAAGGGATACAGAACAATTCCTCCCTTAAGCATTAATCCCATAAGTACCGCTTGAGCATGAGTTTCGCGGTATATATTTTATCGCTGCAATTAGTTTGAACACTATTTTATATATTATAACTATAATCGTAAAACTCAATTTTTTTTTAATTGAGAGTTTTATTTACAAAATAATTATTAACATCAGGGCCTAACAAATAAAAATGGTGACTGTACAAATCATGACCGCGGAGAATGATGGCAAGAAATCTAGCAGCAAATAATGAATGTATTTGATTTGTATCCGTTAAAATAAGCGGTTGTATTCGGTTTAAAGTTTACCAAAATGTTTGTAAATATTGATCGCAACTGTTTCGATCAATTTTAAAACAAAATATTAAAAATAAAACATCGTACAAGTTGTTATATCTTTATAATAAATATCACGAGTAACAAATATTATATTATCATGTTTGTATCGGACTCTATATATTACGATGATGAATGATCCCTTTAGGGATAGAATTATCAAATAAAATTTCTCAATATATGCCTTTATAAAGCTTTTATAAAGTACTCGTCTATTTCCAGAGTTTACTTGCTATTTCATTACACACTCTTATACAGATCACATATTCAGGGAATAAGTGTATTTTTTTATTTACACTGACTCACTAGCTATTAACCGTTGGTATGTTTATTGATAAGAACTTTAAAATGAGGCTCCTACAAACCGTAGTCAATCTGGGTTTGAGGTTTGCCTTGGAATTTGATCACCGGTAATTGAACTTGCCATATTATTACTCATAAGAGAAATAGTTGTCATATTTTGTGACTGTTTTATAAATGCGTAGTGCATCAACTTCAATATGGTTCAATCGATCATCATCACAACTGTACATTACGCGGTTAGGACGTGGTTAGTACAGCGTATCGAGTTTTGCTAGTATAAAAAAAAACAAGTATCTTAAAAATATTTTTCGTTTTTGTCTTATTTTCTTATTGATAGTAAATAGGTATAATACAGAGACAGATGGATGAGCGAATGTACTGACGTGACGACCTCGGGGTCTTAAATGTTAGGTCCCAGGTGTATGTAATTAGACTGCTTAATTCATTTCATACTGGGGCATAGCGATACAAAGTTTCATTCATATCTATATTACCAGTAACATAACAAGTCCAGTCCAGATTAGGTAAGTGATGTTTTTTAGTCTGCCTAGCCTGCCGGGGTAGGTGATTACTGCCAAACAGCAATACTTAGTGTTATTGTGTTTCAGTTTAAAGAGTCAGTGAGCCTGTCTTACTACAGGCACAAGAGATAACATCTTAATTTCCAAGGTTGTTAGCGCATTAGTGGTATGAGAAATGGTTAATATTTCTTATAGTGCGCAGTGGTGACCATTTCCTATTGACCAGTCCGCCTACATATTTGAAATAAACGAAAATAACTTAAGTGAGCTTCACACACGGATATTGAGTTTATATACAACGTCATATAAATGTTTTTTGAACTATTGAAATAAAATTCAAAACCGTAATTTGGATGTCATGTTAAATTTTAACAGTTTTCACTTTGCTTTTTGATATTTGTTCTTTATCTATTTACTCACGCGTCGATCCATATTCAACAACGAGGCGTTATAATGTCTTACTAAAAAAACTACTAAGCCAGTATACATAAAACTTAAACCCAAAAACCCAGTACATTTCAGAGAACGTTATAGTATATAATATATAAGGCCCAGAGCGTCACAGTTTTATCCGTTTTAAAGAGAGACTACTAATTGTTAACTTGTATATTAATAAACTCGAAAAATACATATATAGATTATATATATCTTACTCTTTGAAAGTATATCTGTAGTTACCAACGCCTATTTAATGAAACCTATGAAACGCACTAACGAGATTTACTTAAAACTATATCTAATCGTTTGCAAGGTTATGTTAACAAATCGTTATCAACTTCAAAACACAACCAATATTTTGAAGTAATTAGGTACTTTAGTTTAGTTTTTATATTGTAATATAAAATAAAATACAATTAAATAAATAAAATAAAGGTGTAGATTAGCGATTTAAGGTAATAAATGCTTCGTGTAACATGATACGGACTCAGGTTTCTCGTCTGAGTAATATTGCCACTGGCACAAACCTTCATTATCCGCAATTAATAATAAAATTGAGATTTTTGTTAAATTACTAAACTTTATCATTACGAACACAAAATACAAGCACTTTTGATGTGATTAGTATTTTTTTGTATAATGTATTATTATTACAGTAATTTTGATATTTTAAAAGATGTTATGAGCAGACGTAAGGGTAATTCTTATAGTCAACTAGCCGTCCCGGTTTCAATGAGTAGATTATTTTATATGAATGTATACACAAAGAAAACAAAACATTTTTATATATTATTAGTCCGTTTACCCACATTTTTCGTGGTGGTTTCAACACTGTTGTATGTTATTCATAAATGGAGTAAATGGAAACTTAGTTTTTAATCTATTTTTTATAACACTAACTTATATTTGTACGTTAACGTCGGACTTGTTTTTACACGTTTTCTTCATATAACCACTTATAGCATCATGATCAGCATGTCATCAAATCAGATTTGTGATGTTATGTTTACTGTTACTATAAGGAAGAATAAGTGGTAATGCGATGGTACCCACAGGGCAGGGTATCGACAGGGCTGCTCAAAGCCCTACTACTATTAAAATCGATTTATTTCTGATTGACAAATGACTTATTTCAAAACTTCATGATGTTAACGTGTAATTTAAACCAACAAAGATATGCAGTAATATACCATGTATGAAAATGACCAATGGTGGGCTGGTATCGTTTGACCTTCACGTGGTATACCAGTGTAAAGTAAAAATAACTAGTTTTACTATAAATAGGACATTTCGATAACATTATTTCCCACCAGATGAAATTACGTGGTCGGTAAACGTCAAAATGAGGCTTCTTAAATTCTAGGCCATGATTTTCACAAACAAAAAACTATAGAAGATTATGTAATATTAAAAAGGTAAGTAATCTACTATAAATGTTTCTATGGTTTAAACGTTTTCAGAAAATATTTCTTGAAAGGGTAATCTTATCTTTAATTCTGCAAATATACACACGGAGGTTCAAAGTATTTAAAATTCCCCGTAAAAAGTATAAAATGTTGCAGTTTACGCGCAGTTCACGCTCCCTTTCCGCCCACTCCTGGTTACCAGGCTTATCGTTCACTGGGTTCATAGTATTGCTTACTATATTCTGCAAAATAAATAACACGTGAGAATAATAATTAATTATAACGAATGCATATAATACGTTGAATAGGATAAAAACATTGGGATTTTCCGTTAGGATATTTTCTGTATCGTTTAGATTCGAAATTGATGGTGCTAAACCGGATGGGAGGACGCCTGAACTCTTTGCGGTCTTATCGTAATTCCGACCAAAAGGATTATGAGAGTGATGGAATACTGTATTTGCGCTTACACTTGTACAACTATAACACTTTTACAATTGCCTTTTGTAATTATAAGATCATCATCGTCTAATTTCTCGTCTAGCAATTTAACAAGGTCTAAATATACATCTCCTTCCTGGTATGGTAACACCAAATATCAATATAATTAATAAAATGAGGAACAATTTTTTAAGAGCGAAATTATAAATATCTATTTATATATATTTAAAAAAAGATTTAACAATGTTTTATTTTGTGAATTCCACTTAGTAATTAAACACGAAAACAAATAAGTAACCAAAACACAAAAAAACGGAAGTTACTTTTGAATGTTAGTTACAACGCTGCGTAGCGCTACCCGAAGATATGTTCTGTAGACGAGAAGTCTAATTTTGTCTGGTACATCTAATTACGAGAAAATATGTGGATGAAAGGTACTCGTCTCGGAGCTGGAAATTCTTAGAGAACATCTTGACAGATGAGAATGGTACTCGTAAACTCTGTCGCAGTTTTAGTTGCTTTTAAAAATATATATTGGTGTGAAAAAATCTTTTTCGTTTAAATTACATTCTTGTTTTATTTTAGTATTTTGTTTTTATTCTATAACGTGTATAGGAAATAGAGCTCATTTTAGTAGACATATTGCAAGATTTACTTGATAACTTTTTCTATACATCATCGAACTTTTAACGGAGGATTTTAAATATTAGTTAAAAAAATATACAATTAATATTAATAAATATTTTTATTGGATTTATGCAATAAAAATATAAATAAATAGTGCATACATTTTTTATATTATTTATAAATATTTACCATTTTTTATATAAAATAAATATTAACTATTTCAATATGTAGCAGTAAAAAGATAACGTAAAATTCACATATATACATCTGTATCTAATTTGACAAATTATAAACCACATTGTTCTTATCAATAAAATCAATTGAGTTTTCAGTTAATTCCAAACCACAATTTACGTTAAGAAAAACATATGTCAAAAATAACTTCTTGTCTATATACGAAATACCACTGACTGACTCATCGCGAAGACTCCAATAGTTATAGGTCAGATCGACTTGAAATTTATTATACTCCTTTCGTTACGCAGGCATTTACTAAAAAAATTATTTTTGGAAATTTCAATTTCAAGGTGCTTTATCTGTAGGAAGTTGGGACAACTAGTAGCCTTTATGAATAATAATTTGAATATAATTATACATTATAAGTACAGTCCAACGCACTTAACTTGTTAATATTTTTTCGTGATGAAGATGAAGTCAAACCTTGTTGGTTTGACAAATACGTAGGAAAATTACACATTTACACAGGCTACACTTGTTACCTATATTTATTGTAAGTCTAAAAATATAACGCAATAATTAATAAATTATTTTTTTCGTTCGTAAGATATTAAGTATTACTTATTTTTTATGAATTCAGATTTTTTAGTTTAAAAGAATGTGAGTATTCATTTTCAGATAAATGATTAATATTTATTAGTAAAATCAGATTAGTATTGATTATCAACCATTTGTTTATAATTTTAAACCGTAATAAAAAAAAAAAATTTGCTCTATACAATTAAGTTGATAAACAATATAAAATATTACTCGTAGAGCAGCTATATGCTACAACGTAGCATAACTATAGTACTCATTGAAACTCTATAGTGTGGAAGTTTTTCACGTAAACAACATTATATCTTCACTGTCTGTCGTAGTCACTAATAAAAGTAAAATCACTCGCTCCTATACTGTCACTCGCTTTTATCAAAGTTATCATAAATCTATTTTTAAAATAGTTCTTGTTTGAGAGTTTTAAAATTAGAAAATTGCATTTCTTGTTTTTATATCGCTAGTGTTTCAATCGACTTTACTCCGGTATGCTCACCAATCAGTGCACGTAATCACAGACGATTCACATACTTTTGAACGGCCAAAAAGTGCATTATCGGTGTTGCTAATTTCGAAGATGTTACGGCATCGGGTAGGGCGCTGCAGTGCGGGCCCGAGGCCTCGGCGGGGGCGCGGGGGTGGGGCGGCGCCTCGGGAGGGGGGAGGAGGCCGCGACCCGGTCACGAGTCACGAGTCGCGCGTCGACAGTGCGGCCGCGGCGCTCGCCGGCGCACCGCGCCGCCCCTTTTCTATCTATAACAGAGTGTGTCGATCCTATTCGGATGTTTAATCTGTGCTAGACATGTCTAATGTTATTAGGATAGTAACGTGACGGTCAAAATGATAACTCATAAATATTCAGGTTCAAAATAGATAGCTACGTGTTCTCAATTTTACAGATGCTAATAATAATTAAGTAATATTTTTACATATTTAGATTTGTATCGTAGATAGAGTCGTTTTGCGATTCTCGTATGATTTAAGGTTGTGCTTTGGGCTTGTATTATTGTGATATGTGGATATATTATTGAGTACGGTTTATTTATATTTTATATATTTCCTACTGTACCTTAGAATCAATTCGAAGATTATACTCAATCTTAAATATTATTTATATTATTAAAAAGAATATTCTTTATGTTGTGTACAATTTTAATTAGCATATAGTTATCAAAAAGACTTCAACTAATTGTACAATAAATGTAATAAACAGAAAAGTGACTTGAAGTGAAGTTGCAAGTGTGAGTGAGTGCTCCGTGAAAATGATAGTCGAAATACAAGAGGTAACATTATCTGTAGACACTCCGAACCATGCACTCTTCATTATTCATCGCGTTATCCTGTAAATAGAACCTCCTAGAACCTATTATGATATTATTTGCTGTTAAATCCATCATAAATGTCGACGTGATATTAAGTGAAATAAAAGTATGACTTCTAGTTTTACTCGAGTAAGTTATTTACATTTTTCATCTTTTTATTTAAATTAATAATAACATGAAAATAGGTTTATCGATATTGAAAGTATGAATCAAAATCAGCTTGAGCTTTATTGAAATGATTCCGTTTTTCGTTTGGCATGTCGTGCAATCAGCTGATCACTGAACATGACAATGACATTTCCGACGAAAAAACGATGACTCGACGCCTGTTGATTCCAGTCTGTAACTGGGACTCAATTGCCCACGGTTGGGATAGTCCAGTCTAGATTAAAGATCGTTGAGGGCGATGTCAGTAGGTCAACGCACAGTGCGTGCGGCGAGGGGCGTGTCAGTGAGGGTAAGGGGGGGTGCGGAACACGGGGAGGGCAAGCGGGGGAGGGGGCGCAGGTCGCTCGGGCGTTGCACCGCTGCATCCAGTGCAGGCTCTACGGACGCCGGCTACGATACGTAGCCGCTACGCCGTAGCACCTACACTATGCATGAACCGTTCTTTGTAGAATGATTTTGTGACATGAATATACGTTTCTTCTTTTCATTTCCCTAATATCGAATACTTTTGAAATCTGATTTAATGGTGAGAATACAATTTATTTAAAGTATACCAAGTTTGTCTTGACATAGTATAAATTATTAAAGTCATGCAGTTAGTAGTCAGCGAGAGGTTTATCAGTTAACTATTTTTTATGTTTTGTACCTGTACCACGAAAATAGTTTAGGATGAGAATTTTTACTAACAAAATTCATATTTATATTAATTGAAATCGTACTTATCGTATCATCAAATGTTATATATTTATGCTTAATTAAAAAAAGAAACTACCATTTCCTTTTCCTTGATTATAAAAAGCTGAGGATCATTTTAGATTTCACACACAGACGATAGATACATGTAGTATATCTAGCTCATTGCATAACCGCTGCTCTCGTTATTTTGTCCAAATTGCTATAACATTACAAACTTACCCCTTTCATTAGTGCTATTTTATACCTCATTCCATTGTGCATAATAATTTTCGTATCCACTTTATTTGAAATGTGAAAATAATTTCAGTTATATCAATTAAAGGGTCGGTAATAAAATAAGTTTCACACCGGTACCAATAATCTGGATTGCGTTAGTATTATTTGAATCGGGCAACATTTACTTTTATATTGAATGTGATTAAAAAGTTTTAGTCAAATAAAGTTCAAATAACCATCTCCTATTGGTTGCCCATTTAAAAAAAAAATTATTAAGAACATACCGTTTAAAAATACGCTATCAATAAAAATAGCTATAGGTATATTTAAATAAAGTGGATAATAATTACGATTTTGTAAGGAGTAGGATATATTTTTATTATGTTTTAAATTTCACCGTGTTTTTTATCAGGAGGTTAGAGGGAAGAGGCCTTTTAAGATATGGGACAGTTCGAGAAATGTGAGAAAGGGTCTGGTGGTGACCAGCTTTGAGGAGCTGATACATAGAGGTTAGTAATGCATTGATAAGCCGAATTAATATGGTACTATGTTAGAGTCCCGCTCCGCTATCTCAAAGATACGAGATCACTTACAACACGCAAGTAAATGATTTGAAATTGGATGCAAATACTTATCATAAGTTTATATCGAATCTACAAAACTTAGTTTAGCGAACAAAATCAGTCCTCTCCTTAAATATAACTTTTATCACACAAATATAGGAGAGCCGTCTTATATTTGTGGTTTTGTCTGTCAGTTTGTATTTTGTTTTTTATTATTTTCTTAAATAAAATCTTTAATATACATTTTCATTATCTGGATATCTTACATATACTTGGATAATTATACAACTAAGACCGACTCTCAGAACCAAAAGATGCAACACACTAAACCATTTAGTGAGGTCAATAAGATTTGACGCAGTTCGTGTGACCCCTTTTTGGTTTCAGTCGCACTAACAGATAAGTCAGAGGCAATTATACATTTTAATTTTATCGCAAATAACGTGCCGTACAATCAAAAAATTAAAACGTTCATTAAAATAATCGAAGATGGAGAAATAAATTATGTTCCAAACATTTAACGAAAGGAATCAAAACTATGGAACTTGTTTATTTAAAACTAAAAAGCTACGTGTGCTCGAATCAGTTTTGAAATACGTCGAAAATTAAGGTAGATTAATATATACATATATTAGTGTCAGTACCATAGGTATATAGTAGTATTTAACAGAAAAAAATGCTTTTACCCATTAATATGTATTACCAGAGTACTATAATTTTTCGTTACATTTTGCACGAGTTTTCTGTGGTTCGTTGAAGTTAATTTTGTAATAGCGTTGATTAGTTTCTGGATAAAATATATGATGAGACTGATAATATTAAATACATGAGAATATTTTCCCACATATAAAAATATTATATCATATCCGAATTATAAAAAAATACATAATTATAAACAAGTATTTTTCAAACCAACAAATTTTTTTTACAGATTTTTGTATATTACGATTATAATTATACTTATAAACTGTCTATGTGTTACTATGAACATCAAAATTATCTTCAAGGTTTCATTGACAAGATTTTTCTATTTTTGTCATATATTTTATAGAAACGACACAATAACACTTTATTTCTGAACATGAAAATGTCTCACTGAATAAAGCCAATGTTCTTTAAGTTTACTTTCTATTATTTTAAGTCATCTATTCATCGGTCTATATCTAAAGGAGGAGATTTTGCCAGGTATTGCTATAGATCAGAATATTGTGCATGCTTTCCAGGAAAAGAAAAGCTATCGGTAGCAGCAAGCGAGCCTGTCCGGCTGGTATTAGAGAGTGACGGCACGCAGGTTGAGGACGGCGAGTATTGGCGCACTCTCCCACCTAATACCGTACTTCTGCTTTTACGGCAAGGCGAGCGATGGTATCCCACGGGTG
The DNA here is from genome assembly GCF_037043105.1 of Vanessa tameamea. Lineage (NCBI taxonomy): Eukaryota > Metazoa > Arthropoda > Insecta > Lepidoptera > Nymphalidae > Vanessa > Vanessa tameamea. The sequence goes on along the minus strand of NC_087316.1, from coordinate 13,185,676 downwards.
TCGACGTTATCAAGGCTGGTGAGTATCTCGAAAAACATAATCAGAAATCGTAAAACGAAATTGAGAAAGTACGTAATCAAATGAAGTTAAGGGTCAGAAAGTTGTTATTTAATAAAAGAGATGAAAAATCTCTCTCATACGTACTAATATTCATATTAAATATTTTTTTTTCAAGAGATAATTATTTACTAATTATGTTTACTAAATAGATTCATTTTGTGTGTGTTTAAAGTTTAAATAGTTTTAATAATATGTAATTCCAGCTATATCGGCGATACCGAAAATTGTATGCGAGACGATACACGCTCTCGAGCTGCACGATGAAACACCTTCATGGAAAATCATGGACAACAAGGGGCGCGTCACAGTGGTGTTACACTGGGACCAGCGGCCGCAAGCGTCGCCGGCCGCGCGCTCGCCCTCGCGCCAAGCCAAGCCGGACCGACGGCCCTCGCTCGTTATACAGACCTCCTTGGAGCGACCACAGCCACCACCGCCACACATTACAGTCGTGAATCACGATGAGCCAGGGCCGGCGCGTGCTCGACTCTCACGCGCCTCCTCCTCGCTCGATCACCACGTGCATACGGCCGAGTGTCGTGCTGCCGCGCCTCCTACACATGCCACTCCACCCGCACCCCCAGCTCACTCCCAGCATCCTCATCGCCCACCAACAGACGAGTGCGACTTCCATTGTTGTGCACTTCACGAGGAGGGAAGGCGCATCGCTGTGCACAAGAGCGTTGCCACCTCACCCATTCAGGATTCCCAGCCACGAGCTTCGCCTCAAGGTAGACCGAAGGGTCACGTGCGATTTCTCGACGCCGAATCGGCACGACGAGGCGAACGAGACTCCTCGGAGAGTGAAACCGAGAACACCTTAGTCGAGGACGAGGCGGTCACGTCGGAAAAGTTCCTCCTCCTTATCGATCAACTCAGTGTCGATCAAAAGCGGCATTTGACCATCAAAGATATTGGTATAATTCTCGAACGGCTTAGTTCCAAAATTCTCGACGTGGAACGGCTGGACCGAGAATCTGAATCGGACGACTGTTACAATTGGACAATCAAAGCGACAATTAGAGGAGACGCGCTGAGGGAGCTGGGCGTCATATACAATGGGAATTATTATGCGATCAGTGAGCATCCGGGCTACCGGGAGGAGAACGAGGAGGCCGGTGACGAGGGTGAAGAGGAAGAAGAAGAAGATAGACTCTGATCGGGCCTGTGCGGCGCCGCCGTGCCCGCCGCCGCTGCGCTGCGCCTAGCGCTTTGCCGCGTCGCCGCGCGCTGACCCGCCGCACCACTCGTCCACCACCACTGCCACTCGAAAACGCAATAAAGCAATATAGGTCACTAGGTTACATCGGTGAGTCGACCGGAGCCCTGCTTTAACCCTAGATGAAAGGTCGATCAACCTAGGTATTCGGCTACAGATGTCTGAGAACGAAGAAAAGCAAGGGCCGAACGATCCTCAAACCCGGCGCATTGTGTCATTAAATGTTTGTAGGTAGTGTGATCGCAGCTAGGAGCGAACATCCCAGTTGGTTAAAGACTTTATGAAATTCAAAAAAAAGGCTGAGTTGATCCGCCGCCGTCACGGCCGGACGGGGCGACGACGCCAAACAGTAGTTAATAATAGCGACGTAATGTAAGTGAAACTGACTTCCTATCGATTACTGCAACGGTTACTGCGAGTCAGTTCCCGATACCTTTTCGAATCGATATTCTTACACGTTTTCGCGTGCGTACGATCGGATGTTTACTGTAGCGTAATGTGTATTAACGTATCCGACGTCGTCGAACAGCAGCACAAATATTTATCATAGACATTATTGTCTTTATAATTAGGTAATAATAAATAATAAATTATAGAGGAGGTAGCGACGAAACACGATGTCACTTCATGAACCCGCCGCTTTTTGATTACTAAATTTAAATACTAGTAAGTGTTTTCGTAAATACGTTATTATTTCCTACGATTTCGTGCATTTATTTTTCTTTACGACAATCATGTATTCGAGGGGTAGGCCTAAATAATCAATTTATTGCGAACAATAAAACGGGATTCGATTTTTGTTTAACGATACCGTACCTGTGACAAAAGCTCAAATAAGCTGACAACCTTTATTATAAATATAAGCCCTTAAAAACAATAACTATATCGAAATTCGTTAAATCGTGGTTTTTGTATTGTAATAGTTTGGAGTAACTGAATAATAAATGATTACTGGATAATCAGTCTTTGCTCATAAATCGTAATCGCATTTTATAATAACGGCGAAGATTAGCTGTCGTATATAAGGTTGACGTATATGTGTAGCGTGTTTGGGGTGATAAATTGACCGGGCCTAGACTGACGAGCGAATCGCTCTGTGTGCGTTGTTTTAACATTCCCGGTAGTACATCGAGACGACGGCTGGAGCCGTCCTCGCGTCAGGTCTCGAGCAAAAGCGGGTAGAGGCGATACGATGTTTCAGAGAGACATACGCAATTATTTTTAATAGAATACGACAAGTTTAGTTAATAAACTGTGTGTTATGAAAAAGGTTGTAACTAAAAATACGATTATACAGCAATTCGTCGCGACATACCAAATTGGTATTTGGTAGTTGTAAGTCGATTCTTGTATTTATAAGGTCTATGATATCGTAGTATTATTGTATAATGTTTTTAATTTTTGTATAGTACGTACTAATACGTGTATAATATATTGAAGTTTAATAAGTTTTACAGTCCCGTCGGGATGTCATAGAGTGTATAGTTATTTAAGGTGTAATATTAAATGATTATCGAGTAGGCGATCGCTCCCGCGCGACGGAGCGGGCGCTGTTAACGATTATATAATATATATACATTTTGGTGTACGATACCCGTTATTTATGTGCTGTCCGTTTATTTTTAAATACGTTTGGTACGGTTCATGAAAATATTTATATCATATACCTATATATAAAACAATATTTTTATTACGTCTTATCAAAATATATTCGAATATTTATATTGATAATTATTATGCTTTAGTTTATACGAAAGAATTTTATTTTAATAAAATAGCTTACGCGATTATATATTGATTGCTCATATCAATATGAAAATAATTAAAAATTAATTACATCTTTGATCACATTTAGCGGGATCTTTAAGATTTTATTTGAGCTGTTTCGATTTACAGTTAATCATAATTTTCATGAACCGGAAAAGAAAAATAAACATTTTGATGTTTTGATACATAAATTATAAGAGTTTGTTTTTAAGGTTTGATATTGTGACTTGTCTTTTATTCATTCTAATTAAATAATTTCGATAAAAGTACTATTGCTATTAAACTTTAGGTGAAGCTATTTCGAAAAAGTGGCTATGTTTCATGAAGATGTAACGGAACTAAAGATTGATATTAATATAACATAGATTAAAAACCATGAAATAATCACATGTTGATGTTAGAAACAAGAGTATTACGAAATATGAGAGGTTAAAATTCTTCATTTTCATTTGAAATACCAGTGACTTCAAACTTTTTTTTTTAATTTATTCTTTACCTCTAAGTCACAACAAGGTTACTAAAATAACAAGAAATATAGTAATGAATAGAAGCTAGAGCTGCGTTCATTTTGTTATAAAAAATAAAAAGATACTAATAAGGCAAATTTGCAAATGTAAAAATCAAGGCTGATATAATGAGGGCTTAATCAACCATAAAAAAATAAACCACAATAATATTTGTATCCGTTAATGGCTTTTGACTGTATTTATTGTATTTTTTTTTTATATTTGTTTGTACAGCTCTCAATTCTATAGTGTTATTAATGTTAAAGGTTTTGATTCATGTAAATACAATTTTAATGTGTCAAACATATTTTTAAATTCAAAACACGAAATACATATAGAAACCTGTTAAGTAATTTTATATTTTAAATGTATCAAAATTGATCAGACAGAGTAAAAAAACTTAATTAGCTACAAATAATTATATTCTGGTTTAATTATGTATTTGAATGATGATGTTAACAAAATCAAATAATTTTTTACTTTATTCATGTGTATGAATAAAGTATAACATGAATTCGCTGTAATGGTTCATGATTTTCAACATTCAGCTTATCAAATAAGATGAGGGTACATATAGATTGATTTCGCGAGGTTTGTTGAATATTGAACAAGTATTTATTTATTAATTCATACTTTATTGTACTGCCATTAACAAAATATTTACATATGTAGGTACACAATAAGTTACGGAAGAAACAAAGTTGCATGAGGCGCAACAGGCGTTATCCCTAAAGCAGCGATCTATTATACTCAACCTTTGGGCATACAAAATGATAACCATTCCGATCAATACCAAAATGTCGATGTTTGTACTTCACACCGTGACTGTGGCTAAATAGTACATTTGACACAAAAGTTGAAATTATAAATGCATAATATATGTCATCTCTCCGATTGAACGGACGATTGAAGAGCCTTACCACAATCGGTTTTAGCTTTTGATGAACAATATTGGTACATAATTAATTTTTAACTATAGTAACCAAGACAAGCTGCTAATTGTCATACCCAATTATCAGCCAGAAATTTTTGGCTGGAAATAAAAATTACACGATTACAGTCATCACTTTTTCAAAAAGAGGGATTTCACTTTGACAATTTTTTTAAGCCTTTAAAGCTTAAAATTGCCAGTGTGCATAGTTAATGTTTGTTGCATGCCTGCAATTATACATGCTGTTGTTTTTATATAACAAATTTAATGCAAATTGAATATCAAATACCTATAATTTTTTTTTGATTTATTGATAATTTAATAGCATTCACCACTGTTTTCAATATAGTGAGATATGTATAAATAGACAAATGAATGATTTCAAATGAAAATTGGAATGAAAGCCCTATCACAGAGCGAACAGACGAGATAACATGAAATAGGTACCTACTAGAAAAAATATTTTAAAGTGTGAAAATATTTTGTTCTAGCTTTTGCCCCATGGTCCTCGTTGTAAATGATTTAGAGAAATTGTGATTAAATCATCACGAAATATAAAATGTTACGACAACAAAAAAATATATATATTGATTGAGATTATTTTACCGAGCTTACTAAATTCGTGTTAAAACAATAAAAAAAAAAAAATTAGTCTCAATTATTGTTTTGATTATAAAATTGAAGTCACTGTTTATTTCTATGTTTAAAAAGCATACGTAAATCTAATCTATTGTAAAGTTATCGTAATATAGTCAACAGAAGAGAGCATGCAAGTACGAATACATAAATTAAATATCGTGTTGTGGGATTAAACTCAACAAAAAGCATAAGATTTTATATACTACCCAAGGTTCATTTTTGTTTTATTATGTATAAATGGGTTCCTGTTTTTCTAGTCACATTATTTATGTTTACTTTAATTAATACATTAAAATAGTTTAAAGAGGTACATTTAAATTTTCACTAAAATATGGTGGTTAAAGAAAGATTTATTTTTTTTGGTTTTTCAGTTAGTACGTCTGTAATAACTTAAAGTGTTCAAGTGCCAAAATATGTATGTTTTTTTTAAATATCGAAGTCTTAAAATCCTAATGTACATTTTTGCTATATTTAATGTTAAAATGTCGTTATAATGTATGTGCATGTGTTATTAATAATTACGTAATATTACATTTTTAAAATTTTGTATATTTTTTATTTCGGTATGGATGACAAAGAATATTAACTAGGGAGGCAGAGGTGACATGACTTATTATGTACGAATGTGAGAATGTACATAATTATAATCAGTAAAGGTGAGATGCTACAACTGGAAGTGCATTTTTGTTATTATAATTTATTTATTTAATCATGAAAAACTGTTATATATGACTTCGATATATTTTCTAAATTAATCTTTCTCATTTATTGTATGTAATTCTAATTATTTATTAGCGACGACTGAAAAGACCGGTTTCCGTTAGTAACATTAAGATCTCGAAAAAACTTCACTGCCACTAATTTAAAAATAAAAATATTGGAAACGATTAAAAAGGCGTTTTATTTAAATTTGAAACAAAAAAATCGGCTTTATAAAAGTATTTCATCTTTATGTAAAGGATCTATAGTTTCTTACCCTAATTGTAATCTAAAAAAAGTCAATTGAACATCTATGATCGAAAAATATTATTAATGTTTGTGCCATGCTATTTATAGTCCAACAAACTATAACACACAACAATTACCCATTTAAAACCTTATAATGGAACCACACAGTCAATTTCAATTTCATTTTATTTCGTTTCATAGATTTTTATTCAAGTCATTTGTAAGAAATACATTGGTAAAGAAGGCACATTATTCTATACAAGATTATATTGATGATAAAAAAAGCGTGGAGTTAATGCTTGTTGACTTCCAGGCAGGAGACATAACATACATATATAATCGTATTTAACTAACATTACTGTATTTTTAGATGTTGAAAAAGAGTAACTACTGAGCTTCTTGTCGGTTCTTCTCGGTAGAATCTACATTCCGAACCGGTGGTAGCTTTACTTTAAATAGTTTGTTAAGTGACGATTCAAAAGTGCTTGTAAAAGCCTACTTGAATAAAGTATATATCGATTTTGATTTTGAATACACCATTTGCTGTTTTACTTGGCGCTTTGTGCAAGCTCGAATAATGGGTCCAACCAAGTCACTGCTCATCTTAGTAATACCTACTAATGTTGTGTTTTAGTTAAAAGGATGAGTGATCCTGAGTAACAAAAGTCACAAGTAATAAAACAACATAGTTCCCAAGGTTGGATGGATGCTTAATATTTCGTATAGTACTAATCCATGAGTGGAGATGGTCACATGAGATCAGGTGGCAAGTATGCATACAATTAAAAAAAACAAAAAACAACCCCAAAATTTATTTTCAATACTTAATATTATAAAGTGTTTATAATTTTTATTATAATTATAATATTTACTTAAACTTTTTCTTTATCAATAAATTGCATATTTTTGTGAAGCCAGGGCGGGTCGCTACTTTCTTAATAAATAGATAATATCCTATCATATCATACTGAAGTGTTATATTTACAACATATGTATGTATACTTAATAACAATTAGGTACGTATGTACTTAAGTATATATTTTAAGTAAATTTTCCGATAAACCGAACATTAAGTTTAAACTAATAAAATTAGCAGCTTGTAACCCGTCTATTGAAATATCGTTGTTTGAATTTCGCGGCTTATCTTGCTTGTATAACTATAATTGTCATGGTCAGTAACGTCAGAGACAATTCTACGATTTTGATAACACACTATAGTCTTTAATAACGCAGCTCCTAAAGTAATCCTCAGTTTGTATATATTTGTATTGGTAATAAATTTAAATCAACATGTTTATGTCATACAATATCTATAGTTAAATAAAAATAATTTGAATAGATAAGTGCGATATTACAACAATTCATACGATATCTTAGGTTTTTTATACATCCGTGAAACATACTTTTTTCAAAATAATGACATGTCAAAATGGAGAAACCAGTTAATGGATGTAATCATAATCAAAAATCTATTTTGTTAATTCTACCACCAACAATCACATTACTAAACAGCATAATACATATTATATAATGATATTTCAATACATAACGTAACGTCAATTAAATCAAATTTGAAGTGTTAGAATATTTTGAAAAAATATAAAGATAAAATTAAAAAATATTTACTACTGATTTTACATGTATGTATAAAAACAGGTAAAAATAGCTTTTCTAGGGAATGCGATTTTTTATTTATTCATCGTACGACCGCAATTTCAAAACGCCTGGCAACCCTGCTCGTAAATCTTGCATTCTTCCAATTGACTAATTTATATACAGAGTACACAAGCATACATAGAATATTACTAATATTTTTTTAATCGCGTTTCCGCGAAACGTAGCGAAATGAAAGTGTGCCAAAACAAAACAGAGAGTGAGTTCTAGAATTCTTATTAAAAGTGGCGGCAATATGATGATCGATCTTAACACCGTGCCATTGTCTGCACTTACAAATGAATCTCGAAGTTTATTATCATCTCGTTTAAACACAAGAAAAGTTTTGCCAATTGTTGGACCTGATCATCTTTCACGACACAGGTATTTACATTTTATTTAACGTTATACTTTCTCCTTTTAAATAAATGAAACAGAAGAAGAGAGAAGTACATTATATTTAAAAATAAATATAATTCCAGCTATATATGAGAAATTAAAACATCCAGACTATGTTATAAAAACATAATATGTTAAATGAAATACTATCTAATCATGTAGATTGAAATAATTACACATTTATAAAAGAAAATAACTTAATCATATTTTTGATAAGAACACGGATTTTTGTTGTGATTGAAAAATAAATATTTGAAGCTATAAATATATACAGAGTAATGGGTGCTTTATAACGCTTGGTTTACAGAAAATGTCTAGAACACTTATGAAGCTGTTTTAGTTCTTGAATGATAACCTAGATTTCAAACATAACAATTGTTAGTGGCTAATTGTTGACTCAAAAATAGAAACCTGCTGGACCTAACTTGCCCTACTAACATGTTATTAAAATTAAAATAATACCAATTTAGTGTGCGTGTGTGTGGTTCATTATAAATCATATTTATTATAGAGACTGGAGAGGACTGGCGTCACTTGCCAATATATCAACTGAAGTAGCAGCAACCTTAAATGACTGTCAAGATAAAACAGCTAAGGTTATAGATATATGGACAAAGTTTAATGATGGGTCGGATACAGTTGGACGACTATTGGATTACCTTCAAATATTAGATAGATATGATGTTTATGAAGATTTACTGGTGCTGGCCAGGGAAGAAAAACTGATAGGTTTGTAATTAAAAAATTTACTACAAAATGACAGCTTTATTACTTTTAATACAAATTCAATATGGAACATTTCACTTATTATTATTAAATTTTTTGATACCCAAGGCCAAAATTAATTCTGGTTTTGAAAATAAATTGTACAGACCAAAGAAAAATTGGCATTAAAATAAATTTTTTGAAGATTTTTAAAAATTGTTCACAATTTTCAGTATTGGATAAAAATATGAAAAGATAAAATAACATAAATTGTCTATTCATAATCATTAATAAATTAAGTACAGGCTTATATAGACTGATTGATGTTTTATGGCATGGAATTAATTAGGATGTCGGCCAGATTTGAACGACCAATGACTGACAATTCTTGCCGATGTTGTCTCTTGTTTTGAGACATTCCTTCAAAATGAATATGATTCATATATTCATGTATTTTTAGAACACAGAATTATGCTAATTAGCAACATATGTTTATGAGATGACACAATGTCTAATATGTCATTAAAAGATATAACTATCTTTTACTGCTTATTATGCTTATATTTTTATGCTTACTAGCAATTTCTTTAATAATTCAAATAAATATTAATCTTACAATTGTTTTGTTAAATTTAAAAGAGACTGAGTTTTTTTTAATAATTCAAATAAATATTAATCTTACAACTTTTTTGTTAAATTTAAAAGTACTGATTCTGAAACTACTTATCTGTTAAAAAGTCATCAAATACAAAATCTATTTTGATAAAAATTAAGTTGACAGTATAATTGGCTTAACTTGTTTTTTAAAATATTCATTTTAGCTTTATGTTTTTTTTTTCATAGTATGAAATAATCCTAAAGTAATCAATTCTATTTACATTGATAAAACTTGTAAGAATGGGAAAGAAGACTTTGTAAGTTAATCATATTAATTGTATTGAACAATTACTTTGGCTCAATACAATTTCTTGGGTGAATAAATCAACAAACACTTCCATATCTATAATGATAATAGCAATATGTTGACTACATATATTTAATTCAATTTAGATAAACCTCTACAAAGAATATCAAGCTGTATCAATCAAGTCATTTTTCTAATTCAACTCAGAATCAACATTGGTGAAAAATTATAAATGGTTAAAGAATTAATTAATTTCAGTTCCAAGAAATCAAAGCAATAACAACCAGGTGGTTGTGGCTGTGGATGGCAGTGATGAAGACATCATCACATATGATGACAAACTGTTTGGTCAACCGCAGCGGTATCATGCGTATGTACTGTATGCTAAAGAGGATAAGGATTTTGTTGATGAACTGCTTATACGAATGAGAAGTGAAGGGTTTAAGGTAAATATATACTTATAATCAAAATTAT